>NC_133620.1:236554612-236882875 GCF_048593235.1 Sminthopsis crassicaudata | reverse complement strand
TGGAATATGAATAAAGTTTCAGGAGAGGTGCTCACTCATGATTAATACGGGAGTGAACACAGGGCTAGTTAATATTCATGATATCCTCCTAAAAGGGAGCTTTCTGCTATTACCCCTAGTTTTATTTTAACAAGGAGACTTAAGGTTTTTTTTAACCTCCTTAGAGCTTCTTCAGTATGCATGTGTGTGTGTGTGTGTGTGTGTGTGTGTGTGTGTGTGTGTGTGTATTTTGTGGGGAAGGAGTGAACATAACTGTATTATGAGTGATATTTATGAGCCAATAGCAGGAACATCAGTACCACAGGATTGTGAGGCATGTGTGAGGGTGAGATATAAGAAGAATGGAAAGGTATAAAGAGTCTAAGTTAAGACGGACTTTAAAATTCAAGAAGATTTTCATATTTTATACTGAACTATGATACTAATGATACTAAGACAAAAGTCCAATAACAGCTTGCCTTCTTTCACATGGAACATATTATAAGTAGACTGTATACAAAGTAAATCCAGAAACCAAGTCAGTAATTAGAAAAAAGGGAATTCAGATATTGAGGAACCTAGATGGAGAAGAGCTACCTGATCTTTCCTAAAGCATGGGTCCTGGAGTCAAGGTAATTGGCAAACCAGGGACATTGTAAGGCACGGTTAGATTTGATGTTCTGTAAGTCCTTTTATTCTTTTCTAGAATTCTACTAAAACATCCTATTATATATACTTGTATATACTAGGATCAAACTCAGATTCAGTAGGGCAAAGTATCTTAAACTGGAGTTATGACCCCATTTGGGGTTGTAACTGAATGTGGGAATCATGAAATGAATCTGAGGTCCTTTTGGCAGCATTTGCTAATATTTCATGCTGCAGCTTCACTACAGCCTCGGTTCTGAACACACATTATTTTCTATTTTGTGCATGCACAAAAACTGCCAGAAACACTTATGGAGCAAAAAAGCATACATGAGTAGAAAAAATTTAAAGAAGCTTTGAATTAGGGTATGTTTTATATCTATTAGTCTGATGTTATGCTTACACACTTCTACATTTTCATGTCCTCTTACCCAAGTGTTTCATGCTCCTACGCTATAATACACACTCTGTTGGACATGATTGCATTTCAATCATGATTGCATTTTAAATTTCTTAAATTTACCTCTAACTCTGATGTCTCAAGATCCTTCCTAACCTTTTGATTTTATGATGCTGCTGGTATATGGAAAACATATGATATATAACTTTTCCTTTTAGGCTTATAAATGTTCAAGATTATAAAATCATAGAATTGGTTGAGTCCCAATCATACTGAAAGAAATAATATGCAAAGTGTATTGGTCACCATTTTGAAATTTTAATCCTATGAAAGTGGCCAATCATATCCATTATCTGCTAGAATCCTAGGAAAAGGATATTAAGGTTAAATTTAAGATCTCATGAATAGTTTTTTTTTTTCCCTCTGTCCTTTTTGTGGACTTGCTATCCAGCCACAATGCCATGGCTGTCAGTGTAGGATGAATAATGAATATAAATAATGACCTACTTGGTGTCAGAGAAAGAACTAAGTAGATTGACAGCACTTTTCTACTCAATTCAAAGACTGCTAGTTCTTGGAATATCCTTAATTGGATTGACCTAACCAAAGTCTCTTTCAAAAAAACTGATTAGAGTGTTTGACCTTGAGGCCATGGATCTTTCTTTAGTACACATTTTTGAGGCCACAGGATAGTAAGGCCATGTATTGCTTCTCAGGAAATATCTTGATATGCTTTAGTTATACGACGTTCTCTAGTGACTGTGTTTTGGCATAGATACATAAGGAAAAAAAAGAGACATATACTAGCACATACCACTTAATGTGGTTAGTTGGTCACTGAAAAACATGATTTTAAGTGAGATAATATTATAAGGATATGGGAAGTGTCAATTTTTAGTAACAAATTAAAAATGATATTTCTTAACAACCAAAATTTAGACAGTTAAGTGCTGAAATGGATAGTGCTGGATTTGACAGTCAGAAGACCTGAGTTCAAATCCTACATTAAACATTTAATAGCTCTGTGACTTTTCTCAGTTTTATCTTTGTTATCTTTTAAATAGGGATAAAATATCATCTATCTCACAGAATTGTTATGAGAATCAAATGAGATTATGTTATAAAAAATTGCTTTGCAAGCCTTAAAATGCTATGAGATTGGTAGCAATTTTAATTATAGTTTCTTAAGGACAGGTAACATGACAGTAATGAATAGAGAATAAGTAGGCTCAAATCCTGTCTCTGTCACACAAAGACTTCACACAATACACAGAGGGCAAGTTATTTTCATTTTTCAGTGTTACTAGGTAGTTTTGTAAGACCAGGTTCCCAGACAGAGACTAATTTACCTTAATAGAGGGAATTTCCTCACCAAAAGTTCCCTACAAAGAAGAAATTCTAGATCTAGTTAAATCTTTATTGGATAAATTTAATGAATGCTTTACAGAGACCTAAGATCTGTAACTAGACCTGACATGGCTGATGAAACCAGAATAGCAATAACAGATCAAGAGTATGAAGACTTCCTATACCAAATTATCTGGGAGATCCTTTTGATTGCTAGTTTAAAGACAATCCAGCCATATTGTCTTTATTTAAACCATTGCTTCCTCACTTACAAACTGATAAACTGGGTAAGCTGGATTCTGAATCTATATGCCTTGGCTCTGTTAGCTTTTGTTTCATTATACATAGACCCAGATCTTCATTCCTCTCCCATTCCTTATCACCAACTCTTCTTTCTATTGTTTGTGTCTATATTCCCCCATTTATCCTCATTGTTTTTATCTTTATTCATTAAAATATAAGCTCCTTAAGGGAAAACATGTCTTTCTTGTTTGTATTCCTATTCACCAGTATTTATCATTGTATCTCACAAATTCTGAGCATTGAAATGTTCTGACTACCTACTATTTGTCCACCTACCTAAAATCTATCAAGATAATTTTTTCTGAAAACATTCTGTTGTATTTAGTTTTGTAGCATAAGAGAGAACAGAAACAGAGTTAGAGAAAGAAATATTTAAAGACACAAAGGAACATAGCAATAGAAATAATGACAGAGACAGTGAAATTCATCACCACTGAGGAACTGAATAATAGAATAGTTCTGAGACCTAGTAAAAGAATAAAATCATTAGAACTGATGCTTGGGGATCAATCACCAAATCTTTTAAAATCCCTTCTCCACATTTATTTATTTGTTGTGAATGAGACTTCTTGTTGGTATAACATGGTTAACAAATCTCTGTAATTAGATTGTATTGTAGGCAAGAGAGAAGCAAATACAAAATAATTAGAGGAGAGAGATAGCACTAATAATAACAGGAAAGGAATCACTTAGGAAGTAGCACTTGAGTTGGTATTTCACTGAAGGTAAAGGAAAAGATGAGAAGGAAGAACAATATAAACATGGAGGATAGCCTGGGTAAAGTTGAGGTAGCAAGGTGCTTGAAAAGGAATAATATAAAATAAATTAAGACAGGCAAAACCAACCTGTATAGAACTTTAAATAACAAGCTGAGGAGATTTTTTTTGTACTGACATTAGGGAGTAACTTAAAATACATGTATATATTTTAATTGATTTTTTTTTATTTCAAAACATATTAAAGGATAATTTTTCAACATTGACCCTTGAAAAACATTGTGTTCTAATTTTCCCCCTTCATCCCACTCCCACACCTAGATAGCATGTAATCCAATCTATGTTAAACATGGTAAAAATATATTTTTTAAATCCAAAATAGGCATATACATTTATATAATTATCTTGCTGCACAAGAAAAATCAGATCAAAAAGTTCTTTAAAAAGAGAGGAAAAAGAACACAATAAAAAGAGTAAAATGCTATGTTGTAACCCACTCTCAGTTCCCACTGGCCTCTCTTTGGGTATAGATGCCTCTTATCATCACAAGACCATTGAAACTGGCCTGAATCATCTCGTTGTTGAAAAGAACCATGTTTATCAGAATTGATTATAGTATAATCTTGTTGTGTACAATGATCTCCTGCTTCTGCTTATTTCATTTAGCATGAGTTCATGTAAATTTCTCCAGGCCTTTCTGAAATCATCCTGCTGATTGTTTCTTATAGAAAAAAAAATAGGAAATATATTTTAGCAGTGGTAAGTACCAACTGAGAGGGAAAATGCTAAAATCAGAGATAATTTATAGGCCTTTAATGTGTCTTATTGAGAGGTGAAGGGGGCCTGAATTAAAGATAGTCATATTAGAAAAAATTGAATATGTGAGATTTAAAAAGTAAGTGTAAAGGACAAGACAAAGCAACTGAATGAATATGGGAGAAAAGAGAGAAAAAAAGTTGTGTATACTTTCTCTGAGGTTGTGAGTTTTGTGACTGGAAGAAGAATTATGCTGTCATTCACATTTTTAGGAGAAGAAGGTTTATGGAGTAAGATAATGAGTTATATTTTGGATACATTCAGTATGAGATGTCTCTAAGATATCCTTATAGAAATTTCAAGTAACTATATACAATCAAATTTATACCAATGGAAATATATGATGAAATGCAGGCAAAATCAATGAAAAGTTAGATTGCATGGCAAGTAAATGATTTATTCATATATTTCAAAAATATACTTTAACTCCAAATAAATTATTTAATAATGATTTCATTTGCACAGGAGAATGATGTAAATAAAAAGCTTATTACCTCTTGAGATAGAAAAAATGAATCTATGAAAATTGTAAAGAAATTACATTAGATAAAGAAACCATTGACTGTTAATTTCAAGATGCTATTTAAAAATATTACTTAGTACACAATGATCGGTTTTTGCAGGGCCTAGAATCTTGTAAAAATATTTAGTTATTTCAAGTTGTGCTAAAGGAAATATCTAAGGAGGAAAAACTGTTTTAAAAACTGATTGCTTGTTTTAAGATACCTACAAGTTTGTATAATCTAAGGTCTTAAGTAAATTATGTATTTAAGTAAAATAGATGAGAAAAAAAAACCTCATCTATTAATTTGCATATGAAAACAGACGTATTTGGGAAAAAAGTTGTCAATAAAACCAACTTAATTTATTGAACCCAAGATGTCTCATTATTTCCACTGAAGTTGAAAAGTATGTAGTTGTTGAATTAAAATAATTATAGGTTTATTGTATATGCACTTGTTGCACTTTCATTGACAGAGTAATTGGTTTAACCCTTGCTTCTTATCATTATAACTAGACTCTACTTTAACCATCATATCTCCTTTGAGATTTATGAAATTTTTAACAGGTAATCATGATTTTGGTAGCTGTTGTCTATAGATATGGAGGATGTTTTCCTTTTTTCTTCAATGAATTCATTGCTTGGATCACAGTTATTCTATATTTCTCAAATCTTGACATCATATTAGTGCACTTCAAGATATGTATGTTGATACTTCCTCAAATACCTTAAAATTCCAAATACTCATTTCCTATAATAACTCAATTTACTTATTTCCTATGATCCACTCATATACCTGATCACAATTAGACACAAAGATGGTCATACTCTTGATCTTGTCATCAGACACCAGTTTTTATATCCAAGTTCAAAAACTCTGAATTTCCTTTGTATTGGTAATGATCCATAATATTTCCTTTTCCCTTCCTGCCTTGCAATTTTGAAGTTGTTTTTCATTCTTTTCTAAATTTTTAAAAATAGTAACTTATTGTTTTCAAAATATATACAAAGATAATTTTCAACATTCATCCTTGCAAAACTTTGTGTTTCAAACTTTTCTCCCTCCCTTTCCCCCATTCCCTCCCCAAAACATTATATAATCCAATATATGTCAAATATGTGCAATTTTTCTATACATATTTCCACAATTATGCTGCACAAGCAAAATCAGAAAAGAAAGGGAAAAAAAGAGAAAGAAAACAAAAATAAGCAAACAACAACAAAAAAAGTGAAAATACTATGTTATGATCCACATTCAGTCCACATAGTCCTCTTTCTGAAGACAAATGACTCTCTACATTATAGGTCTTTTGGAGTTGGCCTGAATCATCTCATTGTTGAAAAGAGCCACCTCCATGTGAGTTGTTATTTCTGCCATTCTGAGTTTGGTTACCATGATAAATCAAAACAAAGATGAAGGGCCCTTAGTCAACTTCTTATCATTAACCAAAGGAATTTAGAATATGCAGCTCACAGATTTAGGGCCTTATATTCAGAATTTTGATATGATTTTTTTCACATTAATATTGTTTGGAATACAGTAGTGGTCCAAATGAATTATTTCTCATAAAACCCTAGTCCCTTTCTGTATTTCAACTTCTTATACTTTATTCCACAACATGAAATCAAATGCAGTGATCCAGTGATGTTAGGATTCTTACAAGGTGCTAAGTCAGTTGTCTAATTTACTATGGTATTTAACAGTTCTCTAGTTCAGAGTTCATACCTTTCACACTTTTAAAAGAGCATATAAAAGGACAAGCCCACCGGAAGCTCAAGGAGATTCAAAGCCAGGATTCAGTCTGGAGATTCACAAATCCAGGAGATTCACAAGTCTAAAGAACAAGCCCACTCATGGACTTCCAGGAGATTCACAACTAGGATTGACTTCCGGGAGATTCACAAGCCCACATAAACCCAAAATCCCACACTCTTGGAGGCAGAGTCTGATTCATTCCAAGTTCCACCTTTGTGCTGGCTGGAGACATTGGGAGGATGAGAGGTTGAAACTGGCTGGAGAGATTAGGAAGGAGCTCTTGGAACCAAGGAGAAAGATAGGTCTCTACTAATGTTAACTGGGCCCAGGAAAAAATTCAGGATTTTGAAAGACACAATAAAGGATCTGGACTTTAACTCCTGGCTGCATTTGGGATTATTGAACTGAACTGAAACTAAGGCTGCCTCCAGAAGCTCCCCAAGAAACCTGCTCCCAGAGAATGATTTCAATTTAGAGAAAAGAACATTATACAGTGACACTGGCTGTTCTACTCTTTTTCCAGGAATAAGAAACCCAACCCCATCTCTCAGTTCTTAACATTTTCTCTTGTGATACTGCATGCTCTTCTCCACTCCTCTTTGTCCTCTCCATGATTTAAGTCTAAACTAAAATCCTATTTTCTAGAGAAAACTTTTCCCAACCCCTGTTAAGTTTTAATATCTATTTCTATTTGCCTTGCACATAGCTTCCTCTTTATGGGTGCATATGTATATGTTTGTGTTTACAATTTGCATGTCACCTGTCCCATTATATTTATTAGATTATAAACTCCTTGAGGGTGGGGTTGTCTTTTGCCTCTTTTTGCTTTCTTAGCAATTAGCATAGTGTCTGTCACACAGTAGTTTTCAAATTTTTCAAGAAACAAGTGTTTCTTGATTTGATTGATCTATTTGAGGCAATGAGCTAGGGCCTTTACAAATATTATTTTTTCATCCTGAAAACAACCTGGGAGATAAGTGCTTCTATTATCCCTGTTTTACAGTTGAGGAAAGTGAAACAAAGAGAGATTATGTGACTTGCCTGCATACACGTAGCATGCATCTGATGCTGGATTTGTGCTCGGAGTCTTCCTGACTCCACACACTGTGCCACCTAGTTGTTTATTCTATATATATTTTTGTATATGGTCAGTTATACACATTATTTCCTGAGCAATAACTAGGAAAGATCATTATATCTCTGAAACTCATAATGATCATGAGTCAGAGTATAATTGCCCTTTTGTGAAGTTTTTCTTTATGTCACTTTAGTCATTTAATACATTTTTCCCCTCCTGTTCTGACTTTGAGTTCATGCATGTCTTTGCATTATATATGAAATTTCCTCCACACAATAACATTATATTTTATACCATAGTTTGTTCAGCTATTATTCAAAGAATGTGCAGCCAATATTATTTTCACTATTTTGATACCACAGTTTTGAAAAAAAAATATTAAAAACTTCTTTCTCTGCCTTTGATCATATTGTGGAATTTGTCCAGGGATGAGATCATTGGGTCAAAGGATACTGAAAAGTTTAGTGCTTTTTCTCATGATGTTTTAAGTAGTTTTCCACGATGAGTGGACCACTAATCAGCTCTGTCAATAGCCTGTTTTTCCCTAACTGTGCAAACATTTGACTAAGCATTTTTATCATCTTTAAAAACCTTCTCTCATATTTGATGTTGTAGATCTATCTTTCATGTGAATTAATCAATTATTTTTATGAAACTATCTACCATGTTCCTGGCACTGTGGGAGATATTAAGTACAAAAATATGAAGAATGATGTAATCTTTACTTTCAAGTAGTTGATCATTTTCATTTCTTTTGTAAGCTATTGTGTTTTAAAATATGTTAACAACTTACATATATATATATATGACTTTTGTATTTATTATGTGTAATATATGCATTCATATATATATATATATACACATATTATATGAGATCAAATAAGAAATTTTTGTGCAAATCTTTTCCCTATTCAATTGTTTCTCTTCTTAATATAGCTACAATGATATTGTTTCTGTCTATGAATTTGAATTTTATATGCTCAAATGTTTCTTTTTTGTGTTATTTATCTTTTAGTTATATAATCCCCCACCAGACATAGGTGTGAAAGGTATGATTTTTTTATTGCATATATGCTATAAACTAACCTTTCATAATGTCATAAGTTTGTCTAAATCCAATTTCTTCTGAATTGCTTTCATGTCTTTTTCAGCAATTGTCCAATAGTAAAATCCATTTTTCACTAAGTTTTTATAATCTGCTTTGTTGAAGACTAGACAACTATACTCAATTGACCGTTGACATGGCATCTAGACTACTATACTCAATTGACCGTTGACATGGCATATTCATGCTTTGTCAATTCCACTTGTCTATTCTATTTTCTAAAGCACTACCAACACCTGTATTATGAACACTTACATACATCATCATGCCTTACTTTATGTTTTCTAGTTTATTATTTTTCTTGAGGGTATGGAACATCTCCTTCTACAGACTTTGAGCAAGAAAAAAAGTGAAGAAGGGAGAAAAAGGAGGGACAAAAATGAAAGGTAGAATAAAATGAAACCCAAGAATGAGCAAAGAATTATAGGTTTCTCTTATTCTTTGCCAAAGCAGACTCTTCACTGTAACTCTCAAAAGTATCAGCTAGATTTATCACAAATTTGGAAAAATGAACTCATAATATTTTCCATCAAAGCTGCTCCTCATACTACCACCCATTAGTTTGTATAATGGCATCATTGTCATCCCAGTTCATTTAGTTTCAGTGTCAACTTGGATTCATCACTTTTATTCATTTATATCCAATTGATTACCAAGTTCTATTTTTGTTTTAATAACTCTGACAAAGGTTTTCTGTTTTTTCCATTCATATTGCCATTACAGCTAGTTCATAAGAAAGCTCTTATAAATGAGACAATGTCCTTTATCTCTCTTCTTTAATATCTTTTCCATTAAAGCTCCCCAAGATACTTCTGAAAGTAGATGTTTTATCATTTCTTCCCCCTGCAGGAAAAAAAAAATCATTGGCTCCCTGAAGCCTTAAGGAAAACTACTAACATATAAGGTGCTCAACAATCTGACTGAAATCTGTCTTTTGAATTATATCCTTATGATTTTTTTTCCAAATTAAACTTTTTTCATTGTCAGGTGCAATTTTCCTTAATCCCCTTCTGTCCTCTCTTATGTTTATATAATTATATATTATGTCCCCTTATCACCTTGGCTAACTTAAAATTTCCAATTTCTTACAATTCATCTTTTATATTATCTTTTTTACTGAAGCTTTTTACTTTCAAAACATATGTAAGGATAATTTTTCAACATTAGTCCTTGCAATACCTTGTGTTCCAATTTTTCTCCCTTCCCACCCCTTCCTCCTCTAGATAGCAAGTAATCTAATATATGTTAAACACAGTAAAAATATATGTAAATTGAATATAGACATATATATTTATACAATTATCTTGCTGCACAAGAAAAATCTGATCAAAAAGGAAGAAAAATGAGAAAGAAAATAAAATTCAATCAAACAACAACAAAAGAAGTGAAAACTCTATGTTGTGATTCACACTCAGTTCCAACAGTCCTCTCTCTGGGTGTATATAACTCTCATCATCACAAGACCATTGGAACTGTTCTGAATCATCTCATTGTTGAGAAGAACCACGTACATCTGAATTGATCATTGTATAATCTTGCTGTGGCTGTGTACAACAATTTCCTTGTTCTGCTCATTTCACTTAGCTTCAGTTCCTATAAGTCTCTCCAGGCCTCTCTGAAGTCATCCTTCTGATGGTTTCTCTTTTTTTTATTTATTTTTTTATTTTTTAAAATTTTATTTATAAATTTTTTGACAGTATATATGCATGAGTAATTTTTTCTTACAACATTATCCCTTGTATTCATGTTTCCAAATTATCCCCTCCCTCCCTGTTAGGATTACTCCCTCCCTTGGATGACAGGCAATCCCATACATTTTACATGTGTTACAATATAACCTAGATACAATATATGTGTGTAAATCCCATTTTCTTGTTGCACGTTAAGTATTAGATTCCAAAGGTGTAAGTAACCTGGGTAGATAGACAGCAGTGCTAACAATTTACATTCACTTCCCAGTGTTCCTTCTCTGGGTGTAGTTGTTTCTGTCCATCATTGATCAACTGGAAGTGAGTTGGATCTTCTTTATGTTGAAGATATCCACTTCCATCAGAATACATCTTCATACAACATTGAAGTGTACAGCGATCTTCTGGTTCTATTTATTTCACTCAGCATAAGTTGATGTAAGTCTCTCCAAGCCTCTCTGTATTCCTCTTGCTGGTCATTTCTTACAGAGCAATAATATTCCATAGCTTTCATATACCATAATTTACTCAACCATTCTCCAATTGATGGACATCCATTCATCTTCCAGTTTCTAGCCATTACGAAAAGAGCTGCCACAAACATTTTGGCACATACAGGTCCCTTTCCCCTCCCCAGTATTTCTTTGGGATATAAGCCCAATCTGTTGATGGTTTCTTGAAGAAAATAATATCCTATGACATTCATATAACATAACTTATTCAGCCATTCTCAAACTGATGGGCATTTACTCGGTTTCTAATTTTTCGCCACTACAAAAAGGACTGCCACAAACATTTTTGCATATGTGGGTCCCTTTCCCTCCTTTAAGCCCAGTAGAAGTTCTGCTGGATCAAAGGATATGGACAGTTTGATAACTTTTTGAGCAGAGTTCCAAATTGCACTCCAGATCACAATTCCACCAACAATGCATTAGTATCCCACTTTTCCCAAATCCCCTGCAACATTTGTCATTATCTTTTCCTGTCATCTTAGCCTATCTGACAGGTATGTAGTGGTACCTCAGAGTGATCTTAATTTGCATTTCTCTGATCAACAGTGATTTAGAGCACATTTTATATGATTAGAGATGGTTTCAATTTCTTCATCTGAAAATTGTTTGTTCATATCCTTTGACCATTTATCAATTGGAGAATGAGTTGAATATTTATAAATTTGAGTTACTTATCTATATATTTTAGAAATGAAGCCTTTATCAGAACCCTGAAATGTAAAAATATTTCCTAATTTATTGCTTCCCTTCTAATCTTGTCTGTCTTAGTTTTGTAAGTACAAAAATGTATTAACTTAATATAATATAAATTATCTATTTTGGGTTCAATAACAAACTTCAATTCATCTATGGTCACAAATTCCTGCCTTTTCCACAGATCTGAGAGATAAACTATCATTTGTTCTTTTAATTTATTTATAATGTCATTATTTATGTCTAGATCATAAACCCATTTTGACCATATCTTGGTATATGTGTTTGGTGTGGGTCAATGCCTAGTTTCTGCCTTACCAAGTTCCAATTTTCCCAACAGTTTTTGTCTAATAGTGAGTTCTTATCCCAAAAGTTAGGGTCTTGGGTTTGTCAAACACTAGATTACAATAGTCATTGACTATTTTGTCCTATGAGCCTAACTATTCCACTGTTCAACTATTCTATTTTTAGCCACTGGGTCAGTGTTGAATAACTTCTGGTGCTAGGTGGGCATGGAAAAGTTCTGATATTCTGGGTTTTAGTGGCTCACTATTTGCCTTATGTATTTGTATTGAATGTCGTACATCAAATCTACTGATCTACTGGCTTGCAATTAGGAGAGAGTAGCCAACACTGTTGTAGATTCCCCACCTGTGGAACTGCCCTGAATCTGTGCACTGTCTATACTCAGGTTTCCATGTGGTTGCCTGCAGTCAGCCCACATCCCTCTGTGCCTAATTGAAATAGACTTATGCTGAAGATCTTCCAAATTATCTTCTGCTGGAAATGTGTGTTACACTCCAAATATCTAGTTACAAAACTAGTTCAGAGACTTAATTTACTGTTAATTTGAGGGATATGAGTAGAGCTAAGAAAAAGAACTTATCTCATTTCAGCCACCATGGCTCCATTCCCCATCTGTCATATTTTCCATGAATCTTCTTTACTTGCTTTCCTCCCCAACTGAAAACATTGTCTCCCTCTTCAAAAATGTTTAGATCACTTTGCATAGAAGACTCTTTTTTTCCTATCACACTCTACTTCATTATACATACACATATACACATACACAAACACACACACAAACATGTGTATGCATATGTGTGTTTTACGTAACATATATTTTTAAAAAGATATATGCAGATGCAGATGTACATACTATAATGCATATATAATAGGTTAATTCTATCTGTGATATATATATATAAACATATACATGTTTGCATATGTATATATTAGTGAATCATTTTCTGTTTTGACTCATATTTATGCATATGTATATATATGTATCTCTCTATGTAAATATATATATATATATATATATATATGAACTATAAGATCCTTAATGGGCAGGCACGAAGATTTATTTAATTTTTGTGGTCTTTATACATAATAGATAATAATAATAGCTAACATTTAAGTTATTTTTATTATTTTTCTGAACTGTAGTAAGCACTTTCTAATTATTATTTCATTTGATCCTCATAATATATCTCAGAGGTAGATTCCACAATTTATAAAAGAAAGTGAGGCAAGGAAAAGTCAAGTAAATTTCTCAAGGATACACAGTAAATAAGTGTCTTAAACTGTATTTAAATTAAAATCTAGTTATCTCAAAACCTGGCACTCTTTCATTTAATACATATTCATTGATTAAATTAAATTAGAAGATCCATACTCTTTCCTTAGTACTGACCAAAGTTTGTCTCACATGATTACAGAATTACAAATGACAATTCTTCCAAAATTATGATCTTGTCTGTGAACTTTGAAATTCATTATGTCTGTGGTTCTTTTTTAACACTCCTATTTTTAATCCTTAGGAAAAAAAACTTTTTGAAAATGTCTTTCTCTGCGTGTGCGTGTGTGTGTGTGTGTGTGTGTGTGTGTGTGTGTGTGTGTGTGTGTGTTGAGAGAGAGAGAGGGTGGGGAGAGATAGGGAAGGAGGAAGGGAGAGAGAGAGGGAGAAACACACACAGACACAGAGAGAATGAGAAAGAAAGAGAGAGAGAAAGAGAAAGAGAGAGAGAGAGAGACAGACAGAGAGACAGAGAGACAGAGAGACAGAGAGACAGAGACAGAGGAACAGAAACAGAGGCAGAGATTGATACTCACACAGAGAGACAGAGAGGCAGACATACAGAAAAAAAAAAAAAACATTCATTGAGACAGAGAATGGGACACTAGCTCAAATTTTATGAGCAAATTAGTGAAAGAAATACATTTATAATTTTTTTTGTGGAAACAGTTCCTAATGAATAAGGGCAAAATTGTAATCACTCTTGGAAGAACAATTCACTTATGAATATTATCATTTTACATATTGAAAAAGTGAACCTTTGCACTGAGAATATTAAAGTTTCCCAGTTCTCTTGTCTTCAAAGGTTCTCTGTGTATCTCTATGTTTCTCTCTGCCTCTGTCTGTTTCTCTCTCTGTCTCTCCATTCCTATCCTTGTCTCTCTGTGTTTCGGTCTCTGTGTGTCTGTCTGTCTCTCTCTCTTTCAACAATGTTCCTATTGCCAGGCCATGATCACTTGATTTTTTCTTAGGGGCATTGAATTGGAATACTTTCAAACCCATCAAAAAGAAAATTTACTTGGAGGGAATACTTTTTCTTAAAATTATTTAATTTCACTCTTTGCAAAGGTAGAAATTGGAAGCCTAAGGAGAATTTATCTTCCTTGTTATTCACCAAAACAAAGGTGAATGATTCTCCTAGCAAGTTAGAATTTTGTTGGATAAAAACAATTTGAAAAGAAAATGTTACTATGCATAATCAATAGGTTACAAGAATATAATTTAATAAAAAAATATTATCTGGAACATTTCTATGATAATTCATTAGTAGAATATTTCCTAATGGAAAAGAAATCCTATGTTTGAGCCCCAATTGTGTGTTTTATTTTTTTACATATTCTTTTTTCTTTTTTCTGAGTAATTTAATCACATCTATTTCATATTTAAATTAATGAAATGTTATCAAGAAAGACTCCCACATAAAAGATAGAAAAGACAGAAAAAGGACTCTCACAAAATGTCTTTTGTTCTTCCAATTACATTATTAAAAGGGACTGTATTACTATTTAGACTGTTGGAAGAGCAGCAAGGTGATAACTCTTTTAAACCCACTGGTTTTTCACTTTAGTTCAAAAGACACTTTTCCTGTTCGGATGAATCAGAGGAAATAAAGATCATTTTGTGAAAAAAAAAATATATATATATATATTTGGTAAAAGACATAAGGTAAGGGGATCATAGATTTTAGAGCTGCATGGCATCTTAGAAATTATCTAGTTCAGTTTCCTTAATTAACAAATAAGAAAACTGAAGCTGAGAGAGTACTAGTAAGCTGCCCAATATTACACAGTTACTGAACAGCAGAATTTGCATGGCAAATTTTGACAGCATAAAATGTCATTTATTAATCTTTTTTTTGGGGGGAGGGGGATGCTAAGATCCCTCTGGCAGTATAGTAAAGCTATGTGCCCATTCTTTGAATAATATTTTGAAAAATCATAAAAGAAAATACTAAAATCACAAAGGAAGCATGTTTATCTATCTATTCATCCAACTATCCATCTATATATTTATGTATGTATGTTAACAGATACATATCTATTACCAATGTTCACACACTACAGGTTAATATTCCCTTTTTATAAAGTATTATTTAATATATTATTCTGACTATACTATGATTATTTATATTAGATACAATTATGTATGCAATAAGGATTATTCTTGGATTATACCAGATATTTAAACCATATAGCATGTATTGAGCAAGATTCCTTTTGTGGAGATAATAACCATTTATATAGTAATGAAGGAAAGGAGACATGAGCTCAAGAAAGTTATGACTCTACTTAGATTGCTGAAAATAGAAAATAAAGGTATTCCAGGTACAACAGCTCAATTTTTGATATTTAAAAGACCACTTAATTTTTAGCAGTGAGTTGTTCTTTCAATTCTGGTAACAGTTTTGCATTTATTCAATAGAAAGAAACTGCCTCCATTTAAAACTTATAAAGAATGTATCGTACCCCTTGCACACATTCATTGATCTATCCCATGCACATGTATTTATATTAATTTATCTATGCATGTATATGCAGTACATATGTTTCCATCTACTTATTTATTATGATTATGTTGATTACATACTCAGAAAAAAAGTTTCTTAGAGGTTAGCTTTGGTCATAATATTGAAATTTCTGGATAAATAGTTACCCAGAGTCCCAAGTTTTGTCCCTGATCTGTACCTTAAGATTGAAACAGATTTATGTTATAGGAACTATTTGAAAAAACAGGGGATGAAGGAGTCCTACCAAACTCCTTTTATGATACAGACATGATACTAATACCTAAACCAGGTAGATTGAAAACTGAGAAAGAAAACTATAGACCAATTTCCTTAATGAATATTGATGCTAAAATCTTAAATAAGAAATTAACAAAAAGACTTCAGAAAATCATCCCCAGGATAATGTACTATGATGAAATAGGATTTATACCAGGAATGCAGGGCTGGTTTAATATTAGGAAAACTATTAATATAATTGACCATATTAATAATCAAATTAATAAAAACCATATAATCATCTCAACAGATGCAGAAAAAGCATTTGATAAAATCCAACATCCATTCCTACTAAAAATGTGTGAGAGTATAGGAATAAATGGACTATTCCTTAGAATAATCAGGAGCATATATTTACGACCATCAGTAAGCAATAATATGTAATGCAGATAAACTGGAACCTTTCCCAATAAGATCAGGAGTGAAACAAGGTTGCCCACTATCACCATTACTATTCAATGTTGTATTAGAAATGCTAGCCTTGGCAATAAGAGTCGAGAAAGAGATTAAAGGAATAAGAATAGGTAATGAAGAAATCAAACTGTCACTCTTTGCAGATGATATGATGGTATACTTACAAAACCCCAGAGATTCTAATAAAGTTATTAAAAATAATTCACAACTTTAGCAAAGTTGCTGATAAAAAATAAATCCACATAAATCCTCAGCATTTTTATACATCACCAACAAAATGCAACGGCAAGAGATACAAAGAGAAATTCCATTCAAAATAACTGTCGAGAGTACAAAATATTTGGAAATCTATCTACCAAAGGAATTATATGAGCAAAATTACAAAACACTTGCCATCAAAATATAGTCAGATTTAAATAATTGGAAAATATTAAGTGTGCTTGGATAGGATTAGTGAATATATTAAAGATGACAATACTCCTAAACTAATCAATTTATTTAGTGCTATACCAAACAGACTCTCAAGAAAAAAAAAATTAATGACCTACAAAAAATAACAACAAAATTCATATGGAAGAATAAAAGGTCGAGAATTTCAAGGGAACTAATGAAAAAAAAAGTCAGGTGAAGGTGCTCTAGGTGTGCCTGATCTAAAGCTATATTATATAGCAGCAGTCACCAAAACCATTTGGTATTGGCTAAGAAATAGACCAGTCGATCAGTGGAACAGATTAGGTACAAAGGACAAAAAAGGGTACATCTATAGCAATCTAGTGTTTGACAAACCCAAAGATACCAACATTAGGGATAAAAATTCATTATTTGGAAAAAACTGTTGGGAAAACTGGAAATTAGTATGGCAGAAATTAGATATAGATCCACACTTAACACTATATACCAAGATAAGATCAAAATGGGTCCATGATTTAGGCATAAAGAATGAGATCATAAATAGATTAGAGGAACAGGGAATAGTCTACCTGTGGAGGAGGAAGGAATTTATGACCAGAGGAGAATTAGAGATCATTATAGATCACAAAATAAAAGATTTTGATTATATCAAACTAAAAAGTTTCTGTACAAGCAATACTAATGCAAACAAGATTAGAAAGGAAGTAACACATTGGGAAAATATTTTTACAGTTAAAGGTTCTGATAAAGGTCTCATTTCCAAAATATATAGAGAACTGACCCTAATTTATAAGAAATCAAACCATTCTCCAATTGATAAATGGTCAAAGGATATGAACAGGCAATTCTCAGATGATGAAATTGAAATTATATCTACTCATATGAAAGACTGTTCCAAATCACTACTGATCAGAGAAATGCAAATTAAGACAACTCTGAGATACTACCTGTCAGATTGCTTAAGATGACAGGAACAAATAATGATGAATGTTGGAAGGGATGTAGGAAAACTGGGACACTAATACATTGTTGGTGGAGATGTGAAAGAATCCGGCCATTCTGGAGAGCAATCTGGAACTATGCCCAAAACGTTATCAAACTGTGCATGCCCTTTGATCCAGCAGTGCTGCTATTGGGCTTACCTCCCAAAGAAATACTAAAGAGGGGAAAGGGACCTGTATGTGCCAAAATGTTTGTGGCAGCCCTTTTCATAGTGGCTAGAAACTGGAAGATGAATGGTTGTCCCTCAATTGGAAAATGGTTGGGTAAATTATGGTATATGAAGGTTATGGAATATTATTGCTCTGTAAGAAATGACCAGCAGGAGGAATACAGTACGTTTGGAGAGACTTACATGAACTGATGCTGAATGAAATGAGCATAACCAGAAGATCACTATACACTTCAACAACAATGTTGTATGAAGATGTATTCTCATAGAAGTGGATATCTTCAACATAAAGAAGATCCAATTCACTTCCAGTTGATCAGTGATGGACAGAAACAACTACACCCAGAGAAGGAACACTGGGAAGTGAATGTAAATTGTTAGCACTACTTTCTATCTACCCAGGTTACTTACACCTTTGGAATCTAATACTTAACGTGCAACAAGAAAATTGGATTTACACACATATATTGTATCTAGGTTATACTGTAACACATGTAAAATGTATAGGATTGCCTGTCAATTAGGGGAGGGAGTAGCAGAAGGGAGGGGAAAATTTGGAAAAATGAATAAAAGGGATAATGCTATAAAAATTACTCATGCATATATACTGGCAAAAATTTTAGAATCATAAAATTAAAAAAAATAAAATTAAAAATAAATAAATAAAATAAAAGATTGAAATAGCTTTAAAAAAGTTTTTCATTCAGAACAAATATTTTTATAAGTATTTTATAAATATTGATTTCATTTCTTTAGGGAATATATTTATTTATTCATTTGTCCCAGGTATGAAAATTCCTTCTAAAATTGAGGTCAGCACTTTCTCTGAAACGTAGTTTTTAAAGAAATTTGTCCAGGGTTTTGAGAGGGTTACATTAGGGTTAGAACTAACCATCTAACATAGGTTAGAAACACAATTTCAAGCCAAATTTTTCTGATTTGTACCTAGTTGTCTGACCACTACACTATTCTCTTTGTGCATCCAAAAATTTTTGAACATAAAAGATGGATTCCATAACTCCTGGCAGCTTGGAATAATTGGAAGTAGTGTAGTTTCCCAAATGTAACCTTGATGGATGGATCTCTTCCATTTGTTTCATATTGGATTCCCTCCTTTTTTTTTGGTAGCACTTGTTCAGGAGAAATTATTTCTTAGGGAAAAAAGTATTTCAAGTCCATCTAGTCCATCTTGTATTTTATTTGTGGGTAATTTCCTAATTTGGGAATAATAACTGATTGTGACAGTTTTTCTGAAGCAGATAAATGTTATACTCTGGTTGTATATACATTTTTATTCCCAAGACTGATAGTTTTGAAAGTGTTTTATTTAAAGATGTCTATTATAATAATTCTCTAATAGTGTCTCTTCATGTCATATAGAAGCATGCAGTGTGCCTTCACTTCTCAATTCCTCTCTACGTTGCTGACACCAAGAACCACCCTCTATTATTTTAACAATTTGTTTTTGTAGAAAAAGCAGGGGGAAAAAAGATCCTAAAGTGAGTTTTCTTGGAAATACTATTCCACTTTCTTTTTTATATAAATCATAGTAAGTCTCTATAGACATCACTGTGTCTACATATCTGGATTTTTTCACTTGTGATGATATGTGAAAGCCGATGCTGATAGAAACATGTTTTTACATTATTCTCATCAGCTATTTAGATGTAGATTGTGAGTTGTCACTGCTGCTTTTGGAGCTTGTAGAGATTATTATATTTGAATCCTAATATGAATGGAAAATTTTCCTTATACTTCCATCAGGTGTATATAGTCCATCTCTCTAGGTGCTCAGAAGTCCACTGTAGTTATTGTGAATAGTATTTTGGATTTAAAAAGTCTAAAATGGAATATTTATTTTTATTATCTGTTAATACTCACCTTGGCTAACATAAAATTTTTTGGACATTTTTTGTCTTTGAAAAGTGTATTTCTGTTCATCAAATTAGTAGATTTAAATTCCTTACCAAAGTGTCTTGGGTCCTGTAGAGACCCTATTGTCAAGATCTCAGGCAGAGAAATGATCAAAAGTGTACATCTGTGCTTTGAAAGGCTGGGGAGAAGTTTGTACTTATAAGCTTAAGATTACCATGTTCTTACACCCAAAGCTAAAAATATTTAAATTTTAAACCTATTGCAGTATGTATTCAACAAGGGAAAGAAGAAAAATACATACATATGTGCATGCATACATATTTTATAATAATTCCCACTGCTTAGCCATTCTCCAGTTGATAAGATAGTAGGTCTCTTCACATAAATGTGATTTTCTTGATTTATACATTTTATTTAGATGAGAAGACAGTTCTTTAAGAATGATGACCAAGTAAAAGAAAACTCAGACTATCATCTCTAAGGGAGATGTAAACTCTAAGGGAGTTTAATGAGTTATAAATAACAAGATATATCAGAAAGAAAGACATTACAAATGCAAATTATTCCTTGCTTTTGTCTTGTAAAAATCACAGCTTGAACACATTTGGAGCAATAAGCACATAGCACATATTACTTTAAGGGAAATAAGTTGTGTAGGTGGCAAAATCCCCCTTCCATCAGGGGGCTGATAACTGTTGAATACTTGCCAAAGGAAATTACAGTTTCTGACACAACAAGAAATATAATTGTTACCATTCCTCTCAGTTGCCCTGTTTTCAAAGTATTTTCAAATACTTCTGAGCATAATTATATGCTTTTAGAAAACAGCTGATGAATGTATACAAAAAATTGGCTCATTTCAGTATGAAAAAAACATTCAAGTTACAAAAGTAATTCAGGAGTAGGGATGTAATCTAAAATGATGATCACCTCCTGTTTCAGTTCGTTTCATCAATCTTGGAACTTAAGGACTTCTTGAAAGAAAAACTAATAGAGAAATAACATAGACACAAAAGATCTTTAATCATGGTGTGTTTCATTCTCACAAGGGAAGGTAAAAGAATGCAATTGAGAGCCCAAGGGACTTAGGACATGGAAATCAAAGTAAAGGGAAGAGACATTCAAGGTGAAAGATACTTGTTTATTTAAATCACTAGAAGGGAAAAGCACTGAATCTAAGGTACAAAGATGTTCAGTCCATAGCAAAAAGCTGGGGCATCTATGGGGCATAGTGTATAAAGTGCTAGTGCATAGAATGCTGGGCCTGAAAATAAGAAAACTCATCTTTCTGGTTTCAAACATGCCTCAATCACTTTTAAGTTATATGACCCTGGGCAAGTCATTTAATCCTGTTTGCTTCAGTTTCCCCATCTGTAAAATGATCTAGACAAGAAAATGATGAAACACTCCAGTACTTTGCCAAAACAAACAAACAAACAAACAAACAAACAAAAAACAACCTCAAATTAGGGCAACAAAATGTTGAACATGACAGAAAAATGATTGGAAAGCAACCATCAATACAACATAGGCTAAAGCATGTGGAGGGCTAGTAATGAACCTGTAAGAAAGCTCTCTTCAGATTTAGCACATTCAGGTTCCAAAAAAGCCCCATAATTCTTTTTCCTTATTGAGTAGGGATTCCTAGGTTTGCTTTACTCATACTTGGACAAAGTAGGTGTGTAAGGACCATAGAAATGATATCAATTTGTCCTTATATGAAAAGATGAGTAGGATAATTAAAATTATTCATAAATAAAGTGGGACAGATCAAAAGAAGTTATATAGATCAAGCTCTCATTTTACAAATGAGGAAACTGAAAGCCAGACATAATCAGTTACATCTGTAATAATTGGCAGAAGGGATATTAGAAAATAAATCCTCAGACTCCAAATCAATTGTTCATTCCATTGTACCATGTTGACTCTCCTAGTGATTTTGTTTATTTAGGATTATCTCATTTTTATAGTCCTTAGAGTTTTAAAGGTAATAAACCTAAAGATATGCTATATTGTTTGTAGTTTTTTTTTCCTAATGCTGAAGCACAACTTGGTTCCTAGATCAGATGGCTCACTTATGACTTAATCATTTATAAACATTCATTCTTATATAAGTTCCTTTCCCATTCTAAACATTAAATGTCTCATAAATAAACTGAGAGAATCAGGTCTCTAAACTCCATTCCAGCTCAAGGCTCCCTGACATTTAAACATTGGCCCAACAAGAAATTGTTTGATTATAGAACAAGTTTAGAATATTTCTAGATAAAGGAATAACAATATCTAAATTCTGAATCTCTATATTTCCTTCTTTAATTTCAACAAATAATACTTCCCTAAAGAACTGTTATCCAGGCATAAAACTTTCTTGAAGCAACAGTTTTAGTGGTACAGTTTTTTGAATGAAAGTTTAATATAAATTATTCTATACAAAATATTTAATCAAAATCCAAAATGAGGTAGGGTGAAGTGTTGGACAACATAGAGTACCTATCTTAGTTTTGATATTATGTCAAAGTACCTCAGTTTCGTCTTTTGTTATTGTGAAGAGTTTTGACTGAAGCTGTTTGGGGCAAAGAGAAGGTTGCTAGAGCTAGAATTAGATAATCTGATTTTGATTCTGCTTCTTAGTTCTTGTGTAAGTCACTTAATCTCTCCAGACATTTGTTTTGTCATCCGTGAAATGGGGTGATTGGAATAGAAAGAAGCTCTTCATTTAATATATTAAATGTTACCATAACTCATCATACTTCTTAAATAACTTCCACCATGTTTAAAATGTTACTATAAATTATTTTAAAATGTGAGATACAAAATAAAGACAATTGAAAGCTATGTAATGCATAAATAAATCAAAAAATCATTTAAAAACCACTGTTCATGAATTGTATTAAGAACTGTGAATATAAGAATATCTGTAGAGGAGCCAAGATGGCAGAGTGAAACCAGAAAGCTGCTCAAGCTCTCCCAGTTTCCTTAAAAAACCACATGAAACCAAGCCTCTGAACAGTCTGGTGGAATGAAGCCATTCTCCAGCTAAACAAAGATTGGAAAAGATTTCAGGACAGTTCAATCTCACTGGGTGAAAAGAGGTGTTCAACTCAGCTTGGACAAAATCTACTAATGCCAGTAAGAAAGTCTTGATCACAGCAGATCTGCAACTAAGACCCTTGATCCTGACTTAGTAATAGAGCAAAGCAGTGGGACAGCCTCATCTGCAGATCAGAAAGCAAATTCTTGGAAACCAGACTGTTTCCTGGAAAGAGCAAGAAAAATGAATCCCTGCAAACACAAGGGGCCCTTTTGCTCAATTCCAAGGAACAGAACTGTCCAGAAAGCTTGGGACAGCACCCCCTTTTGCCCCATAAATAGAGATAGACCTCAAAAATGAAAAAAGAGAAAATAGCAAAAGAAAAGAAAAGAAAATGAACAAGAAACCTAAAAGAGCCTTGATCATAGCAAGGTAAGAGCAAAAACACAACTCAGCTGAGGACAAATGGCCATAGAGGAAATCCCATAGAGTCATATGAATTGATCTTAATCCAAAGAGGATTCTTCTTGGAAGTGCTCATAATAACAACAACAACAACAACAACAACAAACAAACAAACAAACAAAAAACCAAACAAAAAAAAAAAAACACTTTAAAGTAAAGTCTTTAAAGGTAAATAAGAGAGGTAGAACAAAAATGAAAAAAAGAATTAGAGGTATTCAAAACAGCTTGGAAAAGGAAGGCAATTCCTTAAAAAATACAATAGGCCAAATGCAAAAAAAAAAGAAGAAGAAAATAATACCTTCAAAAGTAAAATTAATCAAATGGAAAAATACAAAAACTAACTGAAGAAAATCATACATTAAAATTAATTTTAGGCATATAGAAGCTAATGACTCTATGAGACATCAAGAATCAATCAAACAGATTAAAAAGACTGAAAAAATTCAGGAAAATGTAACATCTCATTTCAAAAACAGTTGACCTGGATAATAGATCCAAGAGAGATAATTTGAAAATCACTGGTCTCCCTGAAGACCATGACCCCCCCCCCAAAAAAAAAAAAAAAGACCATGGATATTGATCTTCAAGAGTCATTGAGAAAAATTCATCAATCACCTCTGAATAGAGATCCCATAAGGAAAATCTCAAGTAATATTGCTGCAAAAGCCGAGAACAATAATCTCAAGTAAAAAAAAAATACTACAAACTGCCAGACAAAATAAATTTAGATATCAAAAAACAATAGCCAGGATTATGTAAGATCTGGCAGCATCTACAATAAAGAATCAGAAAATGCAGAATGCCATATTCCAGAAGGTAAAAAAACTGAGGCTATATCCAAGAATTAATTTTGCAACTAGACTGAACATCATCTTTCACAGGTGATGATGCTCAATAATTCAGGAGGCATTCAATCATTTATATTGAAGAAAAACAGAATTAGAAAATTTGTTCTACAAAAACAGGACTCAAGAGAAACATAGCAAGGTAAACAGGGGAAAATATATGTTATTTAAAGGTTAAACTGTTTACATCTCTAGATGACAAAATGATATAACTCTTGAGAACTCTATGTGTTACTGGGGCAGATTCTGTTGGGGGGGAGAAATCACATACATGAAGGGTGTGGATGTCAATGGACTCTGATGTGATTATGTCAAAGAAAAAAAGACAATAAGGGGTGGGAGAGGAGGAAAGACAAGCTATAATGGGACAAATTAGATCATATGAAGAGGCACAAAAGACCTAATATATTAGAGGGAAAGAAGTGAGGGAAATGAGCATTATCTGAAGCCTGAACTTATTAGTTTTAGCTTAGAGGGAATAACTAAATTATTCAATTGGGTATAGAAATTTATCTTACCCTATAAATAGGAGGATAAAGAGGGGAAAAAAGCATTGAGCTGGATAGAAGGGAGAGTAGAAACTTTAGGACAAAGGGGTAAAAGAAAAGGGAAGAGTGATAGGAGACAGGGTAGGGAGTGGTAGGGATGTGTTAAAACAAGCAATACTAATGATGGACAAGGTCGAAAAAGAAAACAAAAGTATATAAAGGGGAGAAAATAAGATGGAGAGAAATAGAGCTGATAATCATATCTATGAATGTGAATGAAATGAACTCTCCCATAAAACTGAAGCAAATAGGAGAAGGGCTTAAAACTAAAATCCTATAAATATTGTTTATAAGGAATACATTTGGAACAAATAGATGGAAAAAGTTGGATTAGAAATTATTATGGTTCAGCTGAAGAAAAAAAAAGGGAGGGGTAGCAATTGTGATCTCATATAAAACAAAAGTAAGAATAATCTTATAAAGGGCTGAAATTCTTAAGAGGTATGTTTGAATCAGACAACTGAGCTCTTAAGGCTAAGTATCTATTCAATAATGACTCTATTAGCATATGTTTGGAAAAATGGCCCTTTTCACTGTTTTGGTGGTGGCTCAATATTTGGTGTATACAGGGGATAATTGTAGGCAAGTATTAGAGGGTGGGTGAGACAAGCCAGACTCATTGGCAGAAGAATGATGGGGCATGTGTGGAGATTCTGGACTCCAGATTCTAAAAGAGATTTTTGGCTAAACTCCTGCCAGTTTGTCTACTTATCCTGACTCTGGCTGATCCTGAGGCCTTCAAGGAGCTAGCCAAGACTTTACAACATCTCAATAAAAGAGATACGGAAGGGAAGTAATCTTTTTTTTTTTTTTTTTTTTTTTTTTTAAATAGTTTTTATTTACCAGATATGTGCATGGGTAATTTTATAACATTGACAGTTGCCAAACCTTTTCTTCAAATTTTTCCCCTCCTTCCCACCCCCCACCCCCAGATGGCAGGTCAACCAATACATGTTAAATATGTTACAGTATAAATTAAATACCATCCATATATGTATACATGACCAAACAGTTATTTTGCTGAACAAAAGAAATCGGACTTTGGAATAGTGTACATTTACCCTGTGAAGGAAATCAAAAATGGAGGCTGACAAAATTAGAGGGATTGGAAATTCTATGTAGTGGCTCATCATCATCTCCCAGAGTTCTTTTGCTGGGTATAGCTGGTTCAGTTCATTACTGCTCTATTGGAACTGATTTGGTTCATCTCATTGTTGGAGAGGTCCGTGTACATCAGAATTGATCATCATACAGTATTGTTGTTGAAGTATATAATGATTTCCTGGTCCTGCTCATTTCACTCAGCAACAGTTCATATAAGTCTCTCCAGGCCTTTCTGAAATCATCCTGTTGGTCATTTCTTACAGAACAAAAATATTCCATAATATTCATATACCACAATTAATTCAGCCAATCTCCAATTGATGGACATCAATGTAGTTTCTAGTTTCTGGCCACCACAAAGAGGGCTGCCACAAACATTCTTGTACATACAGGTCACTTTACCTTCTTTAAGATCTCTTTAGGATACAAACCCAGCAGCAACGCTGCTGGGTCAAAGAGTATGCACAGTTTGATAACTTTTTGAGCATAGTTCCAAATTTCTCTCCAGGATGGCTGGATGTATTCACAGTTCCACCAACAATGTATCAGTGTCCCTGTTTTCCCACATCCCCTCCAACATTCTGCATTACCTTTTCATATCATTCTAGCCAATCTGACAGGTGTGTAGTGGTATCTCAGAATTGTCTTAATTTGCATTTCTCTGATTAATAATGATTTGGAGCATCTTTTCTTATGACTACAAATAGTTTCAATTTCTTTTTCCAAGAATTATCTGTTCATATTTTTTGAGCATGTATCAACTGGAGATTGGCTTGATTTCTTATATATTAGAATCAATTCTCTGTATATTTTGAAAATGAAGCCTTTATCTGACCCTTCGACTATAAAAATGTTTTCCCAGTTTATTGTTTCCCTTCTACTCTTATCCGCATTGATTTTGTTTGTACAAAAACTTTTCAATTTGATATAAACAAAGCTTTATACTGTGTGATTATTTTAAGGAAAAGTCCATTTATTCCTATATTCTCACATGTTTTTATATGAATCGATGTTGGATTTTATCAAATGCTTTTTCTGCATCTATTGAGATGATCATATGATTTTTGTTAATTTGATTATTAATCTGGCCAATTATACTGATAATTTTCCTAATATTGAACCAGCCCTGCATACCTGGTATAAATCCTACTTGATCATGGTGTATTTTCCTGGGGATGATTTTTTGAAGTCATTTTGCTAACATCTTACTTAAGATTTTAGCATCAATATTCATTAGGGAGATTGTTCTATAGTTTTCTTTCTCCATTTCCAACCTACATGGTTTGGGTATCAGTACCATATCTGTGTCATAAAAGAAATTTAGTAGGACTCCTTCATTCCCTATTTTTTCAAATAGTTTATATAACATTGGTGCTAATTGTTTTTTGAATGTTTGGTAGAATTCACCTGTGAATCCATCTGGTCCTGGAGATTTTTTCTTAGGGAATTGATTAATAGCTTGCTCTATTTCTTTTTCAGAAATGGGACTATTTAAGCAATTTACTTCCTCCTCTGTTAATCTGGAAAGCCTATATTTTTGGAGGTAGTCCTCCATTTCACTTAGGTTATCAAATTTATTGGCATAAAGTTGGGCAAATTAACTCATTATTTCTCTAATTTCCTCCTCATTTGTGGGTAGTTCCCAGTTTTCATTTTTAAGACTAACAATTTGATTTTCCTTTTTCCTTTTTCTAATCAGATTTATGAAAGGTTTATCTATTTTATTGGTTTTTTCATAAAACCAACTCTTAGTTTTATTTATTAGTTCAATAGTATTTTTACTTTCAATATTATTAATTTGTCCTTTTAATTTTAGAATTTCAAGTTTAGTATTTGATTGGGGCATTTTAATTTGGTCTTTTTTCTAGCTTTTTAAGTTACAAGCCCAATTCATTGATCTTCTCTTTCTCTATTTTCTTCAAGTAAGCCTCTGAAGATATAAAATTTCCCTTATCACCACTTTAGCTGCATCCCTCAAATTTTGTTATGATGTCTCATTATTGTCATTATCTTGAGTGAATTTATTAATTGTATCTATAATTTGCTGTTTCACCCAATCATTCTTTAAGATTAGATTATTTCACTTCCAATTACTTTTTGATCTATTTACCCATAACTTTTTGGTGAATTTAGTTTTTATTGCATCATGATCTGAAAAGAAAGCCTTTACTATTTCTGCCTTCCTTCATTTAATTTTGAGATTTTTATGTCCTAATATATGATCAATTTTTGTATAGGTTCCATGAACTGCTGAGAAGAAAGTATACATGTTTCTGATACCATTCAGTTTTCTCCAAAGATCTATCATACCTAATTTTCCTAATATTCTATTTACCTCTTTAAATTTCTTTTTTATTTGTTTTGTGGTTTGATTATCTAATTCTGAGAGTGCAAGGTTGAGATCTCCCATTATTATAGTTTTGCTGCCTATTTCTTCTTGCAACTCTTAACTTCTCCATTAGGAAGTTAGATGCTATACCACTTGGTGCATATATGTTTAGTATTGATATGGCTTCATTGTCTATGCTATCCTTTAGCAAGATATAATTTCCTTCCTTATCTCTTTTGATTAGCTCAATTTTTGCTTTTGCTTGATCTGAGATAAGGATGGCTACCCCTGCTTTTATGACTTCACTTGAAGCATAATAGATTCTGCTCCAGCCTTTTACCTTTACTCTGTATGTATTTCCCTGCTTTAAATGTGTTTCCTGTAAACAACATATTGTAGGGTTCTGACTTTTGACTGAGTCTGCTGTCTGTCTCCGCTTAATGGGAGAGTTCATCCCATTCACATTTACAGTTAAAATTACTAATTCTGTATTTCCTGCCATCATAATATCCCCTGATTATGATTTTTCCCCTTACTCCCCTGAACCCCTAACCCATTATTAAACTTATGAGCCCCACTTGCTTCATGCAGCCCTCCCTCTTTAATATCCCTCCTCCCCTCCATTTAAATGGAAGTAATTCTTAATAAGGATACCATTAACAATGAAGTAGTAAATATACTAAATGTAAAAGCACCAAGTGGTAGAACAGTCAGATTCCTACAGAGATTTTATGTCATTTACTGAAAAAAAAAATAGACATTAAAACTTGATTAGTGAGGGATCTCAACCTTCCCCTCTCAAAATCAGACAAATGTAAACACAAAATAAAGAAACAAAGAAACAAAAGAACTAGAGACCTAAATAGAATCTGATAAAACCTGTATAATAGACCTCTGGAGAAAATTGAATGGGGACAGAAAAGATTACACCTTTTTCTAGGTAGTACATTGCACCTACACAAAAATCAATGATAGATTAGAGCAAAAAACCTCACAATCAAATCCAGAAAGGCAAAAAAAAAATGTTTTCTGTTCAGATCATAATGCAGTAAAAAATATATTAAATAAAGTGCCAGGAAAAGACACATTAAAAACAAATTGGAAATTACATAATCTAATTCTAAATAATGAGAGGGTCAAACAACAAATCACAGAAACTATCCATAATTTCATCCAAGATAATAACACAACATAGCAAAATTTATGGGATGGAGGCAAAACAACTCTTAAAGGAAATTTTATATCTGTAAATAGTTACATGAATAAAATAGAGAAACTGGAGATGAAGAAATTAGACATGCAACTAAAAAAAAAAAAACCAGAAAGAGAAAAAAATGGGGAGTGAAACAAGGTTGCCCACTATCACCATTACTATTCAATATTGTATTAGAAACAGTAGCCTCTGCAATAAAAGTCAAGAAAGAGATTAAAGGAATTAGGGGAGCTAATGAGGAAATCAAACTATCACTCTTTGCATATAGTATGATGATATACTTAGAGAACCCCAAAGATTCTGCTAAAAAACTATTAGAAATAATTCATAACTTTAGTAAAGTTGCATGATACAAAATAAATACACATAAATCCTCAGCATTTTTATATGTCACCAACAAAATGCAACAGCAAGAGATACAAAGTGAAATTCCATTCAAAGTAACTGTCGAGAGTACAAAATATTTGGAAATCTATCTACCAAAGGAAAGTCAGGAATTATATGAGCAAAATTACAAAACACTTGCCATAAAAATAAAGTCAGATTTAAATAATTGGAAAGACATTCAGTGCTCTTGGATAGGCCGAGCGAATATAATAAAGATGACAATACTCCCCAAACTAATCTATTTATTTAGCGCTATACCAATCAGACTCTCAAGAAACTATTTTGATGACCTAGAAAAAATAACAACAAAATTCATATGGAAGAACAAAAGGTTGAGAAGTTTAAGGGAATTAATGAAAAAAAAAATCAAATGAAGGTGGCCTTGCTGTACCTGATCTAAAACTATATTATAAAACAGCAGTTACCAAAACAATTTGGTATTGGCTAAGAAATAGACTAGTTGATCAGTGGAATAGATTAGGTTCACAGGACAAAATAGTGAATAACTACAGCAATCTAGTGTTTGGCAAACTCAAAGATCCCAATTTTGGGGATAAGAATTCCCTATCTGAGAAAAACTGTGGGGAAAATTGGAAATTAGTATAGCAGAAATTAGGCATGGACCCACACTTAACACCACATACCAAGATAAGATCAAAATGGATCCATGATTTAGGAATAAATAACAAGATAATAAAAAATTAGAGGAACATAGGATAGTTTATCTTTTAGACTTGTGGAGGAGGAAGAAATTTGTGACCAAAAAAGAACTAGAGATCATTATTGATCACAAAATAGAAAAATTTTATTATATCAAATTAAAAAGCTTCTGTACAAACAAAACTAATGCAAACAAGATTAGAAGGGAAGTAACAAACTGGGGAAATATTTTTAGAGCTAAAGGTTTTGATAAAGACCTTATCTCCAAAATATATAGAGAACTGACACTAATTTATAAGAAATCAAGCCATTCTCCAATTGATAAATGGTCAAAGGATATGAACAGACAATTCTCAGATGATGAAATTGAAACTATTTCCACTCATATGAAAGAGTGTGCCAAATCCCTATTGATCAGAGAAATGCAAATTAAGACAACTCTGAGATACTACTACACACCTGTCAGATTGGCTAAGATGACAGGAAAAAATAATGATGAATGTTGGAGGGGCTGTGGGAAAACTGGGACACTGATACATTGTTGGTGGAGTTTTTACCTTCTGAATCCAATTCTTCCTGTGCAACAAGAAATTCGGTTCTGCACACATATATTGCATCTAAGATATACTGTAACAAATTTAACATGTATGGGACTGCCTGCTATCTAGGGGAGAGGGTGAAGGGAAGGAGGGAAAATTTGGAATAGAAGTGAGTGTAAGAGATAATATTGTAAAAATTACCCATGCACATATGTACTGTCAAAAAAAAGTTATAATTATAAAATTGGTAAAAAAATGTAAAAAAAAACCACTAGAGAGTACAGGAATAAATGGACTTTTCCTTAAAATGGTCAGTAGCATCTATTGAAATCCATTAGCAATCATCATATGTAATATTGATAAACTTGAAATATTCCCAGTAACATCAGGAGTGAAACAAGGTTGCCCACTGTCACTATTATTATTTAATATTGTATTAGAAATACAAGCTTTGGCAATAAGAGAAGAAAAATAGGTTAAAGGAATTAGAGTAGGTAATGAAGAAACCAAACTATCACTCTTTGGAGATGATATGATTCTATACTTAATAGAACCCTAGAGAATCAACTAAAAACTAGTAGAAATAATCCAAAACTTTATCAAATTTGCAGAATACAAAATAAATCCACATAAATCATCAGTATTTTTATATATCAATAATAAAATCCAAAAGTAAGAGATACAAAGTGAAATCACATTTAAAAATAACTATTGATAATATAAAATATTTGGGAATCTATCTGCCAAGGGGAAATCAGGAACTATATAAGCAAAACTACAAAACACTTTGCACACAAATAAAATCAGATATAAACAAGGGGGAAAATATCAAGTGCTCTAGGATAGGTGGAGCAAATATAATAGAGATGATAATACTATCTAACCTAATCTATTTATCTAGTAATATACCAATCAAATTCCCAAACAACTATTTTACTGACAGAAAAAATAAAAACAAAGTTCATCTGAAAGGACAAAAGATCAAGAATTTCAAGGGAATAAATGAAAAACAAAAACAAAAACAAAAACAAAAAAAGAAATGAATGTGAACCTAGCCATACTAGATGTAAAACTATATCATAAAGCAACAGACATCAAAACTATTTGGAACTGGATAAGAAACAGAGTAGTTGATCAGTGAAATAGATTAGGTTCACAGGACAAAATAGTCAATGACTATAATAATCTTGTTTTTGACAAACCCAAAGACCCCAACTTTTGGGATAAGAACTTACTATTTGACAAAAACTGCTGGGAAAATTGGAAACTAAAATAGTAGAAACTAGACATTGACCCACACCTAACACCATATATCACGGAAAGGTCAAAATGGGTTCATGATTTAGACATGATCCATGGCCTGGGGTAGCCAAGCCAAGCCTAGTGGATGGATAGCTGAGAGGTAAGGAGTTTGGTAGTGAACATGTGGGTCTTCTGACCAGGTGTTCACTAGGGAACCAACAAGTCAGGGCATCAAGTCAGGGCATTATGTGAGTAGGTATAATAAAGGCTTTTAAGATTACATGTGGCTATCCTTGAGTGCACTACCAGTTATTAAACTACTATTCAAGAAATTGTGGCTAGAGACCTTTGAAGGCCTCAGAGGAGGCAAGCCGGGTAGAGTTGACACTGCAAAGATCAGTTGTCAAAGGAACTCTGTTGGGCCTAGGGCAGACTAGTAATTGTAACTGCCAAATTAACAAACAAATTAGAAGAAAATAGGATAGTTTACCTCTCTGATCTATGGCAGATAAAGGAATGTGTGACAAAAGAAGAAATAGAGATCATTATTGATCAGAAAATAATTAATTTTGATTATATTAAGTTAAAAAGGTTTTGTACAAGCAAAATTAATGCAGACAAGATAAGAAGGGAAGCAATAAACTGGGAAAACCTTTTTTCCATTTAAAGGTTCTGATAAAGGCTTTATGTCTAAACTATGTAGAGAATTACCTCAAATTTATAAGAGTTCAAGCCATTCTCCAATTGATAAATGGTCAAAGGACATGAACAGACAATTTTCAGCTAAAGAAATTGAAACTATTTCTACTCACATTAAAAAGTACTTCAAATCACTATTGATCACAGAAATGCAAATTAAAACAACTCTGAGATACCACTACACACCTCTTAGATTGAGTTAGATTAGAATGTTGGAGGGGATGTTAGAAAACTTGGAAACTGATACATTGTTGGTAGAACTGTGAAAGGATCCAACCATTCTGGAGAGAAATTTGGAATTATGCTCAAATAGTTATCAAACTATGCATATAGTTTGACCCAGCAGCGTTTCTCCTGGGCTTATATACCTAAGAGATCTTATAGGAGGGAAAGGGACCCACATGTGCAAAAATGCTTGTGGCAGCTGTTTTTGTAGTTACTAAAAACTGGTAACCGAGTGGATACCCATCAGTTGGACAATGGCTAAATAAATTATGGTATATGAATATTATGGAATATTATTCTGTAAGAAATGAATAGCAGGATGAATACAGAGAGGCTTGGAGAGACTTGACATGAACTGATGGTAAGTGAAATGAGCAGGACCAGGACATCATTATAAATGGCAAAAATAAGACTATATGATGATCAGTTATGATAGACATGGCTCTCTTCAACACCGAGATGATTTAAACCAGTTCTAATTGTTCAGTGGTGAACAAAGGAACTTATTGTCGACAACAATATAGCATTTTCATGCTTTCTGTTGATGTTTGATTGCATTTTGTTTTCTTTCTCAGGTTTTTTTTTTCCTTTCTAGATCTGATTTTTCATATGCAGCATGATAACTGTATAAATAGGTATACATATATTGAATTTAACATATATTTTAACGTATTTAACATGAATTGGACTACCTACCATCTAGGGTAGAAAGTGGGGGAAAGGAGGGAAAAATTTGAAACAGAAAATTTTGCAAAGACCAATGTTGAAAATTTACCCTTTCATATGTTTTATAAATAAAAAAACTTTAATTTAAAAAAAAAAAAAAAAAAAAAAAAGGTCTAGAAAGATTTTCCTGAACTGATGCTAAATGAAACAATCTGAATCAGGAACACATTTTACACAGTAAAAAGCAAGAACTGCAATCACCATCAAGTGCTTGTTCTTCTCAGTGATTCAGTGATTTAAAGCAATCCCAATAGGCTTTGGACAGAAAGTGCCATCTACATCCAGAAAAAGAACTAAGGAGATCAAATGTAAATCAACACATGCTGTTAACTTTTTTCTGTTTTTTTCATATTTTCCACCTTTTCACTTTTTTGTTTTGTTTGCTGATTCTTGGTTTCTCACTGAATCATTCATTTCTATTTGTTCAGTCCTGATTTTTAATGAGTTATTTTCTTCATTCACATTTTTTAGTTCTTTTTTGTACATGTCCAATTGAATTTTTAAATTAATTATTTTGCTCTGTTGAATTTTTTTCCTTTTCACTACTTTTTTTTGTGAGTTATTTTCTTTTTCCAAATCACAAATCCTACTTTCTTGAGAAATTTTTATCTTTTCTAATTCAGAAATCCTACTTTCCTGTGATTTTTAAACCTTTTTTAATTCACAAATTGTGTGTCCCTGCACCTCCTGTTAATTCTTTATTTTTTCCAACTCAAATTTCAGAATGTTGTTATTCTCTATCATACCTTCTCTTTCCTTTCCCCATTTTTCTTCAAACTCTCTTAACTTTTTAATAGTCTCTTCTAGGAGAGAGTTATGTGATGCGGGGCAGGTATCATTCCCCTTTAGGGTGTTATCTGGAGACTCTCTGCTATTAGCCTCCTTGGGGTTGGATACCTGCTCTTTCTCTGTATAGAAGGTGTCAATCATTCTCTTCAGCTTCTTACTCATTGTTAACACTCTGTGGGGAGGTCTGCCCTTGGGTAAGAAATTTATTTATAAGCTTCCTCCCAGACCAGGGGTAGAATGCAACAACCCTGTGCCTGGGCTAAGAGAGAGAGCTCTGCGAGAGAGTTCCCCTCCCCCCTCCCCAGAATTGCCTCAGAGGTGGTTAATACAGCTGCTCTGTGAGGATTGCCCAGTGAGGAACCCCGCTGTGTGGCCTAGCGACTGCCCTGAGGTTTAAGGCTGAACAGTGAAAGTGTTACAAACCCCAGCCAAAGCCTCCTGTGGGGCCATGGATATTAGCAGCTGATGTGAAAAGCCCCTGCACACAAACTGGAAGTGTCTGCCCGTAAACCACGGTCCCTGCTTTGGAGGTTCTGCTGTTCTAGGAGATCTACTGCTGTTGGAGTTTTGCTCACTACTGCTAGAAATCCACTGCCTCTACGCACTATGTGGATTAAAGACTGCCCTGGGCTGTGTCCCCCGCTGTTAAGGCTCTCAACTACCCCAAGGAGAAGCCCTGGGCAGCAGAAGGCGGCTGCACAGCCATGCTGAGCTTGGTGCTAGGTCACTTCTGGATTGGGGTGGATCTAGGATCTGGCTTTATATTTTAAAATGACTTGATTTCTCTTCTGATCTGCTGTTTTATAAGCAGAGAAGAGCTATGAACCTGTGCCAGATTCCTCTAATTCAGTGGCTTCTCTGATCCCAGAGTTCTCCCCACTGTTTGGCACAGTGTGCAAGCATCTAACATTGTCCATGCTGATCTTTTTTTTTTTTTTTCCTCCCCTCAGAACCGACCTTTTCTGTTGAAATTCCAGATTCTCTTCAGCTAGTAAATTGTGCTTCTAATCCTTGTGGTTTTTATCAGTCCAGTGCTATTTTTGAGGCTGATTTAACTAGTTGGTATTGAGGGAAGAAGGGAGCTTACAAATTCAAGTGTATCTTCTCTGCCATCTTGGCTCCACCCCCTAACCCAGAAATTCTTGATAAATAGTACTCAGATAAGTACACTCCTAACAGGAATCACTTGAATTATCCTGAACCCTAGTAGAAAGTATTTTTGGAAGAAGATTCAAGCTTTATGTGCTCTTCAAATCAAACCTCGTAGAAGATGTTTTCTTATATTACCTGTATTGTTCTCTTCTAATAAAAGTATTAATTGAGAATTATATTGATTATTACTAAATTAACTAATTAAATTAAAAACAAATTACTAGCTAAATTAAAAACAAAAGTAAAAATAATTTAAAAGCATATTAGCAATACCAAAAAATATACAAGTTCCAAGTAACAAAAGCTGATAATTCTGTCCTTCATCCCTTTTTAGATTATAAAGTATATTGGCATAATTATGCTGCAAAAACTATCTATATGTGTTTCACAATGTATAGATAGATAGCTAGATATAAATATATAAAATAGATAATATAGATAACCCATTATTTTAACAAGCTTGGGTTGATTGATGGTGAGTTTGTAGAGAAATCCAATTTGCCATTCTAAATTCTCTACTACACAAATTAACAATCTCATCAATATCAGGATGGCATTCACTTTCTGCACAAGCAGCTACTAGAAAAATCACTCTTATTGACTTATGGCTTATGTATTCTTCTTTGAGTCTAGTCAAGAACAGAACAATTGAGACCTCTTCCAATGAGAGAAATAATGAATATACTGAATTAATGAGAAAGATTTGGAAGAGAATAAAGAGTTCATTGAATCACCATTTATCCTTACTGTCTCTAAACATTTAACAATAAAACTTCCAAGATATTGGGGAATTTGCTTTTCTCCTAGTAAAATTATCTATGAAAAAGCTATTATTTTTCCCATTTTATAGATCTGTCCAATAAAACAGATGTGATAAAATAATGTGTATTTTTAAAAGTTAATAGGCACATATAACCAGAAAAAATGGTAAAAAATATTAATGGGGCCTTTTTGTCTTTTATTTCAGCTTTTTCACTTCTTATTTTCCTTTACCTCTTCATTATAAGTCTCTAAACCCTAAATTACCTTTCTAATTTCTCCCTATCACTTGTCTTGAACTGAGGAAAAAGACAGAGAAATAGAAAATGCTTATTATTTTCTTCTTAAGAAGTCCATTCAGACACAACCCAGGTGAGGTTTTTTAATAGCATACTCTCTGAGGTGAGTTATTTAAAAAGAGGAAAACTTCTCTGATTTGTCTGTAAGTAAACTACAATTAATTTGGGAATTTGATCAAACAGTGGTTGTATTTAGAAGGAAAACAATGGTTTTCCTGAACTAAGATAAAGGACACTATATTCTAAGGAGATCAAGCTCTAATTAGCCCTTAATGAAAAATACAAAGCAATTTGTGCTTAGAGATAGATACTCTGATTCTATTTTTATTTTTTTTAAAGCCTTAGCAATACAATTATGTAAATAGAGTGAATAAATATTCCGATTTTAAAGGCTTGATACATAATTTATGAACATATTGCAACCAATTTTCTAGAAGTTTTTAATTAATTAAATAATGGTTTTCTATGTGGACAAATATATTAATAATAGCTAACATTTGTAAAGTAAAAGCCAATTTACAAATATGGTCTTATTTGATATTTACAACAACTCTGTGAGGTAGATACTATTATTAATATTATCTCCATTTTACAGGTGAGGAAATTGATGGTGAAAGTTATGTCTGAGAAAATATTTTTATTTGTCTATATTGACTCTAAATTCAGCACTCTCTTTTAGGAATATGTATGTATAGACATAGAAAAATAAATCTCTTTTTCTCATTACAGCGTAAGTTTTTTGAGAGAACAGAATACTTTCTAAGTCATAATTCTCCCAGGTCATAACATAGGACCTGGTCCATAGTGGGCTTGATCAAAAACCTACATATAGGCTTTATCAAAAGACCTATAAATAGATATGTGCCATAAAGGTATTTGGAAAAGTTTTTTTTTTTTTTTTTTTTTTTTGCTGTTTTTTGTTTGTTTGTTTGTTTGTTTGTTTTTAGTACAACCCAAGGAATAGCCAAAGACATCCATTGTTAGAGTAATCATCATAAGGTGACAAAACTTTTTGTCCATAACAACTCTAGAAATTGACAAAAAATGAAAAAAGTCCAATTTATGCATACTATTTTCTCAGAAATATATTAAATAACTTTAAACTCAGAAGAATATTCCACATATTAAAATTTTTACCTGTATTAGAAGTTAAAGATTTTGAAGATGAAGTTAAAAATTCATATGAGATAAATTTGATTTCAAATGTTATGTTTAAATGTATGGTTACTTCTAAATATGTATACATTTGGCACACTTTAGGATTTTTCCATGTTAATATGGTGCTTGAGACTAGAGAGACAACATCCACGTGTAGAGAATTTCTTGCAAAAATGGTGTCCATATTAATCTGAAAATTAAAAGCAAATGAAATGAAGAGCTTTTTTCTCCTGCTTGAAGGTATTCAATAATTTTAAATAATTTAAATAAATGCAAAACAGGAATGTATTTAATGTTTTATATCTAGAATTTTTAACATAGAGACTGATTATGACAGAAGTGTGATGTATTAGAAAACGATATTGGCAGTTTAAAAAGACTAGCTGCAGGAATGACCTTAACCAAGTAATTGAATTTGTTGGCATCTTATTTTCCTAGTTTTCCCATTTATAAATAAGGATGATAATAATTATTTTGAGGCAATTTTACCCAAACAGGTAGAGAACTCTTTTTTTTTTTTGAATTATGAAGATCTAGGCCTAAGTCCTGCCTCTGCCACATGTTGGCTGTGTGAAATAAACAAACCACTTATTCTCTCAGTGACTCATATTCCTCAATGGGAATTCCATTTATCAATGAAATTATAAATAAACCTTAAGGGAAAAAAGCCTATCCTGCCTTTTTTGTGTAATTATGGTAAAGTGCAAATGAACTAAGCATTTTGAAAATGCTTATTGTAAGTAATACAATATTAATAAAATTAAATAATTATAATAATGTAATTGAAAACTCATCAGTCTCCACACCACTCCATTCCTTGTGAAGATAGAAAAATAGATGGAATGATATGGCAGGGAAATAATCAGTCTTGTTTAAGGTCAACAAAAGCATGGAGTGACTGATCTTGAAGACATATTCTTGTTTTGAGAGTACATCCTGTTGTTAAAAACTAGGCATTTTATTTTATAATAAAGTAATATATGAAATAACAGCTAAAAACTTTTCTAGTCCTAAAAAGAAAAATTAACTAGAATTGCTAATGAAATTAGAGTCAGAAATCAGTTGCACTTTTAAAAAATCAACCTTAGAACAAAGAAAATAATGAACTTGCACTTTTTTGCTTTCATGATTCATGTATCTAAAAAGAACATTATTATTTTTACCTCCAATTTATTGTGTTTTTATTTACTAAATACATACTTGTATGTTTTCTCCCTCAAAAACTTGTAATTTTGAGGTAAAGGATTGTTCTTTTTTTAAATTTATTTTTTATTAATTTTTATAATTATAACATTTTCTTTGACAGTATATATGCATAGGTAATTTTTTTTTACATTATCCCTTGTACTCCCTTCTGTTCCAAGTTTTTCCCCTCCTTCCCTCCACCCCCTCCCCTGGATGGCAGGCATTCCCATATGATATTAAATATCTTATAGTATATCCTAGGTACAATATATATGTGCATAACCGAATTTTGTTGTTGTTGTTGTTGCAAAGGAAGGATTGTATATTTTTCCAGAGGACCCTCTACATCTCCCTCTTTCTTTGTTTTAGAACATAGATGATCACATCCTCCCTGAGTTCTCAGGAAGGGAGATGAAAACACCAAAAAGGAGGTTATCATGCCCTCCCTGACTTCTCAGGAAGGGAAGTGAGAACACAAAAAGGAAATGGGGAGTCAAATTAGATATTGTTAGCAAGTTTCATCTGGGCTGAAGGGTCTTACTTGAAACAGGTATATATAAATCCATCATCATTGGAGGTATTACATAAGCACATAGTAACACAGGTTAATAGTGATGTAATAAACAACAAGGATCAGCATGAGGAAATATACATTTCCGTAAGTCCTGGAAGGAGGGCATAAAAATATCGATCACACATGTACTTCATTCAGCAGCCAAGATATATTCCAAAACCAATCTATTGTCCATTACTTCATGTGTTAGGGAATCCAATGATTCCTGCAGGTTTTGAAGTCCTGTAGCAGTCTGATTGACACATTTGGATGTTCATGAGTCAATTATCATCTGATTGTCTTGTTGGGTTTTCTTTTCTCTCTGATGGACAAGGCAGATATAGCTCGTTGGTACCCATTTGATTCCTTTGCAATCTGTAGATATACAAGCAAACCCTCTCCCTCAAGCAGTTAACCTATCTGGTCCCTTTCATTCATCACTGTCTGGATCTCTCCACATTTTTCTAGCTGCTTTCAGTGGACACTGCCTTTCTGGTGTGTTATAAAACCTGTCTGCTGGAGCCAGTGCATCTTTATCAAAAATCAAAAAAATTAATAGTGTAAATAGCTAAATTTAAAAATACTCTAGGGCTACCTGTGCCTCCCCTTTCTTTTGTTTTTGGAGGAGTGTCTTGACATCTCTATTTCTCCTCTCTACTACTGCCTATCCTTGAGGATTAAAAGGCATGTAGTGGTGTGTAAAATCTGATACTGAGCACAAAAGTGTGCAAAATATTTAGAAGTATGTGGAAGTCCATTTTCTGCTTTTATTGCTTTTGGCACACCCATAATTGCAAAAGCTTATATAAAGAATTCAGTGACTACTCAGGCAGTTGCTTTTGCTGCTGGTATTGTAAAAGTAAATCCTGAAAAAGTGTCTACTAAAACATAGATAAAATACAGATGACCAAATTTCAAGGAGTCTCAAATAATGAGAGTTCTTCCCTGTAAGGAGCATAGGAGTGTGGAAAGGAAGGCAAACTATTCAGGTTTTTACTATGCTCCTAGCTTCCTTGTTTGTTATTCCAAATTGCAAATGTAAAACTTGAGCAGCCTGATGATATTTAGAATGAGATTCTTGGGCAGTTTGAAATAAAGGAGTGTTGGCTAACATGGTGAGAAGACTATCTGCCCCACATTGGGCACCAAAATGTAATGTTCTTCTCTAAAATATAATGTTCTCTGGGAGCAGTTTTCTTGGGGGGCTTCGGAGGCAGCTTTAGTTTCAGTTCAGTGTGATTACCCCAAATGTAGCCAGGAGTTAAAGTCCAAATCCTTTATTGTCTCTTTCAAAATCAAATCTCCTTCACTTAGGGCTCGGGTAGTTTTCTGAAGGCCTTCCAGATCTTGGTTTCAGTGTTCTCCACAGGACAGCCTGCCACCACTTCTCTGCCTTTCTTCATTCTGCCCAACTGCCATCTCTGGATTGTGATTTCCTCAATTGAATCCTGGCTTGTGAATCTCCTGGAGTGCATCCTGGTTGAGGCTCCTACCTTATATATGCTCTCTTAAAGGTGTGAATCTTGTAGAACTCTAATAAGTACTAAGAACATTAATGAACTGAGAATTGTTAAGTGTCATGCTAAATTAGATAACTGACTTAGTACCTTGTAAGAATCCTAACAAATTTCCATAAAAAATAGGACCTGGAAGTCCACTATGAGAGTGGGCATGCAAGATATAAATCTTACCTGAATGCTTTCTCACTTGCTCATGAAGTTCCTTACAGAGCTTATATATATTAGAAGCCAGAAATTTTATTTGGGCTGTGACAGTTCTTTGTACCATACCTACTGAATAGCTGAATCAGATATCCTAGATCTCCTGGATAATAAGTAAGAGATAGAATAATTGCATACAATTCATTCTGCTGAGTGGATTGAAAATGAGTTCTGACTTCTTTCTTTATAGTTAAGTCATGAGAGCATGCATCTATCAAGATAGTTGGTCCTTTTATGAGGAACTTAGAAACTTTTTCTTCAAAAATCCATTGCCATTTATGTAATATCTAGGTTATGGTTTCAGAGCATACATTAATTTGTACATAAGTATTAAAAGTGTATATCTTATCAAGTCTTATCACAGATAATTGTAATACTCAATGGCCTTTAATTAAATTCTAGCAACAAGCACTGGGTAAGGAGTAAAGCTTTGTTTTGCTTGTGCTTGTCAGTATACCCATTCTATCACATTGTGCCCTTGATGAAAGACTGCTGTGGGTGCCTCTTTTGTAGCAAAAACTGAAGGGTTTTTGAGTAACTATTTTAATTACATTGGATAAAGAAAGCTCAACTTCTCTCAAAACCTCTTGAGCTTCTTTTGTAAGCTGACATGGTCAGTTTAAAGCAGTATCTCCCCCTAAAATGTCATACAATGGTTGTAATTCTTAGGTAGTTAAGCCTAACTCTGTATGCATCCATTGGATATCTCCTATCAAATTCTGAAAGTCATTTAAGGTGTTCAACTTCTCTGTTCTCAAAAAACTTGTACTATAAGTACCTTAGGATATGCTTCATATCCTAAATATTGAAAAGGAGTGTGCCTTTGAATTTTTTCTGGAGTTATATGCAATTTGTAGTACCTTAGTGTTTCTATGGTCTTCTGTAGATATCCTTTTAATATTTGCTCCTCAGGTGCACACCCCAAGATATCATCCATGTAATGTAACAACATAACTTTTGGAAATGCTTTTCTTACTGGAGTAAGAATAGCAGCAACATACATTTGGCACATAGTAGGGCGTTTTTTCATTCCCTGTGGCAAAATTGTCCATTTATATATTTTATAAAGCTCAGCTAAATTAACACTGGGTACTGAAAAGGCAAAACATTTCATATCCTCCTTATCCAGAGGGACAGAATAGAAACAATCCTTAATGTCTATAACCCAAAGAGGCCAGTCTCTAGGCAACTGAGAAAGAGATGTAGGTCCAGGCTGAAGATTTCCCATAGTTTCCATCTGTTCATTTACTTTTCTTAAATCAGTCAACATCCTACATTTTCCAGATTTCTGTCTTTTACAATAAATACAAGGGAATTATAAGGACTTAGAGAAGGTAATAAGTGTGCTTGGCCAAGTTGCTCCTGTACTATATCTAATAAGGCCTGAATGTTATCACTTGCTAAGGGTACCATTCTATACACAGAGGTGTTATCAGTTTTCCATTGAATGGGAACAGGTGAGAATGCAGGCAGGCCTTCAACATTAGTCCTGACTAAAAAGCCAAAGTACTCAATTGTAATCCTAACTTTTGTAAGATGTCTCTTCTCCATAGATTGATGAGGTTTTTTCTACTACAAAAATAATAAAACCTCCTGTTTCATCTTCAAATATCAATCTCAAAGTGATAGCCCTAATATTAGTTGCTATTAAATCTCCTATGCCAGACATATAGGTGTCTGCCTTAATCCTTGGCCAATGACTGAGTCAATTTGCACATGTGTCTACCAACCTTTTCAATGATACGTCATTTACATAGATAGTGAGGATAGGGTGGTCAGCTTTAACAGCTGTAATCCAGAATATTCCTGGATTCTGTTGTTGGGAGTCAAAATCTGGGCAAATATCACCAAATTACCTATCAGGAGTGTTTATCAGTAAACCTGATACTACCACTTCTTCTGGGTCATAAGTCACACATTGTTCATCTGTATTAGTGACTGGAATATTAATTACACATTCCCCATTTTTCCAAATCAGTGTATGGATGGACACTGTTTCATAAGTACTTTCAGGAGGCAAAATGCTCAAACTTACTGTGAGTGGAGGGAGAATCTAAAGGCTGGACAGGGACATATTTAACCTCTGCAGGGAATATCTCAATAGTCCCAGGTGCATACAACTTTTTTATCCCCAATTGTATTCTCTTTTCCCATCAAGTTGCTTCTCGCTCAATGATCATATTGAAGTACTGTGCTTCTAAAGACTCTCTGGGTGTAATATCACTGCCATCATGACTCAAGTTATTTTGCCTGGGGTCCTGGACCCAAGCTCTGCTTCCTGTTTCTCTGAGTCAATCTACATTCTGATGCCCAGTGGAAGCCTTTGTTGCATTTTGGATACAGGGTTCTGGGTCTTGTTATCCCACTCTGTTTTTTATGCTAACATTGACCTTTCAGATGCCCTACTTTATCAAATTGGAAGCATTGATAAGTCTGTCTGGAAGTCCCTTGCCAAAAGGGACCCTGTCTTTACATGTTCAGACCTCAAGAAGTCTGCATCATAGCTTGGGTATGGAAGGTATTTGTGCCCATTGTAACACAACATCTTATGATCTCCTCTAAAGGAGCATCTTTGTGTAGGCCTAGTATAATTCTTCTTTAAACCTCATTAGTATTTTCTCTAGCAAGTTGTCTTATCATAATTTCTATTGCTGCATTTTCATCAATAGCTCATATGACAGCTATCTGCAGATGTCCAAAAATCAGCAAAGGGTTAATTTTCACCTTGCACTATTTTCGTAAAGGCTTCCCCTCTATCTTGTTTTCCTGGGAGGGTGCCCCATGCTTTCATAGCAGCATAAGCAATTCGCTCATATGCTGCTTTAGGGTAATTAGTCTGTGCTAAAGTATTTGCAAAGGGACCTAAACCTCCTAGTTGATCAAAGGTGACTGGTATATTAACTCCAGGTTACCTATTTCATTGGGTTTGTATTCTACAGAGTTCACTATACTCAGAAAGCCACAAGTTTTGCCCATGTTCTAAACGTGTTTTTGCTATAGATTTCCAATCACTCGGTATTAAATTTCATAAGCCAAATTCTCTAATACCATCTTAAAAAATAAGATTATATAGACCCATAAAGAGTGCAAGCCTTTTTTAGATCTTTGATAATTTCCAGATTAAAAGGAGTCTATCTTCTTCTTTCTTGATGTGAAGAGTCAAACTATTCAATCACAGGGTAATATTGACATTTACAACTATCTCTCTTTTTAATAATATATATGTAAATATAGTGGGATGAGGGACAAAAAGAAGATCTAATGTAATGGAAGTCAAGCCAAGATCTGATTGATATAAAAAGTAACCTTGTTCTTGGATAGACAAGGATATATACATTCATCAAGAAGAATGGAGACTAGGGGAGAATTGTAGCCAGTTTCTTTGAGATTCAGAAAAAATTAGAGAGAGTTGGGTTGTTACTTAGAGCCTCCTTTTATATTAGAGTGTGCATGTTTTGATAAAAAGCATATGTTTAGATCTCAATAATAGCCTACATATTACAAAAAACATGATTTGGTTAAAGGGAAGACATTAAGGTTTAAGGCTCTGCTTGTCATTTGATAAAGTAATGGAAAAAAACTCCACAGAATTAGTACATCAGTCATTCTTTACTGTCAATGAAGAGCTACAATATTTTAAAGTGAACTTTAACTGTATTATCTAAGACATACTTCATTAATATTGATTTTGCTAGTATCACTCAGTGTTGACAGAAAAGAATTTATTATTGACTGTCTATGAAGTATAAAACCACTTTTTATGGTCTCCTAAAGCTCAGCAATTTCTCTGGGGAGTTTCAGAGTACCTTGACTTCTGGATATTCCTTAGCTCTCTATTGTTGATTTTTTTTATTCTTGAGTATTTCTTGAATTCTCAGCCAATTCCTAATAATGCCCTGATAGATGGTTATTTTCCCCTAGATACTCAATACAGAATAAAAATTCAGGCTACCTTCAATCATCCTTTCTACTTTTTCTAGTCAGTTGCAGACTGTGATGTAGACACTAAACTCTGAACTTTCAATCATACCCATTTTCATTTTGATTTCTCATTAATTTCTCCCACTTTTTCTTCCACAATTTTGAGTATTCCATCCTATCAAACTCCTTTCAGACTTGATGTAGCTCCTTTAAATGAAAATGACTGTGTCATAGCAACAAAATGAACTATTAAAAATTCAAATTAAGAATATCTTTAAGTTGCACAGATAATTATGGGAGTGTAGACATTATTTAGGACTTTCCTATTTTGCAATATTTGAATTAAAGCTGACATGAATATCTAGTAGCAAAAATAGCACTTTTCCCCCTTTTCTCTGGTCAGAACAATAATGAACTCCAATGAGTCATTTTGACTGGATTAAGATATTTTTTTATTTATTAACAGGAAAGAAAATTTTATGTTGTGAACTGATTTATGTGTCATGAAGGGAATATAGTCATTGATCTTGGTATAAAAAAGTATTAATACTGTATCCATTCCATAAAGTGCAAAGATTGAGGACTGTAGGACAGAAAGGAATGCTCAGTTTCCCTCCTATCACTTTCACCAGTTGTTGAATCTACTATATCAAATAATCTATTCTGGTTCTAGGATTACTGGGATTTTTCAGCATTGGTTTTAATTTAGCTGCAAAGCTAAGCTCTCAAAATAATCATGCAGTTTTGCCTAATGTAGATATTTATGATTACTAACAGAATATGAATGGTAATAAAATTCTTAGTTTAGTAAAGAAAATAATGAACATCCTAATCCAGAATTAATTGGATCTGGTCATCAAGGGAATCATTTACTCATGAATAAATACATAAATAATGACTTCTATATAATAAAAGTAGAACCATTATGAAAAATTCTAAAAATTGAAAGCATAAAATTATATCTTTCAGGTGAAATCATAAATTTCTTGGTCCAGGTGAGCTTATCTGGATGGAGGTCACATTGACTCTTCTAAAAAAAGAGAGAGAGAGTGAGAGAGAGAGAGAAGAAGAAGAAGAAGAAGAAGAAGAAGAAGAAGAAGAAGAAGAAGAAGAAGAAGAAGAAGAAGAAGAAGAAGAAGAAGAAGAAGAAGAAGAAGAAGAAAGAAAAGGAAAGGAAAGGAAAGATGGGACCTCTGGACAGGTCATCCACAATATCAGGAAATATGGAGGCCTAGAAAGGAAAAATAGGTAATAATAAGAGCAGCAAAAATAAGAGCAACAAGCAAGAACCCATATGACATGTTAAGATTTTTAAAATACTTTACGTTTATACCCCACTTCTTCCTCAAAACAACCCTATGAGGTAAATTATATTACTATCAACATTTTACAGCTCAGAAAAATGAAAAACAGAAGTTACATAACTTTCTCAGGGTCACATAAATAAGGGTCTGAGGCAGGATTTGAATTGAAGATTTTCTGATTCCAAGTCCAATATTTTACTCAATGTTCCATTTATCTACCTAATATTAAGAGGAGTGGCTATGAGATTCTGATTTGTCTTAATAGGAGGCAATACAGAAGGAAAAGAATATTAAGAGCATCAAACTCTAGTAATCTTGCCTGGCACATCTATTTGAGACAAGTCATTTATTTTCAATGTCCTCTCTTAGAGGCAATTCAGTGCCTTTCCATATTGGAGGTTTTGTCAGAATGCAATGTAACCCTTATTTAGTGCATAGAGATCCATGTTTCTTGAAGTCCACAGAATTAAATCATTGAGAATTGTAGTTATGATAGGAAAACTCCCTTTAATCCAGCAACTAACTTGATATCACTTGTACTGGCAAGAGCCAAAGAAAAAATCAGTTGTTGCTGGTTTCTCATTCTCTTTTAAATATCTAGATATATGTTAAATAAGATACTTCCAGGAATAGTATAGCAAGGAACACAACTATACGATAATTATTATTTATTTTGATGTTACCATGGAAAGTGTGGAGATGATGAATATACCATCTACTATATTTTTATTCTAATTAGTTGGATGGTTATCATATATAGTGAATCACAAGTATAATTTCCTTGATGTTCAGAACTTCTGATGAGAAACTTATTTCATCAATGCATATGTGCAATTATTTTCCAACTTAAAATTTTGAAGTCTTGTGTTGAGGATACTAACACATGTAATGATTTACTGAGGGGACCAATAAGTATTGTCAAGCAGGAGAATCAGTAGGCACAAATATATGCCCATAACTAAATATTTCAAATATCCTTGAAATACATTTGAATTGTTATTTTGGTTTGTAAATAACCTAAAATTCCCTAATTCTAAAAAACAAAGAATTGTTTACAAAAAGAGGGAAAAATAAAATAATTAGCAAAAATGGATCCATGGGAAACAATATATATATATATATATATATATATATATATATATATATATATATATATATATATATATATATATATATATGTGTGTGTGTGTGTGTGTGTGTGTGTGTGTGTGTGTGTGTATATATATGTATATATATATACACATATATATATGTGTGTATACATACATATATTTGTGCATATATGCATATGCATAAATATGCATATACAGATACATACATACAGATATATAATATATAGGCATATATGTGTGTATCTAATATTTGGAGATTAAAATGCATAAATAGTCTTAGAGGAGAATGTGATGGAAAAATATGACTTCTTTCTCTCCAGGGTGAACTCTGATTTCCCTTTAGCAATCCTCAAAAGCTTCATTTTCTTTCCCTGAAATTCACACACTAGAAATCTTATTCTTCCTGTGGCTTCTCCCTTTCATTGGATGGCACTTCTCAGAACAGCCATTTCAGTAAGATACCCAGACTAGTCAATTCTCATTCCCAAAAAGATTGCATTTTGGATTTTCTCCACTATGCTTCCAAGTAAAGTAAATTCTCATTACCCCACGCCCGTTTTTATATATATAAATATATATACACACACACACACACATATATATATATATATATATATATATATATATATATATATATATATAATATATATATATATATATATACACATATATATATGTATTATCTTATGCATTATAATACAAAATCTTTAAACTCAGAGACTGTATTTCCTTGGTCCTGTATTTGTATCCCATGTATTTAGCATAGTGCTTGACACAAAAGTAAAAGCTTAGTGAATACTTATTGATTGACCAACTAAAGAAGATGGAACAAAAAATTACATTTTTTGACTGAACAAGGACAAATGCATAGATAGTTTTATATGTTATAACAGAACATTTTTATTATGCCTTTTTATTTACAAGATATATGTGTGTGTGTATATATATCCAGTTATTTCGCTGTGCATAATAATTGGACTTTGAAATAGTGTACAATTAGCCTGTGAGGGAAATCAAAATGTTTGGTAGAATTTATATGTATATCCATCTGGTCCTGGGGATTTTTTATTAGGGAGCTTATTAATAGCTTGTTCTATTTCTTTTTCTGAAATGGGACTATTTAAGAAATATACTTCCTCCTCTGTTAATATGGGAAGCCTATATTTATGGAGGTAGTCATCCATTTCACTTAAATTATCAAATTTATTGGCATAAAGTTGGGCAAAGTAACTCCAAATTATTGTGTAAGTTCCTCTTCATTTTTAAGACTAACAATTTGATATTTAACATCCTTTTTCAAATCAAATTTACCAAAGGTTTATGTCCTTTATTTGTTTTTTCATAAAACCATCTCGTACTTTCATTTATTAATGCAATAATTTTTTTTACCATTTTTTTCACCATTATTAATTACTTCTTTAATTTTAGAATTTCAAGTTTAGTATTTGATTGGGATTTTTAATTTGGTTTTTTCTAGCTTGTTAAATTACAAGACCAATTGATTGACCTTCTCTTTCTCTATTTCATTCAAGTAAACCTCTAATGATATAAAATTTTCCCTTATTACCACTTTGGCTGCATCCCACAAATTTCGGTATGATGTCTCATCATTGCCATTATCTTGAGTGAAATTATTGTTTCTATAATTTTTTTTTATAATTATAACTTTCTTTTGACAGTACATATGCATGGGTAATTTTTTACAACATTATCCCTTGCACTTACTTCTGTTCAGATTTTTCCCCTTCCTCCCCCAACCCCATCCCCCAGATGGCAGGCAGTCTAATACATGTTAAATATATTATAATATATTCTAAATACAATATATGTGTGTAGAAGCGAATTTTTTTGTTGCACAGGAAGAATTGGATTCAGAAGGTTAAAATAACAGTTTACACTCATTTCCCAGTGTTCCTTTTCTGGATGTAGCTGATTCTGTCCATCATTGATCAATTGGAATTGGATTAGCTCTTCTCTATGTTGAAGATATCCACTTCCATCAGAATATATCCTCATACAGTATCATTGTTAAAGTGTATAATGATCTTCTGGTTCTGCTCGTTTCACTTAGCATCAATTGATGTAAGTCTCTCCAAGACTCTCTGTATTCCTCCTGTTGTTCATTTCTTAGAGAACAATAATATTCCATAACATTCATATACCATAATATACCCAACCATTCTCCAATTGATGGACATCCATTCATCTTCCAGCTTCTAGCCACTATGAAAAGGGCTGCCACAAACATTTTGGCACATACAGGTCCCTTTCCCTTTAGTATTTCCTTGGGATACAAGCTCAGTAGTAGTATGGCTGGGTCAAAGGGTATGCACATTTTGATAACTTTTTGGGCATAATTCCAGATTGCTCTCCAGAATGGTTGGATTCTTTCACAACTCTACCAACAATGCATGAGTGTCCCAGTTTTCCAACAACCCCTCCAACATTCATCGTTATTTGTTCCTGTCATCTTAGCCAATCTGACAGGTGTGTAATGATATCTCAGAGTTGTCTTAATTTGCATTTCTCTGATCAATAGTGATTTGGAACACTCTTTCATATGAGTGGAAATAGTTTTAATTTCATCATCTGAAAATTGTCTGTTCATATCCTTTGACCATTTATCAATTGGAGAATGGCTTGATTTCTTATAAATTAAAGTCAATTCTCTGTATATTTTGGAGATGAGGCCTTTATCAGAACCATTAAATATAAAAATGTTTTCCCAATTTGTTACTTCCCTTCTAATCTTGTTTGCATTAGTTTTGTTTGTACAAAAGATTCTTAATTTGATGTAATCAAAATGTTCTATTTTGTGATCAATAATGGTCTCTAGTTCTCCCTTGGACACAAACTCCTTCCTCCTCCACAAGTCTGAGAGTTAAACCATCCCATGTTCCTCCAATTTGCTTATGATTTCGTTCTTTATGCCTAAATCTTGGACCCATTTTGATGTAATCTTAGTATGTGGTGTTAAATGTGGCTCCATGCTTAGTTTCTGCCATACTAATTTCCAGTTTTCCCAGCAGTTTTTGTCAAATAATGAATTATTACACCAAAATTTGGGATCTTTGAGTTTGTCAAACACTAGATTGCGATTTTTATTCACTATCTTGCCCTGTGAACCTAACCTATGCCACTGATCAACTAGTTTATTTCTTAGCCAATACCAAATGGTTTTGATGACTGTTGCTTTATAATACAGTTCTAGATCAGGTACAGCTAGACCACCTTCACTTAATTTTTTTTTTCATTACTTCCCTTGAAATTCTCGATCTTTTGTTGTTCCATATGAATTCTGTTGTTATTTTTTCTAGGTCATTAAAATAGTTTCTTGGAAGTCTGATTGGTATAGCACTAAATAAATAGATTAGTTTAGGGAGTATTGTCATCTTAATTATATTCGCTCGGCCTATCCAAGAGCACTGAATGTCTTTCAAATTATTTAAATCTGACTTTATTTTTGTGGCAAGTGTTTTGTAATTTTGCTCATATAATTGCTGAATCTCCTTTGGTAGATATATTCCCAAATATTTTATACTATCAACCACTATTTTGAATGGAATTTCTCTTTGTTTCTCTTGCTGTTGGATTGTGTTGGTAATGTATAAAAATGCTGAGGATTTATGTGGATTTATTTTGTATCCTGCAACTTTGCTAAAATTCTGAATTATTTCTAATAGCTTTTTAGCAGAGTCTTTGGGGTTCTCTAAGTATACCATCATGTCATCTGTGAAAAGTGATAATTTGATTTCCTCATTTCCTACTCTAATTCCTTGAATCTCTTTCTCGGCTCTTATTGCCAAGGCTAGAGTTTCTAGTACTACCTTGAATAGTAATGGTGATAGTGGGCAACCTTGTTTCACTCCTGATCTTACAGGAAAAGGTTCTAGTTTATCGCCATTACATATGATGTTTACTGAAGGTTTTAAATATATGCTCCTTATTATTTTAAGGAATAGTCCATTTATTCCTATACTCTCAAGAGTTTTTAGTAGGAATGGATGTTGGATTTTATCAAATGCTTTTTCTGCATCTATTGAGATGATCATATGGTTTTTATTAATTTGATTATTAATATGGCCAATTATACTAATATTAAACCAGGCCTGCATTCCTGGTATAAATCCCACTTGGTCATAGTGTATTATCCTGGGGATGATTTTCTGAAATCTATTTGCTAATATCTTATTTAAGATTTTAGCATCAATATTCATTAAGGAAACCAGTCTATAGTTTTTTTTCTCAGTTTTCAGTCTACCCAGTTTAGGTATCAGTAATATGTCTGTGTCATAGAAGGAATTTGGTAGAACTCCTTCAATCCCTATTTTTTCAAACAGTTTACATAGCATTGGAGTTAGTTGTTCTTTAAATGTTTGGTAGAATTCACATGTAAATCCATCTGTTCCTGGGGACTTTTTCTTAGGAAGTTGGTTCATAGCTTGGTCTATTTCTTTTTCTGATATGGGACTATTTAGACTACTTACTTCTTCCCCTGTTAATCTGTGCAAGCTATATTTTTGAAGGTATTCTTCCATTTCATTTAAGTCATCAAATTTATTGGCATAAAGTTGAGCAAAGTAGCTCCTAACTATTGTTCTAATTTCCTCTTCATTAGTGGTGAGTTCTCCCTTTTCATTTTCAAGACTAACAATTGCTTTTTCTCTTTCCTTTTTTAAAATCAGATTTACTAAGGCTTTGTCTATTTTGCTGGTTTTTTCATAGAACCAACTCTTAGTTTTATTAATTAATTCAATAGTTTTTTTTATTTCAATTTTATTAATCTCACCTTTTATTTTTTGAATTTCAAGTTTTGTGTCTGTCTGGGGTTTTTTAATTTGTTCCTTTTCTAGCAATTTTAGTTGTAAGCCCAATTCGTTGGCCCTCTCTTTCTCTATTTTATGCAAGTAGGCCTGTAGAGATATAAAACTTCCCCTTATTACTGTTTTGGCTGTATCCCACACATTTTGGTATGATGTCTCATTATTGTCATTTTCTTGGGTGAAGTTATTAATTATGTCTATGATTTGCTGTTTTACCCAATCATTTTTTAGTATAAGATTATTTAGTTTCCAATTATTTTTTGATCTATTTTCCCCTGGCTTTTTATTAAATGTAATTTTGATTGCATTGTGGTCTGAAAAGGATGCATTTACTATGTCTGCCTTACTGCATTTGATTTTGAGGTTTTTATGCCCTAGTATATGATCAATTTTTGTATAGGTTCCATGAACTGCTGATAAGAAAGTATACTCCCTTCTGTGTCCATTTAGCTTTCGCCAAAGATCTATCATATCAAACTTTTCTAGTATTCTATTTACCTCTTTGACTTCTTTCTTATTTATTTTGTGGTTTGATTTATCTAATTCTGAGAGTGCAAGGTTGAGATCTCCCACTATTATAGTTTTGCTATCTATTTCTTCTTGCATCTCTCTTAATTTCTCTTTTAAGAATTTAGATGCTGCACCACTTGGTGCATATGTTTAATATTGATACTGTTTCATTATTGATGCTACCCTTTAGCAGGATATAATGCCCTTCCTTATCTCTTTTAATTAGATCAATTTTTGTTTTTGCTTGATCTGAGATGAGGATGGCTGCTCCTGCTTTTTTGGTTTTGCCTGAAGCATAATAGATTCTGCTCCACCCTTTTACTTTTAGTTTGAATGTATCATCCTGTTTCAGGTGTGTTTCCTGTAAACAACATATAGTAGGATTCTGACTTTTAATCCAGTCTGCTAACTGCTTCCTCTTTATGAGGCAGTTTGCCCCATTCACATTTATGATTAAAGGGACTAATTCTAAATTGCTTGCCATCCTATTAACCCCTGCTTATGCTTTTCCCCTTTCCTTCCCTCTTACCCCCCTACCCAGTATTAAACTTGTGAACACCACTTGCTTTTCACAGCCCTCCCTTTTTAGGATCCCTCCCCAACTTTAAAGTTCCTCCCCTTATTTTACCCCTTTTCCTCACAATTTCTGTATTCCCTTCCCCTTAGCTTACTCCTTCCCTTTCACTTTTCAATGAAGTGGAAGAAGTTTCACCATAAATCGAATATGTCTATTGATACACACTATGTTCATCTCCCTCCTTTCTTTTTCTCAGATATAATAGGTTACCTTTGCCTCTTCATTAGATGTAGTACCACCACTTTACACTTTTTTATGATATAATTTCCTTTCCACCTCTAGTTTCTAAGACAAATTGTACATATGTTCTTTACATATTTTTTAGCAGAAGTATAGTTCTCAAGATTTCTTTTTACCTTTTTAGAAATCTCTTGAGTTCTGTATTTGAAGATCAAACATTTTATGTAGGTCTGATTTTTTTCATCAAGAATAGATGTAATTCATTTATTTCATTAAATGTTCATTTTCTTCTCTGGAAAACGATGCTCATTTTTGCTGGGTAAGTTATTCTTGCCTGCATACCAAGTTCCTTAGCCTTTTGGAATATCATATTCCAGGCCCTTCGTTCTTTTAATGTGGACGCCGCTAGATGCTGGGTTATCCTTATTGTGGATCCTCCATATCTGAATTGATTTTTTCTAGCAGCTTCCAATATTTTTTCCTTTGTCTGATGGTTCTTGAACTTGGCCACTATATTTCTTGGCGTTTTGATTTTAGGGTCTCTTTCAGTAAGTGATTGATGAATTTTTTCAATGTCTATTTTGCCCTCTGTTTAAAACATCTGGGCAGTTCTCTTTGATCATTTCCTCGAAAATAGTGTCCAAGCTCTTTTTTTCCTCACATTTTTCAGGGAGTCCGATTATTCTCAAATTGTCTCTTCTGGATCTGTTTTCTTGGTCTGTTGTCTTTCTAATAAGGTACTTGACATTCTTTTCAATTGTTTCATTTCTCTGGTTTTGCTTGACTACCTCTTGGTTTCTCCTTGAGTCATTCATTTCTATTTGTTCGAGTCTAATTTTCAATGATGTATTTTCTTCACTCACTTTTTAAATATCTTTTTGTAATTGTCCAATTGTGTTTTTAACTTCTATGGAATTTTTTTTTTCCATTTTATCCATTTTATTTTTTAGAGAGCTGATTTCTTTATCCAGCTCACTAATCCTGGCTCTCTTGCCAAGCTTCCCTTTCCTTTTCCCATTTCTCTTCTAGCTCTCTTGTGAGAGCCTTTTTGATATCTTCTATGAGATTCTTTTGTATTGAGGAGCAGATCATATCTCCCTTAGAGGATTCCTCTGGGGACAGTCTGATTTTAGTCTCCTCAGTATTTGAAGTCTGCTCTCTCTCCATACAGAAGCTGTCAATGGTTAGAGCCCTTTTGAATTTTTTGTTCATTTTGTCAAGAGCGGAATCAAAGAAAACATATTGACAAGAGAAACAATAGGTCTGTTTTGGGGGGGATGGGGCTGGATGGTGTTAATGAGCTTCCTCTACAGACTGGGGGTAGAACAGCAGAGAGCCACTAACAGAACAGTGATGGCTGTGCTAAATCTGCACTCTGAGGCTCTGAGAACGGGCTGAGTCAGTCTAGGTGGGGTTGGGGGTGGCAGTTTCTGAGAGACACTAGTTTTCTGGGGCTTTAATCTTCACCTCCAGTGTTTACACCCTCTCTGTTGCTCCTGGCTTGCAGCCAAGAGGGAACATCCACACTGGGGTAAAATCCTTTTCACAGAAACGGCAGAGATCGTACCTCTCCCCCCTCCAGTCTGAGCTGTCTGTCTTGCTCTGGCTGCTTGCCCTCAGTGTGCGCCCAGTCTTTTTGACCCTCCCACGAGCAAATACAGACTTTCTTTGGCAAATTTCAAGGATGTCTTCTCTTGGTGATTATTTGTGGGTTTCTTTTCTGGTCAAGCATTAACTCTGAGGCTTGTCATGAAGTAAGTCTTGAGAGAAAGTGCGGAGCTCAAGCAGCTGTCTGCCTCCATGCCGCCATCTTGGCCGGAAGTCTATTGTTTCTATAATTTGCTGTTTCACTCAATCATTCTTTAAGATGAGATTACCTTTGGGTCTATTTATCCCTAACATTTTGTTGAATGCAGTTTTTATTGCATTGTAATCTGAAAAGAAAGCGTTTACTATTTCTGCATTCCTGCATTTAATTTTGAGGTCTTTATGTTTAAATATGTGGTCAATTTTTGTATAGATTCCATGAACTGCTAAGAAGAAAGCATACCCCTTTCTGTCACCATTCAGTTTTCTCCAAACAGCTCTCATATCTAATTTTCTAATATTCTATTTACTGCTTTAATATTTTAATTATTTGTTTTGTGGCTTGATTTATCTAATTCTGAGAGTGCAAAGTTGAGATCTCCCACTATTATAATTTTGTTGTCTATTTCTTCTTGCAACTCTCTTAACTTCTCCTTTAGTTAGATGCTATACCACTTGGTGCATATATGTTTAGTATTGCTATTGCTTTATTGTCTATGCCAACCTTTAGCAAGATATAGTTTCCTTCTTTATCTCTTTTAATTAGATCAATTTTTGCTTTTTCTTAATCTGAGATAAAGATGGCTACCCTTGCTTTTACTTCAACTGAAGCATAATAGATTCTCCTTCAGCCTTTTACCTTTACTTTGTATATATCTCCCTGCTTTAAATGTTTCCTGTAAACAAATATTGTAAGGTTCTGACTTTTGATCCAGTCTGCTAATCACCTCTGTTTTATGGGAGAGTTCATCCCATTCACAATCATGGTTAAAATTACTAATTCTGTATTTCCTGCCACCTTATTATCCCCATATTATGCTTTTCTTTTTCTTGCCCCCCCTTACACCCTTTCCCAGTATTAAACTTATGGACTCCACTTGCATTACACAGTTCTCCTTCTTTAGGATCCCTCCATCCCTCCTTTGAATCCATTCCCCTTTCTTTTACCCTCGCCTTATTTTTTTTTCCTTTTCCATTTTCCTTTCCCACTTTTTAATGAGGTAAGAGAAGATTCTCTGTAAAACTAATGTGTCAATTATTTTCACTTTAAGCCAACTCTGATGAGAATAAGATTCACACAATGTTCCTCTCCCTCTCTAAATTTCCTCAAATAATTCGAGGAATGTAGTTTCCCTCTATTTATCTCCCCTTTTCCCTTTTTCTGATCCTATCCCCTTTCCATTTCTACTTTCCTTTTTATGTTATAGTAGTAAAATCAAATTATACATATAGTCTTTATATCTGTAACTATATATCTATTTCTATATCTATATATCTATATCTATATCTATATCTATATCTATATCTATATATCTATATCTATATATGTATATCTATATCTATATCTATATCTATCTATCTATCTCTCTATCTATCTCTCTATCTATATCCACAACAGAAATACAGTTCTCAAGACTTCCTTTTGCCTTTTTCTGCTTCTCTTAAGTCTTATGGTTGGAGATGAAATTTTTTGTTTATATCTGTTTTTTTTTTTTTTCCCTTAGAAACAAAGGGAATTCATCTGTTTCATTAAATGTCCATCTTCTTTCATGGAAAAAAATGTTCAGCTTAGTTGGGTAGTTTATTCCTGGCTGTATTCCGAGTTCCTTTGCCTTTCAGAATATCATATTCCAGGCCGTTTAATCCTTTAATGTGGAAACAGACAGATCTTGAGTGACCCTTATTGTGGCACCTCGGTATTTGAATTTTTTTTTTTTTTGGCTGCTTATAATGTTTTCTCTGAAACTTGACCACAACATTCCTTGGAGATTTTATTTTAGGGTCTTTTTCAGAAGGCATTTGATGAATTCTTTTAATGCCTATTTGACCTTCCGGTTCTATTATCTCTGGGCATTTATTTTTGATGATTTCCTGTAAAATGGTATCTAGGCTCTTTTTTTCATCATAATTTTTGGGAAGTCCAATAATTCTCTGATTATCTCTCCTAGATCTATTTTCAAGGTCTGTGTTTTTCCAAGTAGGTATTTAATGGTTTCTTTTCCCCTAATTTTTCATTTTTTTGGTTTTGCTTGACTGATTCTTGATGTTTCAATGAATCAGTCATTTCTATTTGTTCAGTCCTGATTTTTAATGAGTTATTTTCTTCATTAGGTTTTTTTAAAAATTCTTTTTGTATACCTCCAATTGAGTTTTTAAATGAGTTGTTTTGCTCTATGGAAATTTTTTCCATTTCACTATATATATATAGTGAGTTATTTTCCTCTTCCAATTCATAAATCCTACTTTCTTGGGCCTTCTTTATCTTTTCCAGTTCACAAATCCTACTTTCTCGGGAATTCTTTTTTTTTTCTTGATATTGCTAATCTTTTATTATTATTATTATTTTATTTTTTAATTTTACAATTATAAAATTTTTGTTGACAGTATATATGCTTAAGTAATTTTTTATAACATTATCCTTTTTATTCATTTCTCCAGATTTTCCCCTTCCTCCCTCTACTCCCTCCCCTAGATGACAGGCAATCCCATTCATTTTACATGTGTTACAGTATAACCTAGATATAATATATGTGTGTAAATTCAATTTTCTTGTTGCACATTAAGTATTAGATTCCAAAGGTATAAGTAACCTGGGTAGATAGACAGTAGTGCTAACAATTTACATTCACTTCACAGTGATCCTTCTCTGGGTGTAGTTGTTTCTGTCCATCATTGATCAACTGGAAGTGAGTTGGATCTTCTTTATGTTGAAGATATCCACTTCCATCAGAATATATCTACATACAGCATTGTTGTTGAAGTTTACAGGGATCTTCTGGTTCTGTTCATTTCACTCAGCATCAGTTCATGCAAGTCTCTCCAAACCTTTTCTTTCATCCTGCTGGTCATTTCTTATAGAGCAATAATATTCCATAACCTTCATATACCATAATTTACCCAACCATTCTCCAATTGATGGACATCCATTCATCTTCCAGTTTCTAGCCACTACAAACAGGGCTACCACAAACATTTTGGCATTTACAGGTCCCTTTCCCCTCTTTAGTATTTCTTTGGGATGTAAGCCCAATAGCAACACTGCTGGGTCAAAGGGTATGCACAGTTTGATAACTTGTTGGGCATAGTTCCAGATTAATCTCCAGAATGGCTGGATTCTTTCACAGCTCCACCAACAATGTATTAGTGTCCCAGATTTCCCACATCCCCTCCAACATTCATCATTATTTGTTTCTGTCATCTTAGCCAATCTGACAGGTGTGTAGTGGTATCTCAGAGTTGTCTTCATGTGCATTTCTCTGATCAGTAGTGATTTGGAGCACTCATATAAGTGGATAAAATTTCAATGTCATCATCTGAGAATTGTCTATTCATATCCTTTGACCATTTATCAATTGGAGAATGGTTTGATTTCTTATAAATTATTGTAAGTTCTCTATATATTTTGGAAATGAGACCTTTATCAGAACCTTTAACTGTAAAAATATCTTCCCAATTTGTTACATCCATTCTAATCTTGTTTGCATTAGTATTGTTTGTACAGAAACTTTTTAGCTTAATGTAATCAAAATCTTCTATTTTGTGATTAATAATTATCTCTAGTTCTCCTCTGGTCATAAATTCCTTCATCTTCCACAGGTCTGAGAGTGAGACTATCCTCTATTCCTCTAATCTATTTATGATCTCATCCTTTATGCCAAAATCATGGACACATTTTGATCTTATCTTGGAATGTGGTGTTAAGTGTGGATCCATATCTAATTTCTGCCATACTAATTACCAGTTTTCCTAACAGTTTTTTTTAATAACGAATTTTTATCCCAAATGTTGGTATCTTTGGGCTTATTGATAGACCCTTTTCTTGTCTGTTGTACCTAATCTGTCCCACTGATCAACTGGTCTATTTCTTAGCCAATACCAAATGGTTTTGGTGACTGCTGCTATATAATATAGCTTTAGATCAGGTACACCTAGAGCACCTTCATCTGACTTTTTTTTCATTAGTTCCCTTGAAATTGTCGACCTTTTATTCTTCCATATGAATTTTGTTGTTATTTTTTCTAGGTTCTTAAAATAGTTTCTTGGTAATCTGATTGGTATAGCACTAAATAAATAGATTTGTTTGGGGAGTATTGTCATCTTTATTATATTTGTTTGGCCTATCCAAAAGCATTGAATGTCTTTCCAATTATTTAAATCTGACTTTATTTTTGTGGCAAGTGTTTCGTAATTTTGCTTTTATAATTCCTGACTTTTCTTTGTTAGATGGATTCCCGAATATATTATACTCTTGACAGTTGTTTTGAATAGAATTTCTCTTTGTATCTCTTGCTGTTGCATTTTATTGGTGATATATAAAAATGCTGAGGATTTATGTGGATTTATTTTGTATCCAGCAATTTTGCAAAAGTTGTGAATTATTTCTAATAACTTTTTATTACAATCTCTGGGGTTTTCTAAGTATACCATCATATCATCTGCAAAGAGTGACAGTTTGATTTCCTCATTACCTACTCTTATTCCTTTAATCTCTTTCTTTTATTGCTGATACAATATTTAATAGTAATGGTGATAGTGGGCATCCTTGTTTCACTCCTGATCTTACTGGTAAAGGTTCTAGTTTATCTCCTTTACATATTATGCTTACTGATGGTCATAAATATATGCTCCTGATTATTCTAAGGAATAGTCCATTTATTCCTATACTCTCAAGCGTTTTTAGGAGGAATGGATGTTGGATATTTTCAAATTCTTTTTCTGCATCTATTGTGATGATCATATGGTTTTTATTAATATGATTATTAATATGGTCAATTATACTTACTGTTTTCCTAATATTAAACCAGCCCTGCATTCCTGGTATAAATCCTACTTGATCAGAGTGTATTATCCTGGGTTTTCAATCTACCTGGTTTAGGTATCAGTACCATGTCTGTGTCATAAAAGGAATTTGGTAGGACTCTGTCATCCCCTATTTTTTCAAATAGTTTAAATAACACTGGAGCTAATTGTTCTTTAAATGTTTGGTAGAATTCACATGTAAATCCATCTGGTCATGGGGATTTTTTGCTGGGGAGTTGATTAATAGCTTGTTCTATTTCCTTTTTTGAAATGGGACAGTTTAAGCAATTTATCTCCTCCTCTGTTAAATCTAGGAAGCCTATACTTTTCGAGGAAGTCATCCATCTCACTTAAGTTATCAAATTTATTGTCATAAAGTTGGGCAAAGTAACTCATTATTTATCTGATTTCCTCTTCATTGGTGGAAAGATCCCCCTTTTCATTTGTAAGACTTACAATTTGATTTTCCTCTTTCCTTTTTCTGATCAAATTTAACAAAGGTTTATCTATTTTATTGGCTTTTTCATAATAACAACTCTTGGTTTTATTTATTAATTCAATAGTTTTTTTTTTTAAACTTTCAATATTATTGACTTCTCCTTTTAATTTTAGTATTTCAAATTTGATTTTTGGTTGGGGATATTAATTTGTTTTGTTTCTAGCTTTTTAAGTTGCAGGTCCAATTCATTAATCTTCTCTTTCCCTATTTTGTTCAAATAAGCCTCTAAAGATAGAAAATTTCCCCTTATTACCACTTTAGCTGCATCCCACAGATTTTGTTATGATGTCTCATCATTGTCATTATCTTGGGTGAAATTATTAATTCTTTCTATAATTTGCTGTTTCACCCAGTTATTCTTCAAGATGATATTATTCAGTTTCCAATTACTTTTTGGTCTATTTACCCCTAACTTTTTATTGAAAGTAGTTTTTATTGAATTGTGATCTGAGAAGTCATTTATTATTTCTGCCTTCCTGCATTTAATTTTCGGATCTTTATGTCCTAATATGTGTTCAATTTTTGTATAGGTTCCATGAACTGCTGAGAAGAAAGTATATTCCTTTCTATCACCATTCAGTTTTCTCCAAAGGTCTATCATACCTAGTTTTTCTAATGTTCTACTTTCCTTTTTAATTTCTTTCTTATTTGTTTTGTGGTTTGATCTGTCTAAATCTGAGAGTGCAAGGTTGAGATCTCCCACTATTATAGTTTTATTGTTTATTTCTTCTGCAACTCTCTTAACTTTTCCTTTAGGAAGTTAGATGCTATACCACTTGGTGTATATATGTTTAGTATTGTTATGGCTTCATTGTTTATGCTACCTTTTAGCAGGATGTAGTTTCCTTCCTTATGTCTTTTAATTAGATCGATTTCTGCTTTTGCTTGATCTGAGATAAGGATGGCAACTCCTGCTTTTTTTGGATATACCTGAAGCATAATAGATTCTGCTCCAACCTTTTACCTTTACTCTGTATGTATCTCCCTGCTTTAAGTGTGTTTCCTGTAAACAACATATTGTAGGGTTCTGACTTTTGATCTAGTTTGCTATCTGTCTTCGTTTAATGGGAGAGTTTATCCCATTCCCATTTACAGTTAAAATTACTAATTCTGTATTTCCTGCCATCATATTATCCCCAGATTATGCTTTTATCCCTTGACCCCCCTAAACTCCTTCCGCAATATTTAATTTATGGACACCACTTGTGATGCACAGCCTTCCTTTTTCAGTATCCCTCCCCCTTCCTTTTAAGTCCCTTCCCTTTTCTTGTACCCTTCCCTTATTCCCCTTTTCCTCTTCCCTTTTCCTCTACCCTCTCATAATGACGTGAGAGAGAATTATCTGAAAAAATAAATATGTCACTTATTTATTCTTTGAGCCTAGTCTGATGAGATAAGATTCACACAATGTTTCTCCCTCTCTCTAAATTCCCTCAGATGTGGTAGATTTTCTATGCCTCTTCCTGGGATGTAGTTTCCCTCTTTTTATCACTCTTTCCTTTTTTTCTGATAATACCCCCTTCCCTTTACTACTCACTTTTTTTTATATCAGTAAAACCAAATTATCCATGCAGACTTACTATATAAACACAACTGAGATACAGTTCTCAAGTGTTCTTTTTACCTTTTTCTGCTTCTCTTCAGTCTTGTGGATGTAGATCTATTCTTTGTTTAAGTCTGTTTTTTTTTTTTTTTTTCTTAGAAACAAATGGAATTCCTCTGTTTCATTAAATGACTATCTTCTTCCATGGAAGAAAATGCCAAACTTAGCTGGTTAGTTTATTCTTGGTTGCAATCTTGATCTTTTGCCTTTTGTAATATCAAGTTCCAGGCCCTTCGATCTTTCTATGTGGAGGCAGCCAGATCTTGAGTGACCCTTATTGTGGCACCTTGATATTTGAATTGCTTTTTTCTAGCTGCTTGCAATATTTTTCCTTTGTTTGGTAGTTCTGCAGCTTAGACACAATGTTCTGTGTAGTTCTTTTTTTTAGGGTCTTTTTCAGAAGATGTTCAATGAATTCTTTCAATGCCTATTTTCCACTCTGTTTCTAGTATCTCTGGACAGTTCTCTTTGATGATTTCCTGTAAAATAGAATCTAGACCCTTTTTTTTTTTATTATAGTTTTCGGGAAGTCCAATGATCCTCATATTATCTCTCCTAGATCTATTTTCCATGTCTATAGATTTTCCCAGTAAGTATTTCACATTATTCTCCAGCTTTTCAAAAAAAAAAATTTTTTTTGTTTTGTTTGACTGATTCTTGGGTTCTCAATGAATCATTTATTTCTATTTGTTCCATCCCTGATTTTTAATGTGTTATTTCCTTTATTCACATTTTTAAATTCTTTTTGTATATGCCCAATTGAGTTTTTAAATGAATTATTTTGCTCTGTTGAATTTTTTTTCCATTTCACTAGTGTTTTTTTTTTAGAGTTATTTTGTTTTTCCAATTCAGAAATCCTACTTTTTTGAGACTTTTTTTATCTTTTCCAATTCAGAAATCCTACTTTCCTGTGTTTTTTTAACCTTTTCTAATTCATAAATTTTGTTTCCCTGCTACTCCTGTGAATTCTTTATTTTTTCCAACTCGAATTTCAGGATGTTGTTATTCTCTATCAGAGCTTCTCTTTCCTATCCCCATTTTTCTTCAAACTCTCTTAACTTTTTAATAGTCTCTTCTAGGAGAGAATTATGTGATGGACTGAAGGTATCATTCCCCTTTAGGCTGTTATCTGCTGACTCTCTGCTGTTAACTTCCTCAGGGTTGGATACCTGCTCTTTCTCTGTGTAGAAGGTATCAATCGTTCTCTTCAGCTTCTTATTCATTGTTAAAAACCTGTTGGGTTCTGCCCTTGGGGTAAGAAGTTTATTTATTTATTTATTTACCAGCTTCCACCCAGACCAGATGAATGCAGTGGATCCTGTGCCTGAGCTAAGAGAGAGCTCTGGGAGAGAGTTCCCCTCCCCCCTCTCTGGAAATGCCTCAGAGTTATTTAGCACAGCTGCACTGTGAGGAGTGCCTTGTGAAGGAGACCTCTGTGTGGCCTCGCAACTGCCCTGAGGTTTATTGCTGAACAGTGAAGTAACTAACCCCAGCCAATGTGTCCCATTGTGCTTGGATATCAGCAGCTGATGTGAAAAGCCCCTGTGCCCAAAGTGGAAGTGTCTGCCTGGAAACAGTGGTTCCTATTTCAAAGGTTCTGCTTCTCTGGGAATTCCTTGGCTGCTAGAGTTCCACTGCCTCAGGCTGAGCCTGGCACTGTGTGGATTAGATGTTGCCTCAGGCTGTGTCCCTGCTGTTCAGGCTCTTAACTACCCCAAGGACAAGATCCAGGCAGCAGAAGGCGACTTCACAGCAGTGCAGAGATCTATTAGGTCACTTCCAGATTGGGGTGGATTAAGGATCTGGCTTTATATTTTAAACTGGCTTGATTTCTCTTCTGAACTGCTGTTTTATAAACAGAGAAGAGTTATCAGCCTGTGTCAGATTCCTCTATCTCAGTGCCTTCTCTGATCCCAGAGTTCTCCCTCAGCCAGATAGGTGCAGTGTGTTCACACCTAACCTTGTATGTGTTGGCCTTTATTTTTTTTTTTCCTCCCCTCTGAACTGACATTTTCTGTTGAAATTCCAGGTTCTCTTCAACTGGTAAGTTGTGCTTCTAATCCTTTTGGATTTTATCAGTACAGTGTTATTTTTGAGGCTGATTTAACTAATTGGTAATGAGGGAAGAAGGGAGCTTACAAATTCACATGTATCTTCTCCGCCATCTTGGCTCCACCTTCCCCACCCCCCACCCCCTGGGAATTTCACAAATCATACTTTCCTGGGAGTTCTTTACTTTTTCCAATTCACAAATTCTGTTTCCCTGCACTTCCTGGGAGTTCTTTACTTTTTCCAATTCACATTCAATAAGTTATTATCTTGCATAGCTTCTCTTTCCTTCCCCATTTTTCTTCTAGCTCTGTTTTAAGACTTTTAATAGTCTCTTCTAAGAGCGTTTTGTTTGATGGGGGACAGGTTACATTCCCCCTTTGGGGTATTGTCTAGATACTGTTTGCCATTATTCTCCTTGGAGTTGAAAACCTGTTCTCTTTCTATATAGAAGCTATGAGTCATGCTTTTGATTTTTTACTCATTTTTTAAAGCCTGTAGGGTCTGCCTTCAGGGCAAGGAGGTTACCAGCTTCCTCTGTAGAGAAGGTATAGATATATGGACAGTAGCTGTCCTGAAAACAGGCTGCAAACAACTTCGAGATATGGGAGTGCTCTGGGAAATAGTTCTCCACCAGAAGTGACTCAGGCCTAGGTAGCAGAGGGCCAAGCTATGGAATTGCCCAGTGAAGAACCCTGTTGTGTGGATTAGTGACTGCCCCGAGGCTAGAGGATGAGCATTGAAAGTGTTACTATTCAAGCCAAAGCCAGCTGGGGGTTGTGGGTATTAGCAGTTGACCATTGAATAGCCCCACACATGTCTCTGCCCAGGGATGCTGAAGTTCAATTGCACCAGGCTGAGCCTCACACTATACAGATTATTAGCTGCCCTGGGCTGTGCCCCACTGCTGTGTAGATTTGTAACTGCCCTGGCCTGTGCTACAGAATGCACCTGCACGTCTGTGCTGTGGTCTGTGCTGAGTCACTTCCGGTTTTGGGTGGGTATAGCCATATCTTGTTAGGTTCTGGTGTTTTAATTGTACCTTCTACTTTTGGCTTTAATTTCTCTGCTGGTCTATTACTTTGCAAACCAAGGAAGAGCAGTCAACCTATGGTAATCATCTGTGTAAATTTTCTAACCACAGAGGCCACCCCATCCTTGTCTGCTCAAAATGTTAGTATCTAGTTCTATCCCTATTTGTGCTGGTCTGTTCCTGCCACTCAGGACAAACCTTTTCTGGTGATCTTCCAGATTATCTTCAGCTGGTAAATACTTCTAATATTCATGAAATGTATCAGTCAAGCACTATTTTTGAGGTTGAATTTAATAATTGGTCATGAGGGTATGAGAAGAGCTTAGAAATTCACATGTGTCTTCTCCACCATCTTGCCTGTGCCCTTCTTCAGACATTTTTAAAGATTTTGCATTTTAAATTATTATAGAAGAATGGAAAAAATGAAAGAAATGCATTTAAAAGAAGCTTCATGAAACAAATTTAAACAAAGTCATATCACTAAAAAGTATGGATGAACTCACTTCCAGTTGATCAATGATGGACAGAAATAACTATACCCAGAGAAGGAACACTGGGAAGCGAATGTAAATTGTTAGCACTAATATCTGTCTGCCCTGGTTGCATGTACCTTCGGATTCTAATGTTTATTGTGCAACAAGAAAATGATATTCACACACATGTATTGTACTTAGACTATATTGTAACACATGTAAAATGTATGGTATTGCCTGTCGTCGGGGGGAGGGAATAGAGGGAGGGGGGGCAATTTGGAAAAATGAATACAAGGGATAATATTATAAAATATATATATAAAAAAAAAAAGTATGGATGAAGTAGGTATGAAGTAGTCCTTTATATGATATATGTGAAGCATAGATACTTCTACGGAAAATAAAAACAGAAAAATCATTACTATAAGGTGATTTATAGACTGAGGGGAACAGTGATGGTGGTAACCTAATTTTAATAATATTAAAGGATCTGTTTGTAATGCATATTTTATATTTTATCATATTTTTATTTTGCAAAATATTTCCCAATCACACTAAACTCATTTGTCTTGAATTTGAGAATGTTGCTGGATGATTGTTCAGCACTGCTTTTCTACATGCTCAGTAGTATTGAACACCAACTTAATCAAGTATAGAAATTGCTACTTCTTTTCTTGTTTTATGTGAATTCATGTAAAATGTATTTTTACATTCATTATGTTAAAATAGAAAATACACTCATATATTCAAGAAAAGTCTAGCAAAAAGAAAGTTTGTTTCAATAAAAATTCAAATTCCATCAGTTCTTATCATGAATTCTTTAGAATTTTCATTTTGGAATGTCCTTGTCTTGGTTGTAGAAGCTGTTTTTTTGACATTTGATCATCTTTACCAAATTTTTGTTACTATGAATATTGTTCACCTTGTTCTTATCACTTTATTTTTCTTCAGTTCATATAAGTCTTCTAGGGTTTTTCTGAAATCATCTTTCTTATCATTTCTTACAAACCACAGTTTTTCTTCACAACCATATATCAAGAAATACTGATGAAAAAAACATTTAAATAGAATTAATATTAATAAAATTTTAGTTCTGGTACAATTAGACTACTTTCCTTTGCATTTTTTCCATTAATTCCCTTGAAATCCTTGGTCTTTTGTTCTCTCAGATGAATTTGGTTATTATTTTTAGCTCTATAAATCCAATTATAATTTTAATGAGATAACTTATTCAGTATTTTTTTAAAGTTTTTATTTTTCTCACATTTGATCAGTTTCATGCTTTAAGGAGCTATTTCCATAAGCAAAGTTTTGCACCTTTTTCCAGTTTTTCCAATTCTGATGTTAATGTGTTATGTTCTGAAGGATTTTTGTCTCTCTTTAAACAAGCTAGTAAATGTCTTTTCAAATTTTTCTAACTTTGCTTTTATTTCTTTGCATCATTTTTTTTCTTTATCATTTTTATCTGATACGGAAAATTATTTTGAGCCCTTTATTTTCTTTGTTGAATTTGTGTCCAGTTCAAATTTTATTTTTCCTTTGAGGATTTGCTTGTAGCTCCTTTGAATTCATTGTTTTCTGAATTTGTATAGATCTCCCCTATCACCATAGTAGCTTATGGTCAGTTCTTTATTTTGTCATTTAAAACAAATCTTATTGCACAAATGTGAATTTGGGTTAAAGTTGTGTTCCTGTGTCTAATACTAGCACAGAGTCTCTTGTAATTTCTTTCTGAAAAGTTGCCAGGTCCCTTTCATTTGTGGCTTGAGAATTCCACAGTGGCTACCACCACCTAGTCTTACTACTACTGGTATTGCATCTGTAAAGGAGCTTCCACTCCTATGTCACAAGTCTCTCCTTCCAAACACCCAAGTTTTATTGGGCTAAGAGATTATTTCACATAGTAAAGCTGTTATTGGTTCTGCAATTCCAAATATCAATGTGAGGCATTATTTTAAAGTTTTAGGAGGAATATGTTAGGAAAATTCATTTGAGTTCTTCCTTTACTCTGCAATCTTAACTCTGTTCTTAGAAGTCCTAAGCATATTGAAGAAGGAATAATATCAAAAGTATAGGAATCAGTCACAGTCATATCTGTAAAAAACAAAACAAAACAAAACAAAAACAAAACAAAAAAACTAAATGAGGAAATCCATAAATATTGGCCCATATGCTTCCTTCTTTCTTATCAAAATAGTAAGGGTAATTTATAGATGCATCAATAATATCTTTCATAAAAAGTATTTATAGGAAAGAAGCACATATATAGTATTGGAATCCAATTATTCAATATTTAATAATTAAATAAAATCATACATTTGAAATCATAATTTACTTAATATAGAAAACTGTACTTCATTGATCTTTTTGTTTTCTTATTCATACAAATTTCAACATTATAGGAAAGTTCTCTAAAAAGATATAATAAAAGATAGAATTTGGTCTGAAGATCAATTGGTTATAAATATCAAATGAAGCACCAATCAACAACATGTTTGCTTGCCAAATATATTTTCCACTGTCATGTTCAGTAAAAGGTAAAAATGAAAGAAGAATTTGCTAGAAAAAATGAGATCCTCCATATATTATGTTTTGAGAAAACATTGTGTTGAATCTATTCAACTTTGAAGCTTCTAGAATTTATTGTATGACATCCATGATCACTCAGAATATTTTGGCCTATCAACATAGGAACAGTGAAATAAAATGATTTTTGGCCCAAACATATTTTTCATTTGGCTAGACAAATAAATTCATGCATATGTACACAGATAATGGACAGATACTTCAAAGGAAAAACAAACTATTCTAAGAGTTGAACAGGATGATGAGGGTTGATTTTCTTGGGGGGTGCAATTCCACTTTTAAGAAAAGAACAGGAATATAATGTAATGCTTATCAACTACAAATAGCTAAACAAAGTAGGGTTTGTAAATATTATATCATGTTTTTCTACCATAAGATTCTATCAAAGTGAATCCTGGAAGTAGGAACTAATATAAAATCAAGTGAATAGTAAAACTAATATGTTATAAAATTATAACCATTATTGCTATTTAATATGAAATAAAATTAAGAATACAATTTTAAGAAATATACATTAAGACAAAAAGATGGGAATATCAAAGGTACTAAGTGAAATAAGCAGAACCAGGAGATCATTATACACTTCAACAACAATACTATATGAGGATGTATTCTGATGTAAGGGTGTATCTTCGACAATGAGAAGATCCAATTCAGTTCCAATTGATCAGTGATGAACAGAATCAGCTTCACCCAGAGAAATAACACTGAGAAATGAATGTGGGTTACTTGCAGTTTTGTTTTTCTTCCCAGGTTATTTTTACCTTTCTGAATCCAATTGTTCTTGTGCAACTAAGATAACTGTAGGCATCTGTACATATATATTGTATTTAAGATATACTTTAACATGCTTATCATGTATGAGATTGCCTGCTATCTAGGGGAGGGAATGGAGGGAAGGAAGGGAAAAGTTGGAACAGAAGTGAGTGCAAGGGACAATGTTGAAAAATTACCCATGAATATATTATGTCATTAAAAAGCTATAATAAAAAATATATATACTGCAGTGTGACATAACATGGGGAAATTTTAATTACTTTGTTAAGATTTTGTCCTAATAAAACACATATAGCCAAGATCCAAAGGAAAACAGAAAATAGGATAAAAAATGTAAAGACATATTCTTAAAGGTCTCATAAAATATTTGAAGAACTTTGTCATATCTATACTATAAGCCATTCCCCAATTGATAAATCATCAAATGAAATTAACAGGTACTTTTCTAATGGATAAATTGAAGCAATTTATAGTCATGTAAAAACACTGTAATTCATTATTTATGAGAGAAATACAAATGAAAGGAACCTTGAAATACCATTTTACAGCTATTAGACTGGTTAAAATGATTGAAAGGGAAAGAGACAAATGTTGGATGGATATAAACAAATTGGTGCACTAAAACATTGTTGGTAGAAATTGAAAACTAATAGAATCATTATGGGAGAATAATATGGGGATATTCTCAAAGAATTATTAAACTGCTTATTTCCCTTGACTCAACAATATTATTACAAGGTCTTTTTCTAAAGATAAGTAGGATAAAAGGAAAAGAACCTACATTTTCTATAGCACCTCTCTTTGTGGTAGCAAAGAATTAAAACTGTGGGGATGCCAGTCAATTGGATAGGCTTGCATGAAATAATGAAGAATGAAATTAATTAGAAACAAAAGGTCATTGCATACAGTAATGCTAATGTTGCTTTAAGAACAACTTTGAGCAAATAAGTCACTGACTATTGTAAACATCCAAATTCATTTCAAAGGACATAGGAAAGACATGTGTATACAAATAATAAGAAATATATAGAGAATGACTTTCCAGGTATAAGTATGTACATGTGTGTATATATGTGTATGTGTGTGTATTCACATATATTTATATTTGATGGAGGCCATATCTAGGGCTGGGGGAATGAATGGAAGAAAAAAATTAAAAATATATAAGTATTAAATGTTTAAAAGGAATAGAAAGTTTTATATAATAGATTTGCTGTTTCATGTGCAATCATATTTCTAGTATACTATGTGACAGAAATGCTTGTTTTATTCCATAAATTAAAAATAAAATAAATTAAAATTTTAGAAAGAAGAAATCCACACCCAATTTATATATATATATCATTATTTCATTATTAATATCAATTTTGTATATATGAACATAGGTATATACATATGCATAAATACATGTACTTGGAACAACTAGCTCTAAATTGAGTAGGGGTGATGAGTTAAACTTTTTCATATCTTTTCCCTCAGGTTTTCAAGGACAGTCCTAATCCAGGTTCATAATTCCATAAATTATGGCTTAGCATTATGAATGATTCCTAAAGACACATACTAAGATAAAATAAATTTCACTTAATAATTCAGGTGAAAGTAACAATATTCCACCGCATTGTTTATTTCCTTACAGGGATGTAGTAGTCTCAATGTTCAGAAAGATATCTATGTCTACTTATGTTATCATCTACATCTTGTTTCTTTGTTTCTGTACACACACTACACATACACACATTATTGACAACTCCACTAAGGAATATTGTTTAATTTACAATGCTTTATTAATTGCAAGGATTCTTTTTCATTGTTTTCAGCTGGAAAGGAATAAAGAAAGAGAATGTGAGAGAGAGACAAGACCCCAGGATAATATCATCTAAACCCTTCAAATTTCCTAAAAGTCCTAGAAATCCTGCTTTTTATAGTGTGCAACTATACCAGATGTAGATATTTCATGCTTTGTTTTTTAACAGGATTTTATTAAAGTTCTACAATATGTCAAGCACATTATTAGACACTGAACATCAAAGACATAACATCAATAGTTCTTACTTTTGAGCAGCTGATACTGAAGTGGAGAGGGAATGTATGGATACACATGTACTATGTGTGTGTGTGTGTCTTTGTGTATACTCAAATAATATGTAGGTGAAGCACACATTATTGACAAGATCAGGAAAGGATTTTTTAAAGTGCTGTTGTATTAATTGAGCTTTGAGTATATGCAGAGTTGAAAACAGTTTAATCACTAAAAGTGTTTAACAGTAGATGATGCAACATTGTGCAAAGGACACATATAGTGAGTGTTTGCTATGGATATAAAACATGTGAAGGAGAGTAATGAAAATCAATCTAAACTAGCAGCTTGGAGCAAGATTATAAAAAATACTGAAAGTTAAAGAAAGGACTTTGTATTTCAGCCCAAAGGAACTAGAGAGAGAGAGATTAGCAGGGCATAAACAAGAGAGTGATAGATAGTAGAAATTGTGGAAGTAGAATTGACTTAATTTGCATAGGGATGGGGAGAGTAAGGAAGAATGCAGATAAAGGATGACTCAAAAATTATGAAGCTAGGCAAGTTAAGAATGGGAAAATTTAGAAGAGGATAAAGTTTGGAAAATACTGATTTTGTTTTGAATATGTCTATAAGGTTTCTCATTATTTTAACAATTTATTTTGTAGTTTAATATATTCTCTGCCTGCAAATGTTCTCACATGCATTCTCCATATAAGGATTCTCTTTCACAAGGCTTTTATCCAATATATATTTTATAATGTTGTCATGTCTTTGTTCAGACAGAAGATCTCCATATATTCATTATATTTCTGTGATTTCTTGCCAATATACTTGAAATGCAATTTTTTCATCATCAATCATTATTATCAAATTTTTCACCATTAATCATTTGGTTAACAAATATCTTTGTAATTTCCATTATGTGCCTATGATAATGCGACAAATGGTTTAGACTATATTATCAAGGAGTTTACCATCTAATTGGGAAGGCAAAATTGGCTTTTTTGATACCTTCAATAAACCTGTGATTTCAGGGGTAACGTTCTAGTGGTAGAGATTGCTTATAGATTAGAATAAGATATACAGCTAAAATGAGCTTTTGGGGGAAGGAAGTAAATTCAGTTCTACTCATGTTAAATTTTTTGATTATTATAGGATATCCAGTTAGCGATTTTTAATAAGCAGTTGGTGATGGAAAACCAGAGGTCTGTAAATAGATGTGCAATGGATATGCAAATAAATGTCATCCCCATAGAAATAATAGTTAAACCCAGTGGATGTGATTATTGAGAAAAAAATCTTACAATGTGATTTTTACAAGAAACACATTAAAAGGAAAGTGATACATACAGAGTAAAGGTGAAGGGCTGGAGCAGAATATATTGTGCTTCAGGTGAGGGGGGAAAAAAAAAGCAGGGGTAGCAATTCTGATCTCATATCAAGTAAAAGAAAAGATAGATTGAATTAAAAGAGATAAGGAAGGAAACTTTTTCTTATTAAAGTGTAATAAAATATATATGCACCAAGTGGTACAGTATGGAAATTCCTAGAAAAGTTAAGAGAGATGCAAGAAGAGATAGACAGCAAAACTATACTAATTGTAGATCTCAAACTTGCTCTCTCAAAACTAGATGAATTGAACCACAAAATAAATAAGAAAGAAATTCAGAAGGTAAACAAAATGTCAGAAAAGTTAGGTATGATAGATCTTTGGAGAAAATAAAATGGAGCCAGAAAAGAGGTTACATTTTTTTCTCAGCAGTTCATGAAACTTAGACAAAAATTGATCATGTATTAGAGTATAAAGACCTCAAAATCAAATGCAGAAAGAAAAAAAATTATAATTGCATTTTTCAGATCATGATGCAGCAAAAAATCACATACAATATAAGCAGGAAAAAATTCACCAAAAAGTAATTGGAAACTAAATCTCATCCTAAAAAATGAATGGGTGAGACAGCAAATCATAGACATAATTAATAATTTCATCCAAGAGAATGACAAAGATGAAGAAACATACCAAAATTTGTGGGATGCAGCCAAAGCTGTAGTAAGGGGACATTTTATAACTCTAGATGCTTACTTGCATAAAATAGAGAAAGAGAAGATCAATGAATTGGACTTGCAACTAAAAAAGCTAGAAAAAGAATAAATTAAAACCCACAATCAAATAACAAACTCAAAATTGTAAAGGTAAAATGAAAGAATAGCTAAATTGAAAGAAAAAATATTGAATTGATAAATAATTGAATTAATAAATAAAACTAAAAGTTGGGTTTATGAAAAAAAATCAATAAAATAGATAAATGTTTAATTTGATTAGAAAAAGGAAAGAGGAAAATCAAATTCTTGGTCTCAAAAATGAAAAGGAAGAATTTTCCATTAATGCAGATGAAATTAGAGCAATAATAAAAAGTTAGTTTGCCCAACTCTATGCCAATACATTTGATAACTTAAGTGAAATGGAGGAATACCTACAAAAATATAAATTGCTCAGCTTAACAGAGGAGGAAGTAAATTAGTTAAGTAGTCCCATTTTAGAAAAAAGAAATAAAACAGGCTATTAATCAACACCCTAAGTAAAAAGTTTCCAGGACCAGATGTATTTACATTTTAATTTTACCAAACATTTAAAGAACCATTAACTCCAATACTATATAAACTATTTGAAAAAATAGGGAACAAAGACCTCCTCCCAAATTCTTTTTACGACACAGACATGGTACTTTTCCCTAAACCAGGTAGGATGAAAACAGAGAAAGAAAATTATAGACTGATCTCCCTAATGAATATTTATGCAAAAAATCTTAAATAAAATATTAGCAAAGAGATTACAGAAAATCATCCCCAGGATAATATACCACGATCAAGTAGGATTTATACAAGGGATTCAGGGCTCATTCAATGTAAGGAAAACTATTAGCATATTATTTATATCAATAACCAAATTAACAAAACCACATTTATATCAATATATACAGAAAAAAACATTTGATAAAATCCAACATCCATTCCTATTAAAAACACTAGAGAGTATAGGAATAAATGGAATTTTCTTAAAATAGTAGCATCTATTGAAAACTATCAGCATCATATGTAATGGTGATAAACTAAAATCATTCCCAATAAGATCAGGGGGAAAAAGGTTGCTCATTATCACCATTACTATTAAATATTGTATAAAAAATTTACCTTTGGCAATAAGATAGGTTAATATCTTAATAATATGTTAAAGAAATTAGAATAGGTAATGAGGAAACCAAATTATCACTCTTTGTAGATGATATGATTCTATACTTATAGAACCCGAGAGAATCAACTAAAAACTAGTAGAAATAATCTACTATTTTAGCAATGCTGTAGTATACAAAATAAATCCACATAAATCATTAGCATTTTTATATATCACTAACAAAATCCAAGAGCAAGAGATCCAAAGAAAAATTCCATTTAAAATAACTGTTGATAGCATAAAATATTTGGGAATCTATCTGCTAAGGGAAAGTCAGGAACTATATGAGCACAACTACAAAACACTTTCCACACAAATAAAGTAAGATCTAAACAATTGTAAAAATATCAAGTACAATATCACCTAATCTAATCTATTTATCTACTGGTATGCCAATCAAACTCCCAAGAAACTATTTGACTGACCTAGAAAAAATAACAACAAAATTAATCTGAAAGAAAAAAAAAATGGTTAAGAGTTTCAAGGGAATTAATTGAAAAAAAAAAGCAAATGAAGGTGGCCTAGCTGTACCAAATATAAAACTATTTTATAAAGCAGTGGTCAACAAAACTATTTGGTACTGGCTAAGAAACAGAGTAGTTGATCAGTGGAATAGATTAAGTTCAAAGGACAAAATAGTCAATGACTATAGTAATCTAGTGTTTGACAAACCCAAAGATCCCAGCTTTTGGGATGAGAACTTATTGTTTGACAAAAACTGCTGGGAGAAGTAGAAACTAATATAGCAGAAGCTAGGCATTGACCCACACCTAATACCGTATACCAAGTTAAGGTTGAAATGGGTTCATGATTTACATATAAAGAATACTATTATAAACAAATTAGAAAAATTTAGGATAGTTCACTTCTCAGATCTGTGGCAGAGGAAGGAATTTCTGATCAAAGTAGAACTAGAGATCATTATTAGAGATTATTATAAAATAGATAATTTTGATTATATTAATCATATATTATTATATATTAATTATATTAATTGATTATATTAAGTTTAAAAACTTTTGTACAAACAAAAGTAATGCAGACAAGATTACAAGGGATCAACAAACTGGGAAAACACTTTTTTACATTTAAAGGTTATAATAAAGGCCTTATTTCTATAATATATAAAGAATAAACTAAAATTTATAAGACTTCAAACCATTTTCCAGTTGGTAAACGGTCAAAGGATATGAATAGACAATTTTCAGATGAAGAAATTAAAACTATTCCTAGTCATATGAAAATCACTATTGATCAGAGAAATGCAAATTAAGACAACTCTGAGATACCACTACATATCTGCCAGATTGGCTAAAATGACAGGAAAAGTTAATGATGAATGTTGGAGGGGATGTGGGAAAACTGGGACACTGATGCATTGTTGGTAGAGTTGTGAAAGGATCCAGTTATTCTGGAGAGCAATTTGGAACTATACCCAAATAGTTATTAAACTGTGCATACTCTTAGAGCCAGCATTATTTCTCCTGAGATTATATCTCAAAGAGATTTTAAAGGAGGGAAAGGGACCTATATATGCAAAAATGTTTGTGGCAGCCTTTTTTGTAGTAGTTAGAAACTGGAAACTGAATGGATGCCCATCAATTGAAGAATGGCTGAACAAATTATGGCATATAAATATTATAGAATATTACTGTTCTGTAAGAAAAACTAACAAGATGATTTAAGAGAGACCTGAAGAGGTTTACATGAACTGTTGCTAAGTGAAATGAGCAGAACTAGGAAATAGTTATACACAGTAACAAGAACACTATATGGTGATTCAGTTCTGATGGATTCAAACCATTTCCAATTGTTCCGTGATGGTGAAAGCCATATATACCCAGAGAAAGGTCTGTGGGAATTGGAATGTGGCCCACAACATAGCATTTTCATGCTTTCTGTTGATGTTTGCTTGCATTTTGTTTTCTTTTGCTTTTTTTTTTCTTTCTAGATCTTATTTTTCATGTTCAGCAAGATAAATGTATAAATATGTATACATATATTGGATTTCACATACATATATATTTAACATACTTAACATGTATTGGACTGCTTGCCATTTAGGGGAGGAGGTGGGGGAAGGAGGGAAAATTTGGAACATAAAGTTCTACAAGGCTCAATGTTGAAAAATTACCCATGCATATGTTTTGTAAATAAAAAGCTTTAATTAAAAAAAATGGTGATATTAAATCTCTCAAGCCATCCATTATCAAGAGAAAATTATTAATGTTCTCCAAATAGGCTTTTGTTTAAGAAAAAAGGAAGTCAATAAGAACACTACAAAATTTCATAAATATAATCCATAATATTTTCCTTTTCCTATTAAATTCTTGCCTCAGTTCATGGATTAAATATATTCCCTATTCAATATACATATATATATATATATATATAGTGATTATTAGTCAACTAGGTGTTATAGTCACAGATGCATATCTTAGGTATTTTTCATTTACTTCCTCTCTGCCCTCATTAAAAGAGTTAAGTATGAAACATTTTAATGATTATAGATCTCAATTTGGAGATTCTGTAATATTCTGTGTATTGATAAAATTAATACAATTTTATACAAATTAATAAGCATATGAAAGAAAGAATGAATGAAAGAAAAAAAAGTATTTATACTTTTTATATGTACACTTATGGACAGCTATGTGGCACAGTGGATGATAAAGCACTGTTCTTGGAATTAGGAAGAGTCATTTTCACAAATTCAAATTCAGCCTGAAAAATCTTACTAGGTTGTATGATCCTGGCATGATAAACCATGTTTGCCTCAGTTCCTTTTGTAAAATGGGCTAGAAAAGGAAATGGCGAAACACTCTTCGTCAGGAAAACCTCAAATGGGGTCAGAAAGACTTGAATATGACTAAAATGATTCAAAAGCAATAAAATATATCTTTTTAAATGCTGAAGATATAAATATAAATATATAGTCAGTTCCTGACCTTGATGAGCTTATATTCTTATAGGAAGACAGTATATTTAGATGAACTAGAGATGGAAAGGCATCAGGGCTTGGAATTAGATGGTCTTCTGGTTCTGAAAAAGGTAAGATAAAGCTCATCTTTCTTTTTTCCTTAAAGCTTTTTATTTTCAAAACATATACAGAAATAATTTTCTATATTCACCCTAGCTGAACCTTGTGTTCTAAAAATTTCTCCCTCCCTTACCCCCACCCCCTCCATTAGACAATAATCCAATATTTGTAAAATAAGTGCAATTGTTTTATACATATTTCCAGATTGATCATGCTGCACAAGAAAAATAGATCAAAAAGGGGAAAATGAGAAAGAAAACAAAATATAATCAAAAAACAACAAAAAAATTTATGAAAATACTATTTTGTGATCCACACTCAGTTCCCACAGTCCTCTCTCTGCATGTGATGGCTCTCTCCACCACAAGACCATCAGAACTTAACTGAATCCCTTTGCTGTTGAAAAAAGCCATATCCTTCAGAATTGATCACTGTGAAATCTTAGTGTTACTATGTACAATGTTCTCCTGGTTCTGCTCACTTCGCTTAGCATCAGTTCATGTAAGTTTCTCCAGGACTTTCTGAAATCATCCTGCTGATTATTTCTTATAGAGCAATAATATCCCATTATATACATATAACACAAATTATTCTGACTTGGATTTCTCTGGGCTTTCTCAAATCCTTCCAAAATTAATTAAACCTGCATGTTGGATATCAAACATGGAGCTACTGTGCATTTAAATTTATACTACATATGAATTATGTATGCTTAGCTTAGGGAGTATAAGACAACTAACCCTTTCCTGTCCTCAAGCAGCTTATATTCTCCTGAGGGTGGGGTTGGAGAGAATAAAACATATATCAGGTTAATGTACCTCAGGTTAATGTATCAAGATATGTAAGTAAACAAGATATACACAGAGTAACAGACAAGAAAAACTTGGGCTCAGGTGATATGTACTGTGCTATATAAGCCTGGGTAAGTAACAAATTTTCAAAACTCTAAGCAACTTTTTTTTTAGGATAAAGGGAGAACTTTGTTTTTCTTTTTTTTTTTTAATTCCATACTTTTATTTATTTTTAATAAAAGTTTTTTTTTTTATTTTTAAAGAATATGTATAAATAATTCTTCAACATTAACCCTTGCAAAATTTTGTGTTCCAATTTCAGCCCCTTCCTCTACCCCTTCTCCTGGATGGCTAGTAATCCAATATATGGTAAACATAGCAGAAATGTGTTGCATCCATTATATACATATATATTTATACAATTATCTTGCTTCGTGAGAAAAGAATAGGAAAAAAAGAGAAAGGAAACAAAATGCAAGCAAGCAACAATAAAAGGAGTGAAAATACTATGTTGTGAACCATACACAGCTTCCATAGTCTTCTCTTTGGCTCTCTTCATTACAAGAACTTTGGAAGTTGTCTGAATCATCTCATTGTTGAAGAGAGCCACATTCATCAGAATTGATCATCATATAATCTTCTTGTTGCTGTGTATAATGATTTCCTGTTTTTGTTCATTTCATTTACCATCAGTTCATGTAAGTCTATCCAGGGCTCTCTAAAATCATCTGCTGATTGTTTCTTATAGAACAATAATATTCCATAACATTCATATACCATCATTTTTTTCAGTCATTCTCTAACTGATGGGCATTCATTCACTTTCCAGTTTCTTGCCATTACAAAAAAGTGCTGTCACCAGAATTTTTTAATATACGGGTCCCTTTCCTTTCTTTAAGATCTCTTTGGGATATAAGCCCAATAGAGATACTGCTGGATCAAAGATTATGTTATGCACAGTTTGATAAATCTTTGGGCTTAGTTCCAAATTACTCTCCAGAACAGTTAGATAACTTTCTATAATCTCTTTGCTAATGTTGTATTTAAGATTTTGCATCAATATCCATAAGAGAAATTTGTCTATAATTCTTTCTCTGTTTTCATACTACCTGGTTTCAGTATCATATCTATGTCATAAAAACAATTTGATAGGAGGTCTTCTTTCTCTATTTTTTCAAATAGTTTGCTTAGTATTGAAGTTCATTATTCTCTAAATGTTTAATAGTATTCACATGTAAATCCATCTGGCCCTGGAGATTTTTCCTTAGGAAGTTTATTAATATAATGTTTTATTTCTTTTTCCAAATTGGGTGTATTTAAGTAATTAATTTCTCTAATGATAATCTGGGAAAACAATGTTTTATAGGTATTACTCTATTTCACTTAGATTAGCAAATATATTGGCATAAAGTTGGGCAAAATAATGCCTAATTATTGCTCTAATTTTCTCTTCATTGGTGGAAAGTTCCCCTTTCCACTTTTGAGACAAACAATTTGTTTTTCCCTATCCTTTTTCTAGTCAAATTAACTGAAGATTTATTATTTTGTTTTGTTTTTCATAAAACCAATTTAGTTTTATTTATTAATTCAATAGTTTTCTTACTTTCATTTTTATTAATCTACCTTTTCTTTTTAGAATTTCAAATTTACTACTTAATTGGGTTTTTTAATTTGTTATTTTTCTAGCTTTTTTCATTGCAAGTCCAATTCATGGATCTTATCTTTCTCTATTTTATGCAAGTAAGCACCTAGAGATGCAAAATTTCTCCTAATTTGGTTGCATCCCATAAATTTTGATAGCTGTCATATTATCGTCATTCTCTTGGATGAAATTATTGATTGTGTGTATGATGTGTTTTTTCACCCCTTCGTTCTTTAGGATTAAATTATATGATTCCAATTATTTTTCGGTCTATTTTCACCTGACCTTTTATTGAATGTAATTTTTATTGCATCAAGATGTGAAGAAATGAATTTACTTTTTCTACCTTTTTGTATTTGATTTTGAGATCTTTATGTGCTAATATATGATCAATTTTTGTATAGGTTCCATGAACCACTGAGAAAAAATGTGTGCTCCTTTCTGTCTCCATCATGTTTTCTACAAATATCTATCATCCTTAACTTTTCTGACATTTTGTTTACCACCTTAATTTCTTTCTTTTTGTTTCTTTTATTTTGTGGTTTAATTTATCTAGTTCTGAGAGAGCAAGTTTGAGATCCTGCACTAGTAATAGTTTTGCTGTCTATTTCTTATTGCAGCTCTCTTAACTTCTCTTTTAGGCATTTAGATGCTATACCACTTGCTGCATATATATTTAGTATTGATATTACTTCATTGTTTATGGTAATCTTTAGCAAAATATAATTTCCTTCCTTCTCTCTTTTAATTAGACTCTGATTTTGTTTTTGTTTGATCTGAGATCATGATTGCTATCCCTGTTTTTTTTTTTTTTAATTTCACCTGAAGTGTAATAGATTCTGATCCACTCTTTGACTTTTTCTCTGTGAGTATCACTCTGGGTCAAATGTGTTTCTTGTACATATCATATTGTAGGATTCTGTCTTATAATCCATTCTGCTATCTGCTTCTGTTTTATGGAAGTGTTCATCCTATTCACATTCACAGTGAAAATGACTAATTCTGTATTTATTTCCTGCCATCTTATTTATTTCAAATTATGCTTTTCTCTATTCTTTCCCCAATTCCCTTCTACTCAGTATATTGCTTCCCACCACCTCTTCCCTCAAGCAGCACTCCCCCTTTATAACCCATTCCCTTTTCTTATGCCTTTCCCTTACTACTTCTGTTTTATCTTCTATTAGCTTCTTGTTTTCTTTCCTCCTTTGTCTCCCAGTAAGGTGAAATTACTTTGTCTGTGAAAACAAATATGTCCAATATTTTCTCTGTAAGCAAAAGCTTATGAGAATAAGATTCACACAATGTTCATTCTCCACCCTTTTTTCCCCTCAACTATATTTGGTCTTCTTTGCCTCTTCTTAAGATGTAATATACCTCATTTTCTTTCTTTTTTTCCTTTTCTTCCAGTAAAATCCACTTTCTACCTCTAGCTTCTTTCTATATTATCACAGCATAATCAAATTATACCTGTACTCTCCATGTATACCCATAACAGAGATATTGTTCTCAAGAGTTCTTTCATTTTCACCTTTTTATGCTTCTTTGGGCTCTATATCTGGATGCCAATTTTTTGTTCAGCTTATTTTTTTTTCTTTTCTAGTCTTTTCAACAGAAAAAAATGAAATTCATCTGTATCATTGGATGTCCATTTTCTTCCCTGAAAGAAAATGCTCAGTTTAGCTGGATAGTTTATTCTTAGTTGCACTCCTAGTTCCTTTCCCTTTTGAAATATCAGACTCCAGGCCCTTCAGTTCTTTAAGGTAGAAGATGCAAGATCCTAGGTATTCCTAATTTTGGTTCTTTAATATTTAAATTGTTTCTTTCTGTCTGCTTGCAATATTTTTCCTTCCTCCAGTAGTTCCAAAATTTAGCTATGATAGTTCTTGGAGTTTTCATTTTGGGATCTCTTTCAGGAGTGATCAATGAATTATTTCAATGGCTATTTTACTTTTTAATTCGGGGACATCAAGAAGTTTTCCTTGATGACGTCCTGAAAGATAGTGTTCATAATGATTTTTAGGAAGTCCAATGATCTTTAGATTGTCTCTCCTAGATCTAATTTTTTTTTTTCTTTGCTGAGGCAACTGGGAATAAGTGACTTATCCAGGGTCACACAGCTACAATATCTTAAGTGTCTGAGTCCAGATTTGAACTCAGATTCTCCTGACTTCAAGACTGGTGCTCTATCCACTGCACTACCTAGCTGCCCTTTCAGATCTATTTTCCAGGTGTGTAGTTTTTCCAAAAAGGTATTTTACATTTTCTCCTATTTTGTTTTTCATTTTTTGGTTTTGTTTGACTAATTCTTGATGTCTCATTGAGTCATTCATTTCCATTTGTTCAGTTCTAATTTTTAGTGAATTATTTTCTTTAGGTACCTTATTTATTTCTTTTTGTATTTGGCTAATTGAATTTTTAAATGAACTCTTTTGTTCTATGGATTTTTTTCTCATTTCACAAATTCTATTTTTAAGAGTTATTTTCTTTTTCCATTTTACAAATTCCATTTTTCAGAGACTTGTTTTCTTTTTACATTTTGTCAAATCTATTTTGTAAGGATTTACATGCTTTTTTGATTTCACTAAATATATTTTGTAAGGAATTTTCTTCAGATAATTTGTGTTTCCTTTTCCAAACCCTCTTGCAAATTGTTTATTTCTTTTCACTATTTTTCCTGTAGCTCTCATTTAACATCCTTTTTGAATTCTTCTAAGAGATACTTGTGAGATGGGGACAAATTTATATCACCCTTTCAGGATTCATCTGGAGAGATATGCTTTTAGTCTCCTTCAGTACTTGAAATCTGCTCTCTTCCTCCATTAAAACAACAACAACAACAACAACAACAACAACAACAACAACAACAACAACAACAACAAAAACCAAAACCAAAAACAAAAACAAAAACAAACATACAAACAAAAAAAACTATTCATGGTCAGGGTTTTTTTTTTGTTTGTTTGTTTTGTTTTGTTTTTGCTTTTTGCAATTTTTTTTAATAGATGTGGTCTGCTTTCAGGCCAAAAAAGAAGATTGTTCAGGCTTCCTATACATGCCATAGGTGATTTGCTGGGTCCGCACTGAGTAACTTCTAATAAACTCCTTATTATTTCTCTAATTTCCTCTTCATTGGTGGAAAGATCCCCCTTTTCATTTGTAAGACTATCAATTTGATTTTCCTCTTTCTTTTTTTTGATCAAATTTACCAAAGGTTTATCTATTTTATTGGCTTTTTCATAAAACCAACTCTTGGTTTTATTTATTAATTCAATAGTTTTTTACTTTCAATTTTATTGATTTCTCCTTTTAATTTTTGTATTTTAAGTTTAATTTTTGGTTGGGGGTTTATAATTTGGTCTTTTTCTAGCCTTTTAAGTTGTAAGCCCAATTCGTTAATCTTCTCTTTCTCTATTTTCTTCAAATAAGCCTCTAAAGATATAAAATTTCCCCTTATTACTGCTTTAGCTGCATCCCAAAGATTTTGATATGATGTCTCATCATTGTCATTATCTTGGGTGAAATTGTTAATTGTTTCTATAATTTGCTCTTTCACCCAGTCATTCTTTAAGATGAGATTATTCAGTTTCCAATTACTTTTTGGTCTATTTACCCCTAACTTTTTACTGAATGTAGCTTTTATTGCATTGTGATCTGAGAAGAAGGCATTTATTATTTCTGCCTTCCTACATTTAATTTTGAGATCTTTATGTCCTAATATATGGTCTATTTTTGTATAGGATCCATGAACTGCTGAGAAGAAAGTATATTCCTTTCTATTGCCATTCAGTTTTCTCCAAAGGTCTATCATACCTAGTTTTTCTAATGTTCTATTTACTTTTTTAATTTCTTTCTTGTTTGTTTTGTGGTTTGATTTGTCTAAATCTGAGAGTGCAAGGTTGAGATCTCCCACTATTATAGTTTTACTGTCTATTTCTTCTTGCAGTTCTCTTAACTTTTCCTTTAGAAAGTTAGATGCTATACCACTTGGTGCATATATGTTTAGTATTGATATGGCTTCATTATTTATGCTACCTTTCAGCAGGATATACTTTCCTTCCTTATCTTTTTTAACGAGATCTACTTCTGCTTTTGCTTGATCTGAGATAAGGATAGCTACCCCTGCTTTTTTGGCTTTACCTGAAGCATAATAGGCTCTGTTCCAACCTTTTACGTTTATTCTGTATGTATCTCCCTGCTTTAAGTGTGTTTCCTGTAGACAACATATTGTAGGGTTCTGCTTTTTGATCCAATCTGCTATCCGTCTCCGTTTGATGGGATCGTTCATCCCATTTACATTTACAGTTAAAATTACTAATTCTGTATTTCCTGCCATCGTAGTTTCCCCAGATTATGCTTTTTTCCCTTGACCCCCCTGATCCCCCTCCCCGATATTTAATTTACAGACCCCCCTTGTGACGCGCAACCCTCCCTCTTTTTTTTTTTTTAGGATCCCTCCCCCCTCCCTCCAAGTCCCTTCACTTATTCTCCTTTTCCTTTTCCCTTTTCCTCTCCCCCCTTTTAATGAGGTGAGAGAAAATTCTATGAAAAACAAATATGTTAATTATTTACTCTTTGAGCCTCTCCTGATGAGAGTAAGATTCACACAATGATTCTCCCCCTCACTAAGTTCCCTCAGATATGTTGTATTTTCTATGCCTCTTCCTGAGATGTAGTTTCCCTCTTTTTATCATTCCTTCCCCTTTTTCTGAACCGACCTCCTTCCCTTTACTACACCCCCCTTTTTTTCTTTTATATCAGTAAAATCAAATTATCCTTGAGTATTTTTTATATACCCACAACAGAGTTACAGTTCTCAAGGGTTCTGTGTACCTTTTTCTGTTTCTCTTCAGTCTTGTGGATGTAGATCAAATTTTTTGTTTAAGTCTGGTTTTTTTCTTAGAAACATATAGAATTCCTCTGTTTCATTGAATGACCATCTTCTTCCATGGAAAAAGATGCTAAACTTAGCTGGGTAATTCATTCTTGGTTGCAGTCCTTGATCTTTTGCCTTACGGAATATCAGGTTCCAGGCCCTTCTATCTTTTAATGTAGAGGCAGCCAGATCTTGGGTGACCCTTATTGTGGCACCTTGGTATTTAAATTGTTCTTTTCTAGCTGCTTGCAGGATTTTCTCCTTTGTGTGGTAATTCTGCAGCTTAGCCACTATATTCCGTGGTGTTCTTTTTTTAGGGTCTATTTCAGAAGGAGTTCAATGAATTCTTTCCACATCTACTTTCCCTTCTGTTTCTATTATCTCTGGACAGTTTTCTTTGATAATTTCCTGTAAAATAGAATCTAGGCTCTTTTTTTGGTCATAGTTTTCTGGAAGTCCAATAATCCGCAGATTATCTCTCCTAGATCTATTTTCCAAGTCTATAGATTTTCCCAGTAAGTATTTGACGTTGTTCTCCAGCTTCTCATTTTTTTTGTTTTGTTTGACTGATTCTTGGGTTCTCTGTGAATCATTCATTTCTATTTGTTCCATCCTGACTTTTAAGGAGTTATTTTCTTCTTTCACAGTTTTTAGTTCTTTTTGTAAATGCCCAATTTCGTTTTTAAATGAATTATTTTGCTCTATTGAATTTTTTTCCATTTCCCTAATTTTTTTTTGAGAATTATTTTCTTTTTCCAATTCAGAAATTCTATTTTCTTGAGACTTTTTTATCTTTTCCAATTCAGAAATCCTACTTTCCTGTGTTTTTTTAACCTTTTCTAATTCATAAATTTTGTTTCCCTGCATCTCCTGTTAATTCTTTATTTTTTCCAACTCCAATTTCAGGACGTTGTTATTCTCTATCATAGCTTCCCTTTCCTTTCCCCATTTTTCTTCAATCTCCCTTAATTTTTTAAGAGTTTCTTCTAGGAGAGAGTTATGTGATGGGGGGCAGGAATCGTTCCCCTTTAGGTTGTTATCTGCTGACTCTCTGCTGTTAACTTCCTCAGGGTTGGATACCCACTCTTTCTCTGTATAGAAGGAATCTATGGTTTTTCTTGGCTTTTTGCTCATACTTAAAAAATCTTTTGGGGTCTGTCCCTGGGGTAGGAAATTATTTATTTACTTCTTTACCAGCTTCCTCCCAGACCGGATGGATGCAGCGGCTCCTGCGCCTGAGCTAAGATAGAGCTCTGGGAGAGAGTTCCCCACCCCCTCCCTGGCAGTGCCTCAGAGGTGATTAGCACTACTGTGCTTCGAGGGCGTTGAATAGTAAAGACAGCACAAAGCCCAGCCTATGTGTCCGGGTGGGGAGTGGATGTCTGCAGCAGGTGACGTGAAAAGCCCCTGTGCTCAAACTGGAAGTGTCTGCCAGAAACCGCGGTCCCTAGTTCAAAGGTTCCGCTTCTCTGGGACTTCCTGTTGCTGAGTTCCACTCCCTCCAGCTAAGCTAGGCAGTGTGTGTTGCCTTGGGCCGTATCCACCCACTTGTCAATCTCTTAGCTATTCTCAGGTGGTAGCTGAGGCCACAGCCCCTGGTGCCGAGATCTGCTGAGTCACCTCCAGGGTCCGGGGAAAATCTAATCTGAGTTTTAAAATATTTTGGCTTTCTCTTCTGAACTGCTAAATAATTAGCAGAGAAGAGCTAACAGCCTGTGCCAGATTCCTTTACCTCAGTGGCTTCTCTGATCCCACAGCCCTTCCCAGCGCAATGGGCGCAGTATGCGAGCACCCAGCCGTCTGTGCTGGCCTCTCTTCTTCCTCCCCTGGGAACTGACCTTTCCTGTTGAAACTCCAGATTCTCTTCAGCTGGTAAGTCGTGCTTCCAGTCCTTGTGGTATCTATCAGTCCTGGGCTAATTCTGAGACTTAATTTATCTAATTGGTTGTGAGGGAGTGAGGACGTTCACAGAGTCGTGTGTTTCTTCTCCGCCATCTTGGCTCCGCCCTTCTCTTTGAGATCTTGAAAACAAATTCAATAATTCTGATACATTTAGCATTCATTATTTTTCCTATGTGTGTTTCATCTGGACAGCACTTCTTTCTGGCTTCATATACTTCATATCCTTCATACTCAGTCCATTTCCTCACATAATACAAGATAATCAAATATGAGATTTTTAAAATAGTTAATCCATGAATCACTATAGAAATATTGACAAATTATTCCATTTACTCTGAATTTGTTTTCCCTTCAATTTCATTAAAGGGGAAACATTTAATCACTTTGTTTAATTTGGTTTCACCCTGAGGATTTTATGGATTTGTTATTACTTTCTAATGCTTGTAAGATGTAAGATGACACTGATCAAAATCTTCCACTACACTGCTTCATGATACTAAATAAATGAGTTTATATTCTAAACTGGTACTGCTCTTGGTCGAAATATCACTGCTTAGAAAGATTATCCCAATATTTTATAAATGAAGTGGTTTCTGGATTCTTTACCCTTTTTGATATGGTAACTAGAGAAGACTAAACTTTTGAGAGAAGATTTTAAATTATTTTCTCTCTTTTTCTGTCTCTATCCCTCAGTTTCATTTTCAGTTTCTGTCTCTGTCTCTGTCTGACTGTCTTTGTCTGTCTATCTCTCTGTCTCTCTCATTTGAGTACGATCTATTGGAATGTTTGTAAATTAATATTTTTTTCTCATCTTGTTTTATAGTTGACCTTTGCTCTAACTAGTTCATGGCCTTCTACAAAGTTAGATGATTCAGAAATTGTCAATTATCTGTCTTCTCCTGTCAATTAAGATAGCCTAAATCTCTGGGATGTTATTTATAACAAGGGCTCAAGCCTATTCTCATAAGCCTTTCCTCATTTCTTCATAGGTAGTGATTGATTTATCAATGCTCTCTACATGTTTGAGGTCGGGGGAAATGATAGCTTGGGAGATGAAAAATCCATTTATCTGTCAAGAAGCAAACATCTGATTTCCAACACTTTTCAGGGAGAAGTTCCTCAAGGAAGAAAAATGCTATAGGAAGACACCAATAGCATTCAGTTGATCATCATCTCTAGCACATTATGTTAGAGACTGAGTAATTTTTTCTTGGGTGAGATATGGATCCCTTTTGTCTTTCTTTCTCAATGTTTCTATTTTTCTCTGAGATACCTCATTCCCATTCAGTGAATTTTTCAGTGTGCATATTGTCTGGTATATTTCCATGTGTGTTAATTAACTTGTTTGATTTCACTTTGTGATGAACTTGGATAAAGGGAGTTGTATGATGGTCCTTATGTAACTCTCAATTGGTAGAGAATGAGTCAAATCTTTGAATGTCTTTCTATCTATTTATCCATCCATCTATCTATTACTTGAAGCATTCCTTTCTCAATAAGGAGCAGCAATCAAGAGTGCTGCTTGAAACTAAAAAATACATTTTTTAGACTAGCAATATTTGGGTGAATAGATATCATTACAATCAAGCATTGTCTTTTTATGAGTACATAGTAGGTACAATGATGTGTTCTGGCTAGAAGTAAAAAAAGTGTTCTTGGAGAGGAGTGTGCAGAGGAGATTCTAGTATTATCTGTCATACCCACTTGTGAATCATATCTAGGTAGAACTATGTGAATTATATGAAAAAACATATACTCATACACACTCCACATATTTAAAGTATTCACATGTAATTCATCCTGAAAATGTATGTGATTTTTTTGGCTTATAAGATCAGAAACCCCCTTTTCTGCCCAGGCTAATCCATAAAGATTTCAGTGTTTTTTCCTAATTAGTTCTCTACAATTTCAATTTACATTGAATGAAATATATATGTATATATATATATATATATATATATATATATATATATGTATAAACTTATATAAATACATACATATGTATGCATGCATGCATGTATGTATGTCTATACTATAAACCATTAGTAGAATATAAGTATGCAAGACAGTTGAATGCCCCAATTATTTATTTTTTTCCCTTTTCAAGCATAGCACTTTGCTCATAGAAAGTCTATAAGAAATGTTTTGTTTTGTTTTAATGGAATGAAATAATTTCCTTCCTTTACTAAAAATCTTCAGTATCTTGAACTTCAAAAAGAATAAGGTCTAGATTCCTTAGCTTGGCATTCCTGATGATTCTGAAATTTTTGGTGATGGCTTTCAAGTGAATGTACTATGTGATCTTGAGGTCAATCACCACCACCACCACTACCACCACCACCACCATCATTATCATTATCATCGTGTATTCAATATCTCCTTCCCTAATTTGCCATGTAGTCTTTTATTTTTCCAAAGAAAAAGAAATTATTGTTTTATATATATATATATATATATATATATATATATATATATATACACATACACATATATATGTATGTATATATAATATATATATATGTATGTATATAATATATGTATGTATGTATATTATATATATATACATATAAAACTGTTTCTTTAAAAAAATCTATCTTACTTTATTTGAGTTTTGCTAAAATGACATTTTCAGTCTTGAATTGGAAAAGGGATCTGTGACAACCACAGAAAAGTAGTTATGAAACTACTGGGAAATGAAACATCCTTAGATTTTATTTGTTTTCCATTATTTGCTGCTTTCCTTACTATTGGAAAAGGAGGTATGGGCAGAGGGCTTTCTTCCTTCAGAGGATCTGTTTAAAACATCCATGGCTGTTTTGATCAGCTGTTTAATTATTCTAGTCTCTTCCTGCCTCAGTCTGAAGTTGTCAGCTTGTTTAAGAATGACAGTGATGAGGACATTTAATGTTTCTTGTATTTATTAGAATCAATCCAGTCAAAATTTTCAAACTGAAAGTTTCTCTTTGCTGTCTATTTCAATGCACATTTTTACATTACTTTTTTCCTTTCCTACCTCTTTTCATAACTTCCTTTCACTACCAATGCCTCTTGGTCTTGATTAAATGGATCTTATAAACTAATTTTAATATTCATTTAACAGATATATTTTAGGTGAATATGAAAATCCTTAACAACTTAAGGGTCAAAATTCCAGAGTTATTTTCATTTAAATGTCCTTTACAAATTGCCTACAAGAATCAAAGACTTCTTTTTTTTAATTTACTTAGTAGCATTTTATTTTCATCAACTATATGTAAATATAGTTTTCAACATACATTGTTGTAAGATTTTGACTTCCAAATTTTCTCCTACTTCCCTTGCCTTTCCCTCTCAAAGTGAGCAAGCAATCTGATATATTAAATAGGATCTGTTATACATGTACAATAATGTTAAATATATTTCCACAATAGTTATGTTGAGAAAGAATAATTAGAACAAAAAGGAAAGAGCACAAAAAAAGATTAACAAAAAAAAAAAAAAAAACACCACCCCAAACAAACAACAAAAAAAGTGAAACTAGTATGTTTTGATCTAAACGCCATAGTTCTTTCACTGGATATGGTCATCATTTCCATCATGAGTTCCTTGGAATTGTCTTGGATTATTGCAGTGTTGAGAAGAGCTGAGTCTATTATAATTGATCATTGTACATGTCACTGTTACAGTGTATAATGTTCTTGTGGTTCTACTCATCTCATTCAATATCAGTACATAAGTCTTTCCATTTTTGCCCCTGCTTTCTCATTCTTGCTATAAGTAGATTTTATAGGTAGAACAGTAATATTCCATTACATTCATATATCACAACTTGTCCAGCTCTGCTCCAACTGATGGAGCAATTTTCAATTCTTTGCCATTACAAAAAGACTTGCAACTTATATGTGTGTCCTTTTCCTTTTTCTCAGTATCTTTGGGATACAGAAATAGGAGTGGTATTGCTGGATCAAAGAGTATGCACAATTTTATAATTCTAGGCTTAGTTCCAAATGCTTCTCTAGAATGGGTAAATCACTTCACAACTCCACCAAAAATTCATATCTTCCAATTTTCCCACTTTCATTTTTGAACTTAAACAAGCTGATACATATGGGTGCTATTTCAGAGTTGTTTTAATTTGGATTTTCCTAATCAATAATGATTTAGAACATTGTTTTATGAAGTTATAGGCACTTTAATTTCTGATAAAGACATCATTTTTAAACAAATAGAAAGTAATAAAGCAAATTTTTAAGAATACAATGTGATTGCCTGTTATCTAGGGGAAGGAGTAGAGGGAGGGAAGAGGAGAGTAGAGGGAAAATTTGGAAAAGTGAATACAAGGGATAATGTTGTAAAAAAAATTACCCATGCATATGTACTGTCAAAAATTATAATTATAAAATTAATTTTAAAAAAGAATACAAGTTAATTTCCAAAATAGTTTTGTTTTCTATTCTTTTGTCCTTTAAGAATGTGGATACTATACTTTTGCAAGTATAGTATCTATAGTATAGCTTTTCCAGGAAGACTTTGTGAGCTTAAGACATATTCCTCTTTGAGGCTTCACTAGTAGGTATTTTGACAGTGTTGTCCTCTTCTAAATGTGTGCTTTGATATTCGCTATCACCATAATAGTTTTGTATGGTCAGGACTCTTTTCTGTTTGTTTTTTCCCCATTTTTAGCTTATCTTGTGATTTTTAAATCTGAGTTTTATACTTGAAACAGAGGTTTTACTTTCCTAGTCTTCTTATACTGAAGCCAGAGGTCTGGTTACTGGGTTTCCGTGCTGGAGCCTCAGGTTCTTGTAGCTTGCCAATTGTGTTGGAGTGGCCTAGTCTAGTCATGCTGGTTGTGCTGGGGTTCTGAGCCCTCAATTTGCCTTCTATCCTGGGGATAGTGATCTCTCAGCTGGCTTTCTGAGCATAGATCCAGGGGTCTATGTTGTTGATTTGTGCTGTAGCTACCTATGCTGAGCTGTACTCTCTTTTACTTAAGTGAGACAAACCTATCCTGAAGTCCTTTTAAATTATTTTAAGTAGGAAAATGTTTTTACTCTCTTTTTTGAGGGGTTCTGCCATTCAACAATCCATTAAGAGGCTTGATGTAATGTTGTTTCAGGGGAAACCAGGGAAAGATCAGGCAAGTTTCTGGCTTTTCTCTATCATCTTAGTTTTACCTCCTAAAATGGCTTTCTAATTATGACTTTTGTGGAGGGAAATATAGTCCTGGGGAAAAAATTATTGGTAACTCTTCCTTAAATAACACTAGTAAGCTCCAAATTGTAGAGACAACTAGATGACCCAGATCTGGAGGCAGAAAGACTTGTGTTCAAATTCAACCTAAACAATTGCCATATGTGTGACTGTGATCAAATCACTCAATTTTCTTAGTTGTAAATGAATATAATAATGGTGCCTACATTTCAGGATTGTTGAGATCAAATAATACAAATTTAAATGAACCTGCATGTTTTCCATCTTTATGTTTTCTCCATTATCATATCTATAGCCTGTGTTCTATTGATATCTGGTGTGGGTCTATATTACAGTAGAAGCTTTGAGCCACAATCTGAAACTTTTTCAGTTTTTCAAAGATTTAGAGCCTGAAGAATTCTAGAAGAACTTTAAATAGTGAATCATTAAGCTTTAATAATTAAAAAAAAAAAAAAAACACCATGTGAAAGAAACTTTGGTAGTTCATGGAGAGTGAGAAGGTAAAAATGAAGTAGTTCTTGACCACTAGAAGCTTATAATCTCATTCAGGAAGATAACATGTAGATATATTATTTTTTTATTAAAGCTTTTTATTTACAAAACATATGCATGAATAATTTTTCAATGTAGAGTTTACAAAATTTGCTGTTCTGATTTCCCTCCTTCCCCCCATCCCCTCCCCAGATGGCAGATATTCCAATACATATTAAATATGTTAAAATATATGTGAAATATAATATGTGTATCCATATTTATACTGTTATTGTGCTGTACATGCTGTACATGAAAAATCGGATCTAGAAAGGAAAAAATGGAGAAGAAAACCAAAATGCATGCAAATATCAAAAGAAAGCATAAAAATGCTATGTTGTGGTCTACATTCAATTCTCTGGCTGTAGCTGGCCTTCTTCATCACTGAAAAATTGGGAGTGGTTTGAATCATCTCATTGTTGAACAGAGCTATGTCAATCAGAATTGAACATCATATAGGGTAGTTGTTGTCATGTCTAATGATCTCCTGGTTCTGCTCATTTAACTTAACATCAATTCATGTAAGTCTCTCCAGACCTCTCTAAAATCATCCTGTTGGTTGTTTCTTACATAATAATAATATTCCATAACATTCATATCCCATAATTTATTCCCCAATTGGTGGGCATCTACTCAGTTTCCAGTTTCTAGCCACTACACAAAGGGCTGCCACAAACATTTTTGCACATATGGATTCCTTTGCCTTTTAAAAAATATCTTTGGGATACAAGTATAGTATAAATACTACTAGGTCAAAGGGTATGCACAATTTGATAAGTTTTTGAGCATAGTTCCAAATTGTTCTCCAGAATGATTGTATCTGTTTACTGATCCAACAGCAATGTATCAATGTCCCAGTTTGCCCACATCCTCTCCAACATTCATCATTATATTTTCCTGTCATCTTAGCCAATTTGGCAAGTATATAGTAGTATCTCAGAATTGTATTATTTTGTATTTATCTGATAAATATCAATTTGGAGCATCTTTTCATATGACTAGAAATCGTTTCAATTTCTTCATCTGAAAATTCTCAGTCCGCATCCTTTGACCATTTATTGGAGAATGGCTTGAATTCTTATAAATTTGAGTTCATTCTCTATATATTTTAGAAATGAGGCCTTTATTAGAATTTTTGAATGTAAAAATATCTTCCCAGTTTATTGCTTCCCTATTAATCTTGTCTGTATTAGTTTTGTTTGTACAAAAACGTTTTACCTTAATATAATAAAAATTATCTATTTTGTGATCATTATTTGCAGTTTTTCTTTCATTACAAATTCATTCCCCCTCCATAGATCTGAGAGGTAAACTACCCTATTTTAAATATACCCTAATTTGTTTATAACATCATTATGTCTATGTCATGAACCCATTTTGACCTTATCTTGGTAAACAATGTTAGGTGTGGGTCAATAAGTAGTTTTTGCCATACTACTTTCCAATTTTTCCAGCTATTTTTGTCAAATAGTGATTTATTATTCCAAAAATTGGGGTCTTTGGGTTCATCAAACACTACATTATTATAGTCATTTACAATTTTGTCTTGTGAACCTAACCTATTCTACTGATCAACTACTCTTGTTTCTTAGCCAATACCAAATGGTTTTGATGAATGCTGCTTTATAATATAGTTTTATATCTGGTATGGCTAGGCCACCTTAATTTTTTTTTTCATTAATTCCCTTGAAACTCTTGACTTTTTGGTCTTCCAGGTAAATTTTGTTATTTTTTTTACATCAGTAAAATAGTTTTTGGGAAGTTGATTGGTATAACACTAAATAAATAGATTACTTTAAGTGATATTGTCATCTTTATTATATTTGCTTGACTTATTCAAGAGCAATTGATATTTTTCCAATTGTTTAGATCTAACTTTATTTGTATGGAAAGTGTACTGTAGTTTTTCTTATATAGTTCCTGACTTTCCCTTGGTAGATAAATTGTTATGGGCCAGAACTCTGAAATAAGTATTCTTACAAGATGTTAAGTCAGTAGATTTGATGAGACAATGGTTATCTAATTTAGCATGGTACTTAAAAGTTCTCTAAGTTCAGTATGATTGATTTAATTTTGCAACAAATAATGGTTTCCTAGTGATATAATGAATGGTTTATACTCAGTATAGAGCATATACAGGGGGGATTGAGAGCTAGATTCATTCTTTCCATGTCATACCCAATGGTGGTAGGTCTGTCTCCCTGAATTTTCTCCACTGAAACTAAGTCTCCTCTTAAGGCAGAAGAAAACTAGCTGAGCACCAGGTGAAGGAGACAATAAAGCCTTTTTGACTTTAATACCTGGCTATTCTTGTGGTGATTAATCTAATGAAAATAAAGTTGCTACAAGACCTCCAGAAAACCAAACAAGAATGTTACATTTTGGCACCTGAACATGGGACTAAGAAAAGTACAAAAATAGACAAGAAGGAAACTTTATTAAGGGATAAAGTAGTATTCCATCTGAAATGAGACAAATGTTTAGAAAGGAGCCTTCTTTTCCACTTCAAGGAAAATGTGTAAAGAGCATGGTTAAACTCATTAAAAGCCAAGGTTTGATTATAACTTGGCAGCAGATCATTGAACTTTTAGAAACATTACAGTATACATCTCCTTGGTTCTGAAAGAAAAAAGAATTAAATCCAGACAAGTGGAAATTAATAAGAGAGCAACTATGTGAATACTATAATGATAATGGTACTGATTCAATTTCTAAAGAAATATTTTATACATATAACTTAATACAACTGGCTTTAAGAAATTATATAAGTATTAGGGGGCGGAGCCAAGCTGGCAGAGAAGATACACGCGATTTTGTGAGCTCCCTTCTTCCCTCATTACCAATTAGTTAAATCAGCCTCAAAAATAACACTGGACTGATAGAAACCACAAGGACTGGAAGCATGACTTACCAGCTGAAGAGAATCTGGAGTTTCAACAGAAAAGGTCAGTTCCCAGGGGAGGAAAAAAAAGAGGCCAGCACAGACAGTTGGGTGGTGGCACACTGCACCAATCGTTCTGGGGAGGGCTCTGGGATCAGAGAAGCCACTGAGATAGAAGAATCTGGCATAGGCTGTTAGCTCTTCTCTGCTTATAAAACAGCAGTTCAGAAGAGAAATCAAACCACTTAAAATATAAAGCCAGATACTAGAACCACCCCAATCTGGAAGTGACTCAACAGATCTCGGCACTGTGGGTGTGGCCTACTTAGGCTGTCCAGGCTTTCACCTGGGGGTAGTTATGAGATTGAAAAGCTGGTAGACATGGCCCAAGGCAACACATAGTACCTTGCTCGGCTGGAGGCTGTGGAACTCAGCCGCTGAAGTCCCAGGGAAGTGGAACCTTTGTAATAGGGACTGCAGTTTCTGGGCAAACACTTCCAGTTTGAGTGCAGGGGCTTTTCACGTCAGCTGCTGACATCCACGCCCCACGGAACACATTGGCTGGGCTTTGTGTCACCTTTACTGTTCATTCTTAAACCTCAGGGAAGTCTCCAGGACACACAGCACCCTCAAAGCTCAGCTGTGCTAATCACCCCTGAGGCACTTCCAGGGAGGGGATGGGGAACTCTCTCCCAGAGCTCTCTCTTAGCTCAGGTGCAGGAGCCGCTGCATCCATCTGGTCTGGGAGGAAGCTGGTAAAGAAATTAATAAATAATTTCCTACCCCAGGGACAGACCCCAAAATATTTTTTAACCATGAGTAAAAAGCCAAGAAAAACTATTGATTTTTTCTACACAGAGAAAGAGCGGGTATCCAACCCCGAGGAAGTTAACAGCAGAGAGTCAGCAGATAACAGCCTAAAGGGGAACAATACCTGCCCCCCATCACATAACTCTCTACTAGAAGAGACTATTAAAAATTAAGAGAGTTTGAAGAAAAATGGGGAAAGGAAAGAGAAGCTATGAAATTGGAGTTCAAAAAAAAATAAAGAATTCACAGGAGATTCAGGGAAACAAAATTTGTGAATTAGAAAAGGTTAAAAAAATCACAGGAAAATAGAATTTCTGAATTGGAAAAGATAAAAAAAAGCCTCAAGAAAATAGGATTTCTGAATTGGAAAAAGAAAATAATTCTCTAAAAAAAATTAGGGAAATGGAAGAAAATTCAATAGAGCAAAATAATTTATTTAAAAATGAAATTGGGCATATACAAAAAGAACTAAAAACTGTAAATTAAGAAAATAACTCCTTAAAATTCAGGGTGGAACAAATAGAAATGAATGATTCATTGAGAACCCAAGAATCAGTCAAACAAAACAAAAAAAAAAAAAATGAAAAGCTGGAGAATAACGTCAAATACTTACTGGGAAATCTATAGACCTGGAAAATAGATCTAGGAGAGATAATCTGAGGATCACTGGACTTCCCAAAAACTATGATGAAAAAAAAGAGCCTAGATTCTATTTTACAGGAAATCATTAAAGAGAACTGTCCAGAGATAATAGTAACAGAAGGGAAAATAGACGTTAAAAGAATTCATCGAATTCCTTCTGAAAAAGACCCTAAAAAAAGAACACCACGGAATATTGTGGCTAAGCTGCAGAATTACCACACAAAGGAGAAAATCTTGCAAGCAGCTAGAAAAAAACAATTTAAATACCAAGATGCCACAATAAGGGTCACTCAAGATCTGGCTGCCTCCACATTAAAAGATCGAAGGGCTTGGAATCTGATATTCCAAAAGGCAAAAGATCAAGGATTGCAACCAAGAACAAACTACTCAGCTAAGTTTAGCATTTTTTTCCATAGAAGAAGATGGTCATTCAGTGAAATAGAGGACTTCCATATATTTCTAAGAAAAAAAAAAACATACTTAAACAAAAAATTTGATCTACATCCACAAGACTGAAGAGAAACAGAAAAAGGTACACAGAACCCTTGAGAACTGTATCTCTGTTGTGGATATATAGAAGGTACGCATGCATAATTTGATTTTACTGATATAAAAAGGGGGGTGGAGTAAAGGGAAGGGGGTAGTATCAGAAAAAGGGGAAGGAGTGATAAAAAGAGGGAAACTACATCCTAGGAAGAGGAATAGAAAATATACCATATCTGAGGGAATTTGGAGAGGGGGAGAAAGATTGTGTGAATCTTACTCTCTTCAGAAGAGGATCAAAGAGTAAATAATTGACATATTTGTTTTTCAGAGAATTCTCTCTCACCTCATTAAAAGGGGGGAGAGGAAAAGGGAAAAGGAAAAGGAGAATAAGGGAAGGGACTTGGAGGGAGGAAGGAGGGATACTAAAAAAAGGGAGGGCTGTGCATCACAAGTGGGGCTATAAATTAAATATCGGGGAAGAGGTTCAGGGGGGTCAAGGGAAAAAGCATAATCTGGGGATAAGATGATGGCAGGAAATACAGAATTAGTAATTTTAACTGTAAATGTAAATGGGATGAACGATCCCATCAAACAGAGACGGATAGCAGATTGGATCAAAAAGCAGAACCCTACAATATGTTGTCTACAGGAAACACTTAAAGCAGGGAGATACATACAGAGTAAAGGTAAAAGGTTGGAGCAGAATCTATTATGCTTCAGGTAAAGCCAAAAAAGCAGGGGTAGCCATCCTTATCTCAGATCAAGCAAAAGCAGAATTTGATCTAATTAAAAGAGATAAGGAAGGAAACTATATCCTGCTGAAAGGTAGCATAAATAATGAAGCCATATCAATACTAAACATATATGCACCAATTGGTATAGCATCTAACTTTCTTTTTTTTTTTTTTTTTAGAATTTTTTTCACAGTATATATGCATGAGTATTTTTTTATAATATTATCCCTTGTATTCATTTTTCCAAATTATCCCACCCCTCCCTCCATTCCCTCCCCCCCGATGACAGGCAATCCCAAAGATACCAACATTAGGGGTAAAAATTCACTATTTGGACAAAACTGTTGGGAAAACTGGAAATTAGTATGCCAGAAATTAGATATGGATCCACACTTAACACTATATACCAAGATAAGATCAAAATGGGTCCATGATTTAGGCATAAAGAATGAGATCATAAATACATTAGAGGAACAGAGAATAGTCTACCTCTCAGACCTGTGGAGGAGGAAGGAATTTATGACCAGAGGATAACTAGGGATCATTATTGATCACAAAATAGAAGATTTTGATTACATCAAACTAAAAAGTTTCTGTACAAACAATACTAATGCAAACAAGATTAGAAGGGAAGTAACAAATTGGGAAAATATTTTTAAAGTTAAAGGTTCTGACAAAGATCTCATTTCCAAAATATATAGAGAACTGACCCTAATTTATAAGAAATCAAACCATTCTCCAATTGATAAATGGTCAAAGGATATGAACAGGCAATTCTCAGATGATGAAATTGGAACTATATCCACTCATATGAAAGAGTGTTCCAAATCACTACTGATCAGAGAAATGCAAATTAAGACAACTCTGAGACACCACTACATACCTGTCAGATTGGCTAAGATGACAGGAACAAATAATGATGAATGTTGGAGGGGATGTGGGAAAACTGGGACACGGATGCCTTATTGTTGGAGTTGTGAAAGAAAATGTTGAGAGTATAAAGTATTTGGGAATCCATCTAGCAAAGAATAGTCAGGAATAATATGAGAAAAATTATAAAACACTTGCCACAAAAATAAAGTCAGATTTAAATAATTGGAAAGACATTCAGTGTTCTTGGATAGGCCGAGCAAATATAATAAAGATGACAATACTCCCCAAACTAATCCATTTATTTAGTGCTATACTTATCAGACTCCCAAGAAACTATTTTAATGACATAGAAAAAATAACAACAAAATTCATATGGAAGAATAAAAGGTCGAGAATTGCAAGGGAACTAATGAAAAAAAAAGTCAGAGGAAGGTGGTCTAAGTGTACCTGATCTAAAGCTATATTATATAGCAGCAGTCACCAAAACCATTTGGTATTGGCTAAGAAATATACCAATATATCAATGGAACAGATTAGATACAAAGGACAAAAAAGGGTACATCTATAGTAATCTAATCTTTGACAAACCCAAAGATACTAACATTAGGGATAAAAATTCATTATTTGGAAAATACCAAGATAAGATAAAAATGGGTCCATGATTTAGGCATAAAGAATGAGATAATACATAGATTAGAGGAACAGAGAATAGTCTACCTCTCAGACCTGTGGAGGAGGAAGGAATTTATGACCAGAGGAGAACTAGGGATCATTATTGATCACAAAATAGAAGATTTTGATTACATCAAACTAAAAAGTTTCTGTACAAACAATACTAATGCAAACAAGATTAGAAGGGAAGTAACAAATTGGGAAAATATTTTTAAAGTTAAAGGTTCTGACAAAGGTCTCATTTCCAAAATATATAGAGAACTGACCCTAATTTATAAGAAATCAAACCATTCTCCAATTGATAAATGGTCAAAGGATATGAACAGACAATTCTCAGATGATGCCATTGAAACTATATCCACTCATATGAAAAAGTGTTCCAAATCACTACTGATCAGAGAAATGCAAATTAAGACAACTCTGAGACACCACTACATACCTGTCAGATTGGCTAAGATGACAGGAACAAATAATGATGAATGTTGGAGGGGATGTGGGAAAACTGGGACTCTGATACATTGTTGGTGGAGTTGTGAAATAATCCAGCCATTCTGGAGAGCAATTTGGAACTATGCCCAAAAAGTTATCAAACTGTGCATACCCTTTGACCTAGCATTGCTGTTATTGGGCTTATATCCCAAAGAAATACTAAAGAGTGGAAAGGGACCTGTATGTGCCAAAATGTTTGTGGCAGCTCTTTTTGTTGTAGCTAGGAACTGGAAGATGAATGGATGTCCATCAATTGGAGAATGGTTGGGTAAATTATGATATATGAAGGTAATGGAATATTATTGCTCTGTAAGAAATGACCAGCAGGAGAATACAGAGAGGCTTGGAGAGACTTACATCAACTGATGCTGAGTGAAATGAATAGAACCAGAAGATCTCTGTACACTTCAATGTTGGTTGAAGATATATTCTGATGGAAGTGGATGTCTTCAACATAAAGAAGATCCAACTCACTTCCATTTGATCAATGATGGACAGAAATAACTACACCCAGAGAAGGAACACTGGGAAGTGAATGTAAATTGTTAGCACTACTGTATATCTACCCAGGTTACTTATACCTTTGGAATCTAATACTTAATGTGCAACAAGAAAATGGTATTTACACACATATATTGTATCTGGGTTGTATTGTAACATATGTAAAATGTATGGGATTGCCTGTCATTGGGGGGAGAGTGTTGAGGGAGGGGTGGATAATTTGGAAAATTTAATACAATGGATAATATTATAAAAAATTACTCATGCATATATACTGTGGAAAAAATTCTAAATAATAAAAAAAAGAAATTATATAAGTATTAGAATAAGGAAAAAGAAGAATGTGCAAGAGGGGGAAGATACTGATAATCTAGGTGAAAAGGATGAAGAATTAGACAAGAATGGAGTTAAGTACAATTTTGTTGATGTGGTGCTTCACAGCAGGAGCCATTAGGGCATTCCATATCCCCTGACCTACCCCTCCACTTTACCCTTCATGGGTGGAGGGAGAAGGAGGAAGGGGAGGGGCAGTGACACCATCAGAACCACCAATGCAGCAGTTTTGTCCACCCCCATAACAAGATTACAAAAGGTACTAGGTAAAGCAAAAAACAAAACAAAACAAAAACAAACAAAAAAAAAAAAAAAACAGAGGGGCAGGATATATATGATTTGATAAATGCATACTCTGTGATTGAATAATTTGTTTCTTCAGGTCAAGCCAGGAGAAGATACACTCCTTTTCATCTGGAAACGATTAAAGGCTTAAAAAGTATTACACTCTGCATGGGGCTACATCATCTTATGTTAAGATGGTATTAGAAAATTTGGCTTATGAAATTTTAACCCCTAGTGATTGGAAATGTATAGCAAGGACATGTTTAGAATTTGGACAAAACTTTTTGTGGCTTTTGAAGTATAGTGAATTATTTAGGATAGAAGCCCAATGAAATAGGCACACTGGAGTCAATATACAAATCACCCTTTACCAACTTAACAGGTAAACGTCAGTATGCAGACACTTTAGCACAGATTAATTGCCCCATAGCAGCATATGAACAAATTGCTGCTGCTATAAAAGCATGGATCTCCTTTCTAGGAAAAAGAATGCAAGGAAGCCTTCATGAAAATAGAGCAAGGTCCAAAGGATTTTGTGGGACATCTGCAAACAGCTGTCATACAAATGTTTGGAGAAAATACAGCAATAGGAATAATGATTAAACAACTGGCTAAGGAAAATGTGAATGAAGTTTATAGAAGAATTATATGGGAACTACACAAAGATGCCCCTTTAGAAGAGATCATAAGATGCTGTGCCACAATGGGCACAAATGTCTTTTATGCCCAGGCTATGATGCAAAACATGGGAAGACAGGGTCCCCTTTGGCAAGGGACTTCTAGAGAGACTTGTAAATGCTTTCAGTTTGGAAAAATAGAACATTTTAAAGCTCAATGTAGGCATAGAGATAGAGTGAGAGGGCAGAGTGAGAGAATAAGATCCAAAACCCTATGTCCAAAATGCAACTGAGGCTTCCACTAGGCCTCAGAAAGTAGATTGACTCAGGGAAATGAGAGGCAGAGCCCAGCTCCATAACCTCAAACAAAAACAGGTGGGGCAAGATGGCAGCTGAGTTTACACCCAGAGAGTCTTTAGAAGTTCAGGACTCTGATATGTTCAAACAGCAGAGAAGCAATCATATGGGAGAAAGGGATTACATGATCAGACAGATGAAAAGCCATCAGATGCAGAAAGAGATTGCAATTGGGGAGAATATAGGCTTTTTCACCCCACAGAATGGCAGTATCCAGTGTCAGCAGCTCCAATGTAATTTCCAAGTGATGAGGAGAAATCCCAAAAGTGATAAATGAAAGGGACGAGATAGATTAACTGCTTGGGAGAAAGGGTTTGCTTGTATCTCTACATATGAAGAAGGAATCAAATGGATGCCAAGGAGATGTATTCACCTTATCCCTTGAAGAGAGGCAGAAAAAGAGAAAAACCTTAAAACAAAGAAGACCTAAGAAACATCTGACACTAAAAAGAGCATGGCTGACAATGAGATTGTCACAGAACTTCAACACCAGCAGGAATCATTGGATTCCCTGTGACATAATAAGACTGATACAGGACTTCAAAATCTGCAAGAATCATTGAATTCCTTGAGATGAAAAATTGCTAAGACTGTTGCAGAACTTCAAAATATGTAAGAATTATTTGATTCCCTAACACGAGATTATTGCGGGACTTCAAAACTTGCAGGAATCATCTGATTCCTGACACATGAAGTAATGGACAATAGATTGGTTTTGGACTATTTCTAGGACTTATGTATATGTATAATTCCTCATGATGATTCATGTTGTTTGTTATGTAACATCTCCCACCTTGATTGATTTATGTATACGTGTGTCAAGTGTGATCCTTCAGAACCCGCTAATCTGGTTTAATTCCCCATTTTCCTTTGTTTTTTTATCTCCCTTCCTGAGATGTCAGAGAGGGCATGATGACCTCCCTTTTTGTCTTTTCACCTCTTTTCTGAGGAGTCAGGAAAGATGTGATCACCTCCTTTTTTGGGGATCTCACCTCCTTGAGAAGTTAGGGAGGGCATGACCACCTATGCTCTAAAACAAAAGAGAGAGTTGTTATGGGCCGGAATTCTGAAACAAGGATTCTTACAAGATGTTAAGTCAGTGGGATTGATGAGACAGTGGTTATCTAGTTTAGCATGGTGCTTAATAGTTCTCTAAGTTCAGTATGATTGATTTAATCTTACAACAAATAATGGTTTCCTAGGGATATAATGATTGTTTTATACTCAGTGTTAAGCATATAGGGGTGATTAAGAGACAGAGTCATTCATCTCATCTCATACCCTGTGGTTGCAGGCCTGTCCTTCTGCATTTTCTCCATTGAAACCAAGTCCCCTCTGAAGGTAGAAGAAAGCTAGCTGAGCACCAGGCAAAGGAGACAATAAAGCTTTTGGACTTTAACACCTGGCTATTCTTGTGATTAATCTACTGAAAAGAAGGCTACTCCTAAACCTCCTGAAAAACAAATAAAGACATTACAATAGATTCCCAAATATTTTATACTATTGACAATTATTTAAATTTTCCCTTTGTATCTCTTGCTGTTGGATTTTGTTGGTAATGTATAAAAATACTGATGATTTATGTGGATTTATTTTGTATCCTTCAACTTTGTTAAAGTTATGGATTTTTTCTAATATATTTTTAGTTGATTCTCTACGATTCTCTATGTATATCATTTATCATCTGCAAAGTGTGTTAATTTGGTTTCCTCATTACCTACTCTAATTTCTTTAATCTCTTTTTCTTCTCTATTTTGCCAAAGGTAGCCTTTTTAATACAATATTGAATAGTAATGGTGAAAGTGGGCAAACTTTTTTTAACCCTGATCTTATTTATCACATTTATATATGATGCTTGCTGATGGTTTCCAATAGATGCTACTATTTTAAGGAAAAGTCCATTTATTCCTATATTCTCCAGTGTTTTTTAAATAGGAATGGATGTTGGATTTTACCAAATGCTTTTTCTGTATCTATTGAGATAATCATATGGTTTTTGTTAATATGGTTATAGATATAAACAATTATGCTAATAGTTTTCCTTATATTGAATGAGCCTTGCATCCCTGGTCATGGTGTATTTCTTTTTTCTAAAATGGGACTATTTAAGTGTTAGAGTAGAGGGCAAATCTCAAGAGCAGAGTATGAGGCCCTCGGAGGCTAATTCTGCCTGAGTCTAAAATAGGGCATTGACAGCATTGATTAAGCCTTATACAATGAGGTGGAAACCCTCCTCACTCTTGATTGATTATGCACCTTGCTCTGGCACTCTCTGACATGTGATCTGGGGATAATAGAAAAAAGGGTCACTGAAAGGGGAGGAATCATTAGAGCACTAGGATTGAGGGAACTCTATGTAGTGAAGTAATAGAATAAAGACTTGTTGCTACATATTCAGGTGAGTTGGGTGTTCTGTGGGGGACCCTTGTGGTCAATCTCTGATTCAGCTAATTGGAGCCCTGATGTCGGAAGACCTGGTGAAGGTAAGATGCTAGTTGACCCCTGCTGAGTTTAGCAGCAAGAGTTAACATTTAAGTAATTAATTTCCTCTTCTGTTAAACTGGGCAATATATGTTTGTGTGGGTATTCCTCCATTTTAGTTAGGTTAGCAAAAATATTGGCATAAAGTTGGGCAAAGCTTCTCCTAATTATTGTTCTAATTTCTTCTTCATTGGTGGAAAGTTCTCCCTTTTCATTTTTGAGAGTAAGAATCTGATATCCTTCTTTCCTTATTCTAATCAAATTCACTAAAGGTTTATCCATTTTCTTGTTTTTATTTATAAAATCAACTGTGAGGTTTTTGTTGTTGTTGTTGTTGTTGTTGTTAATTCAATAGTTTTTTTTTTTTTTTTTTACTTTCAATTTCATTAACCTTTCCTTTTATTTTTAGAATTTCAAGTTTGGTATTTGCTTGGGGTTTTAAAATTTGTCCTTTTTCTATCTTTTTTGTAGTTGCAAGCCTAATTCATTGATCTTCTATTTCTCTATTTTATGCAAATAAGCATCTAGAGATATACATTTTCCCCTTATTACCACATTGGCTGCATCACACAAATTTTAGTATGTTGTCTCATTATTGTCATTCTCTTGGATGAAATTATTAGTTATGCCTATGATTTGCTATTTTACCAATTCATTCTTTAGAATGAGATTATTTAGTTTCTTCTTATTTTTTGGTGTATTTTCTCCTCACCTTATATTACATGTGATTTTTATTGCATCATGATTTGAAAAAAATGCATTTATCATTTCTGTCTTTCTGCATTTGATTTTTAGGTTTTTATGCCGTAATACTTGGTCAATTTTTATATAAGTTCCATGAACCTCTGAGAAAAATATAAACTCCTGTCTGTCTTCATTCAATTTTCTCCAAATATCTATGATGTTTAACTTTTCTAACATTTTGTTTACCTCCTTAACTTCTTTCTTATTTATTTTGTAATTGTGGTGAGAGCAAGGTTGAGATCCCCCACTAATATAATTTTTCTGTCTATTTCTTCTTTCATCTCTTTTAGCTTCTCCTCTAGGAATTTCCATGCTATATCACTTGGTGCATATATATTTAGAACTGATATTGCTTCATTATCTATGGTACACTTTAGTAAAATAAAGTTTCCTTCCTTGTCTCTTTCAGTTCCATCTCTCTTATTTATTTATTTATTTATTTGTTTTTTCCTCATCTGGAGCATCATATATTCTCCCGCAGCCCTTTACCTTCATTCTGTATGTATCACTATACTTTATTTTTTTTTCTTGTAAACAATATATTATAGGATTCTGGCTTTTAATCCAGTCTGCTATTTCGTTCTGGTTTATGGGAGAATTCACATTCACAGTTAAAATAACTAATTATGTATTTCCTGCCAACATATTCTGATTATCTCTCAATTGTAATCCTTCTCTGGGAGGAGGTTTCTTTTCTGCATAATCTTTCCCTCAGTGAGCAGGTTTTTTGGGAGGCTTCTGGAGCCTCCAGCCAGAGTGAAGGTAGAATCTCAAATCCTCTTCTTCCCCTCCAAAAGTGTGGGATTGCTGGACTTGCGAATCCACAGGATGTCTTCTCCTTGACCTAATTCAGAACCAACTCCTTCCAACTGCCCTCTTCTTTTATCCTCCCAGAGAATGAGCTTGTAGGTATTCCAAAGGTGTAAACTCCTTTTAAAGATGTGAACTAAAGGTGTGAATTCTGAGCTAGAAAATTGTTAAGTACTGACATATCACCTAGTAAGGACCTAACACTAGGTTATGCTTTTCTCTTTCCTATTCCCCTTTACTCCTCCGCAGTATTTTGCTTTTCATGACCATCTCCCCCAAACATTCCTCCCCTTTTAGAAACCCTATACCTTTTTTTAACACCATTTCCCTAATTCTTCTGTTTTCCCTTCTATTAGTCTTTCCCTTTCTTTCCCCCCTTTGTCTCCTATTTCTCTATAAGATGAGATGAGTTTCTTTATGATACCAAATAGTTCTGATATTCTCTTAGAGGAAAACTGATGAGAGTAAGATTCACATAATTCTCACCCCTCTCCCTTCTTTCCATCAATTATAAGAGGTTTTCTTTTCATCTTGTGAGATTTTCCCCCTTATTTTGCCTCCTTTTTTCTCTTTTCCTGTGTGATCCCCTTTCCACTTCTATTTTCTTGTTCATATTAAAATAATGAAATCAAATTATTCCCACATTCTCTAAGTAGACCCATAACAGAAATATATTTCTCAAGAGTTATTTCCTTTTTACCTTTTTATGCTTTTCTTGAGTTCTGTATTTGGAGATAATTTTTTTTTGTTTGGTTCTGGTCTTTTCATTAGAAATAGGTGAAATTCACCTACATCATTGAATGTCCATCTTCTTCCCTGAAAGATAGAGCTCTTTTTACCTAGATAGCTTATTCTTGGCTGTAATCCTTGTTCCTTTGCTTTTCAGAATATCAGATTACAGGCCCTTTGGTTCTTTAAGGTAGAAACTCCTAGGTCCTGGTAATCCTAATTGTGGCTCCTGGGAATTTAAATTGTTTCTAGCTGCTTGCAATATCTTTTCCTTTGTATGATAGTTCTGAAAATTTACCATGATATTCCTTGGGGATTATATTTTGAGGTCTCTTTCAGGAAGTGATTGGTGGATTCTTTTGATGGCTATTTTACCTTCTGATTCTAAAATATCAGGGCATTTTTTATGATTTCCTGTAAAATAATGTCTAGGTTTAAGAAGGCCAATCATCTTTACATTGTCTTTTCCAGATCTATTTTCCACACCAGTTGTTTTTCCTAGGAGATAGTTCATATTTTCTTCATTTTTAAATTTTTTGTTTGATTCTTCAAGTCTTGTTGAGTCATTCACTTCCATTTGTTCAATTCTAAATTTTAGTTTATTATTTTCTTCAGTTACCTTTTTTTTAGCTCCTTTTGCAATTGGCCATTTTTTTTTTTGTTTATTGCATTATTTTTGGATTTTTACATTCCTTCTTGGAATGATCTCTTTTCATTTCCCAATTTTTCTTCTAACTCGCTTTTAACATCCTTCATTCAATCTTCCAAGAAAGCCTTGTGAAATGAAAACCACTGGCATGTCTCTCTTTGGGGCTTCTTCTGATGTTGCTTTGCCTTTAGGAACCTCAGGGTTTGAGGTCTTAACTTCTCTCTCTCTCTCCATAATAGCTGTCTGTGGTGAGAGTTCTTTGTTATTGTTGTTTTTCATTTTTTTACATGTTTGAGTTCTGTTCAAGGCAAAGGAGTGACAGCTACTTTAATATAGCCTGGGTCAGTCCTGCTAATTGATTTCCAGTGCTGGGTAATGGTGTCTAGGTGTGGTATTCTTCTGTGGTCAGCACTTTACAATTTGTCTTTTACAAAAGGCAAATCTGCCTAACCACCTGCTTACAACTAGTACAGAGTGGCCTAAGGGCTCACAGAAGATTCCCAGGTATATGGAAGCTACAACACTCTGACTCTCTGCTCCAGCTTCTTGCCCTGGTCTCTCTATGCTGTCATCTGGGCTTGGCAGACTGTTCCCCTGCCCAGTTGAAACAGACTTGTTCTGAAGTTCTTCTGGTAACTTCTAGAAATGTATGTACTCCAAGTATTTGTGGATTCTTTCAGTTCAAAATCAGTTTAGAGGCTTAATCTGCTCTTGGTTTGAGAGAAGGTTAGAGGAGGTTACAGAGAATTATGTCTTCTCTCCACCATCTTCTAGATATATTATTTTAGCAAAGTAAGTACAAAAGAATGAGAAGATGGCAATAATAATTTGAGATATTAGGAAAAACTTCATATATAAGATGGTATTTTAAAATGAAACAAAGAATACTAGGGATTCTAAGAGGCAGAAGTGAAGATGCAACACATTCCAGTAATGGGAACCAATTTTTCTTCTCCATCCCACCCTTTCTTACTCCTTCATTTTCCTTTCTTCTCTCATTTTCTTTCCTTTTCTCCCCTTCTTTTCTTCCTTCCCTCCCCCTTTCCCTGCTTCTCTCTCTCTCTCTCTCTCTCTCTCTCTCTCTCTCTCTCTCTCTCTCTCTCTCTCTCTCTCTCTTTCTCTCTCTCTCTCTCTCTGTCTGTCTTTCTCTCTCTTCTCAAGTTACACTTAAATTATATATCACCCATGTGGTTAAAGAAATGAAAATTAACTTAAAAAGATAGCAAAATTTCAAAAATGACTGAGCCAAAATAGTATCTAACTAGTGCATTAGAAGGATGTAATATGAATTTATTTACAAAATCCAGGGGGTAAAACACTTGTTATCTATTGCAAAATAGTGTAATAGATGATATAGATAGATTCTGAGATATATTTTTATATATTTAACAGCTGGCTCTCAGGATGGGGAGCATATGTAAAATATACCTTTTAAAAAGTTTAATCTTCATTATTAACCTTTTCTGCTTTAATTTCTTCATCTATACAGTTAACAAAACAATAAACCAAGTTCTGATTTATATCCTTTTCTGATTTTCAAGGTGCAAATTCTCACATTGAACATTTCAAAATGCAGCTTTTGAGAGCTAGTTCAGTCTGGGCCCAATATACACCTCAATATAATGCTTGAAACATTGGATTTAGAGTTAAAACTTTTGGGTCAAAGTCTTAGTTGTGAAATTTGTGTGACCTTGGATAATTTATTTTACCTTTCTAGGTCTCAGTTTCCTCACATAAAATAAAGAGATAAAACTAAATGATCCTTATTATCCCTCCTAACTTTAAATCCATGATTTAACATATGAGTAGGAATTCAGACTATAAAGGTTCCAGAACATTCTAAGCAGAAGGAGTAGTAGAGCAAAGCACAAAGAGCAAAAAAAAAAAAAAAAAAAAAAAAAAAAAAAGGGAAAAAAAAAGAAAGCATGTTATAGGAAAATGTGGTCTATTTTGTGCATTTTATACTTATAATAGTATTTAACTGTCTCTACTTTTTCTCCTTAAAAAGAATTCTTAGGCTGTTATAATATAGCTTCTAAAGTTATCAATTGCCAGTAATTCTTCTTTCCAAAGTTTCCTGTGATTTATCAATTACTAATTCTAATGGCCTTCCTATAGGATTTAAGATTACTTTCCATTCCCTCCTGTATAATTTCTTCTCCCTGGCTTTCCATGACACAACTCTTACACAATTATGCCTTTACCTATCTGTCTGCTTTTTCTCTATATCACTAGTTATGTCCCATACATTTAACTATAAAGATGTCACAAAATTTTGTCTTAGGACCTCTTTTTTTGTCTAAATTGAAATGAGATCTTAGTGATTTTATCACCTCCTGTTGGTTTACCTATCGTCTCTATTGTATTTGAAAACAATCCTTACATTCAAAGTACAATATTTAAATATTAGTAGTTCTTGGAGAATCTCCCTTACAGCTAACAGTATATTCAATTCTAGCCACTCTTCCAAGTTCTGTTCCTGCATAATCAACTGCCTATTGGAAAATTGTACCTTGTTGTTCAAACACATACAAAATGAAGTTCTTTATTTTCTACCTTCACACAAACTTCAAATTTACCTTTTTTTCCCCCTCAAAAACACAATCACTTTTAACTCACATTCTCAATGTCATAATCTTTCTTAACTCTTTCCCTTAACCCCAAATCCCTTAAACAGTGCATTCTTGTTGATCTTACAACCAAAAGTCTTTTATTTTCCAAACCCTTTTCCCCACTCACAAAGATAACTAACTAGTTCAGTTACATTTTGATTGTGAGCATCCAAACTGGACTTCTACATTCCAGTCTCTTCTCACTTCCTTTTATGTTCCACTAAATTACCAAAATAGACTTCCTAAAGCATGTCCAACAATCTTCCTCTCTTTTATGCATTTCTGTACTTCTTTACTTCTACCTCTTAAAACTCCTACATTCCTTCAAGACATACCTCACATGTCAAAATATTTTGAAAAGTCTTTACTGATTCACCTACTTAAAATTACTCTTTCCTTCTTCTAATTTTTGTGTGTATGCTTTTAGTTAACATTTGATATCCCCTAGTAGGATGTTAGTTCATTCTAAGAAGGAACGATTTTATATTTTGTCTTTGTACCCATAAAAGTGTCTTTCACTCTAGTGCTTGCTTAATACATGTTTATTGCATTATACCAATTTAGGTTGCTCTCAAACTCTGAAGAACCTTAGATTAAGCAAATTTACATTACTCTGCAGGCAACAGAGATCCATTAAAGATTTCTGAGATTTTTTACAATACAATGAAGTTTTCTTCTGATCTTCTTCTAGATCAAAATTAAAAAATAACACTTTGGCTCTCTCTGCAAAAATCCTTTTATACTTGTGACCCTATATCATTTTAATATTAAAGAAGTAGGTTAAAATCATTAATGTCTTTCCCTGAAAATTCAATTTATTTTATATTTCAACTTATTCTTTCATTTACTTTTAGATAGACAATTCTTCAAGGGCAGGGGCCTTAGCTTATGCTTCTTTTGCATCTTCTAGGGAAGTCAACACTAAAGACTGCATAGTAATAATTACTTGTTAACAAATAACCTTTTGATTGATTCCTTCAGCTTTTCTCTATAGGAGAGATTTTAGGAGATGTGAATTTCAATTGCTTCCCAGAGGCTAACATTTCCTTGGGCAAAAGGTTAACATATGGTAAGAGTTCAATTATTATATGTAAATTATCCAGATATTAAATTTCTTTCAAATGCCAAACTCACAAGGAGTAAACCCTCCTCTTTAAATGCTATTTAATTTACTGTTTTATGGAGCTTCCTAGGGCACTGAGAGCTAAATTATTTGTTCAGGAATAAACTGCTTGTATGTGGGGGGGGATTTGAACTCAGGTCTTCTTGCCTATGGAGCCAGCTTGCTCTCTACTAAAACCATGCTGCCTCTCATTAGGTTGATTTATTGGTTTGAGGAATTTTAGGAGAAAGAAAATGGAACAATTTATGTACACAATGTTCCTTTTTCATAACATCTTCAGTTGGTAATATGAGCCTGGACAGTCTAGCTGGCTGTCATTTGTTCATAACTTTCATACTCAATTCTATAATAACAAAAACAAATTCTAAAGGTTGATGGCAGTTCTCACCTTCATCGACCTTTGCATTCACTTTTTTATGAGAAAAAAAAATATTTCCCTCTTGTAGCATCAACAATCACATCTATTGAGTTACTTGCCATTTTAGATGAAGAATTGATCAACAAAAATTTTATAAGTACCCACTGTGCATAGGGAACCATGGGAGAGGGATGTGAGAAGAAAAAGAAAGTGATTTTTATTTGTACATGGAAATATACCATGTCCTTTGGGTTAAGAGGTAACCATTCCTGGAATGCATTTCTTCCTCTTCTCTATTTTATAGAATTTCTAGCTTCTTTTGAAGAATAACTCAGGTACTAACTCTAATATAAGACTGCTTACTGAACACTTTATTTTTAGCACCCTCTCCCTTTTCCTCTCTCTCCATATTTTGTATTACATAGGCTTTTCTGTGTTCATGTTGCATCCATTCCCCATCTCCCTATTTTATAATCTCTCTGAGATTATTTTTTATTTTGTCTTTTTGGCTTATCCTAGAATTTGTATTCTACTTGATAGATGGGGACAGAAAACATATATAGATAAGTAATGGCAAGTTCTTCTCCTATAATGATTAAATCAAATGACCTATTTTACAGGCTTTATAGAAATGTGATTTTAAGAGAGTTATTATTATTACCCAAGTCATATCAGAATGCTAGGAAATGCCGAAGCTGCATTACTCAGTATTGAAACCTGGAAATTAAGATTTAGTAGGTTGGGGTTCACTTTTAAAATTCTTTCTAGAAAAATTTATGATGGACAAAAATGCACATCTTTTCTTTTTTATTATAGCTTTTTATTTACAAGATAAATGCATGGGTAATTTTTCAGCATTGACAGTCGCAAAATCTTTTGTTCCAACTTTTCTCCTCTTTCCCCCCACCCCTTCCCCCAGATGGCAGGTTGATAATACATGTTAAATATGCTAAAGTATAAGTTAAATACAACATATGTATACATGCCCAAACAATTATTTCATTGTACAAAAAGAATCGGACTTTGAAATATTGTACACTTTTTTTAGGCTTTATTTCTAAACTAGGTTTTCTTGATAAAGACAGATAAATTATCATTTTTTTCAAATAAATACCAGCCAGATTCAAGATAATTAGAGGTGAAAGAGCTTGTCTATAAAAATCACAGCCTATATTCTGAAACAATTTAGTTTAGATTTGATTCAAGTCATTTTGTTGTACTTCAAAGGCAAAAGCCATTATGTTATAGAAATATTAGCACTTAATGTAGGGGATAACACATAACTAGTAGGTGTTGTGGTAATTGCTCCTTCCAGCTGCATGATTCAGCATGTATCTTAGACCAATTATATTTTCAAAAAGGGCAAAGTCAAATATAAGTGTGTTATTGAGTTTTCCATCCCTCATACGGTTATTTTTGTAAATAGACTCATTTCTTTTAAAGTCTACTTATTGGGCTAGGAACAGAGCAAGGCATAATATAGTAGTGGAGAGTCATATTCTTCTAGTGATAAGTCTATTTTTCTCAGAGTAATTAATTCCTAAAATACTTTGTGTACTAAGGTTGTACAGATTTGAATAGGGGCAGTTAGATTTTTATGTGATCTCTATTGATATTTGCAATTGTGATGTCTAACAAAGCCATAGAGAAAACAATCACATTGGATTGATTTGTTGTCTTTTAAAGTACTTTGTTTCTCAGAAATTACAAAGTTAAGAAAGGGGATTTCATTGCAAACTTTTTTTTGGAAAGTTACTCTAGGGAAAAAAGAGAGACTTGATTCTCAATGTATTAAATGCTCTCACAAATTGATACTAAGCCAGAAGGTTCCCTAGTACAGCAAACTCTGATCTAAGTCCATTTCTTCCCACCCTATATCTTAAAATGAGCATATATTACGAATGAAGAATCATGGAAGAGGATGGGAGCAGCGTAAAAAAGAGGTGGCTCTTTCAAGTGGTGTTTAAAAATAGATTAAAAAAAAAAAGATCTGAAGTTCATCCACACACAAAATCAGCCAGCATATTAAAAGAAAAAAGTAAAACATTTGATGCCTATTGAAGGACCACATTTCTATATTTTTGGCTCAGATGTGATGAACTTAAGATATGGCCAATATGTTTATTTGATCTCTTTATTTGATCTCTTGACTATATTTATTTGTTATAAAAGAGAACTTGTATTCAAAAGAGAGGATGACTTTGTGAGAAAAAGTAGAGATTAAGGACAACAAAAAAGAAAAGAGCATCAATAAAATATTAAAAAGTAAAAAGAATAAAATTTTTAAAAATATTTAAAAGATACCATGGACAGGACAATGTTATTGCTACCATGAAATATATTAAATACATTCTCAAAACAAAATTCATTGCAGAAATTAGTGAATTCTTACACAATAGTTTTGCTCTTTTTTTGTATATTGCAACATATTTTTTGTTGTCAACTTCATAAAATGTGTGAAGTGGTTTTGCACATATAGATAAATAGATAGATAGATAGATAGATAGATTGATAGATAGATAGATAGATAGATAGATAGATAGATAGATAGATAGATAGATGAAACTGCTGCATGATGGTGTTTATGATCATCTGAATGATGGTTCAAATTACATTCATTTTAACAAGATTGTGTTTTGTCTAGATAAAAAGAAAGCAGAAGATTGACATGAAACATGAATACAACTATGAGTGACAAGCTTTTAGTGTCAAAATTCCCTTATGTTAATCACTCACAGGCCAGTTCCACTCTTACAAAATGTGCCATCCAAAACCATGTTAAATTCTATCCAGTACACTTAGTAGTTTGTGATATTCATCATTGTCATCATGACTGTTACTTAATGTAATTACAAGAGATAGAAAAACAACTTAATAGTTATTTTTGTGGGAACAAATATTCATGGGAAGAAATAAATATAATTTATACACACTCATATTTGTTTCTTAAACATTTTCTAAATAGATTTCTATATGGGGTTATTTTTAGGCAAGATTATTAAATAGCTCCAAGGAATATTGTACAAAATTTCAGATATATCAAATTAAAGAAAAAAATATTACAGGCAATCAGAAAAAAAAATCAAATACCAAGATGCTGAAATAAGAATCAATCAAGATCTGGCTGCTTCCACATTAAAGGATCAAACGGCCTGGGATTTGATATTCCAAAAGGCAAAAGAACTTGGAATGCAGCCAAGAATAAACTTCCCAGCTGAGCTGAGCATTTTCTTCCAGAGATAAAGATGGACATTTAATGAAGCAGATGAATTTCATTTGTTTCTAAGGGAAAAAAAAAAACCAAACAAACAAATCTAAACAAAAAAAAAAATTGATCTCCAAACATAAGACTCAAGAGAAGCAGAAAAAAAGGTAAAAAGAACTCTTGAGAACAGTTTTTCTGTTGTGAATATACATAAAGAGTATTTGTATAATTTGATTTTACTGACATAACATAAAAAGGGAAAGTAGAAATGGAAAGGGGATAATGTTAGAAAAAGGGAAAATGTGAGATAAAAATAGGGAAACTACATCCCACAAAGAGGCCAGGAACCTATCATATCTGAGGAAAATTAGAGAAGGGGAGAAATATTGTATGAACCTTATTCTCATGAGAGTTGGCTTAAAAAGAAAATAATTAACATATTTGTTTTACAGAGAAACTTCTCTCACGACATGAAAAAGTGGGAGAGGAAAAAGGAAAAGGAAAAGAGTAATAAGGGAAAGGTACAAGAAAGGGGAAGGGATTCAAAGGGGTGGGGAGATATCCTAAAGAGGGAGAGCTGTGTGACACAAGTGGGATCCAGAGGTTTAATACTGGGAAATGAGGTAAGTGGGGGGCAATAAAAATAAAAGCATAATATGGGGATACTAAGATGGCAGAAAGAATTAGTAATTTTAATATTAAATATGAATGGGATGAACTCTCCCATAAAGTGAAAGAGGATAGCAGACTGAATCAAAAGTCACAACCCTACAATATGTTATTTGCAGGAAAAACATTTAAAGCAGGGAGACACATACAGAGTAAAGGTAAAAGGCTGGAGCAAATCTATTATGCTTCAGGGAAAATCAAAAAAGCATGGGTAACCATCCTTATCTCAGATCAAGTAAAAGCAAAAACTGATCTAATTAAAAGAGATAAGGAAGGAAATTATATTTTGCTAAAAGGTAGCATAGACAATGAATCCATATCAATATTAAAGATATATGCACCAACATTAAAAATATAGCATCTAATATCCTAAAGGAGATGTTAAGAGAGTTGCAAGAATAAATAGACAGCAAAACTATAATAGTGGGAGAACTCAACCTTACACTCTCAATATTAGATAAATCAAACCATAAAACAAATAAGAAAGAAATTAAGGAGGTAAATAGAAAATTAGAAAAATTAGGTATGATAGATCTTTGGAGAAAACTGAATGGTGACAGAAAGGAGTTTACTTTCTTCTCAGCAGTTCATGGAACCTATACAAAAATTGACTATGTATTAGGACATAAAATACTGAAAATTAAATGAAGGAAGGCATAAATAGTAAATAATTTCTTTTCATATCACGATGCAATAAAAAGTACATTCAACAAAAAATTAGGAGTAAATACACCAAAAAGTATTTGGAAATGAAATAATCTCATCTTAAAGAATGATTGGGTGAAACAGCAAATTATAGACACAATTAATAATTTCACTCAAGATAATGAAAATGATGAGACATCATACCAAAATTTGTGGGATGCAGCCAAAATGGTAATGGGGGAAATTTTATATCTTTAGAGGCTTACTTGAATAAAATAGAGAAAGAGAAGATCAATGAATTTGGCCTGCAAAGTAAAAAAATTAGAAAAAGATCAAATTAGAAACCCCCATGAAATGCCAAATTTGAAATTTTAAAAGTAAAAGGAGAAACTTACAATATTGAAAGTAATAAAAAGTATTGAATTAATAAATAAAACTAAGAGTTGGTTTTATGAGAAAAACAATAAAATAGATAAAACTTTGATAAATATGATTAGAAAAGGGAAAGAAAAAAATCAAATTGTTAGTCTTAAAAATGAAAAGGGAGAAATTTCCACCAATGAAGAGGAAATTAGAGCAATAATAAGGAATTACTTTGCATAACTTTATGCCAATAAATTTGATAACCTAAGTGAAATGGATGACTACTTCCAAAAATATAGCCTTCCCAGATTAACTGAGGAGGAAGTAAATTGCTCAAATAGTCCCATTTCAGAAAAAGAAATAGAACAAGCTATTAGTCATCTCCCTGAGAAAAAAACCCAGAACCAGATGGATTTACATGTGAATTCTACCAAAAAATTAAGGAACAATTAGCCCCAGTGCTATATAAACTGTTGAAAAAATAGGGAATGAAGGAGTCCTACCAAATTCCTTTTATGACACAGACATGGTACTGAACCTCAGACCAATCTCCTTAATGAATATTGATGCTAAAATCTTAAATAAGATATTAGCAAAAAGACTACAGAAAATCATTCCCAGGATGATATACCATGATCAATTAGAATTTATTCCAGGAATGTAGGGCTGCTTCACTATTAGGAAAATTATTAGGATAATTGACGATATTAATAACTATATTAGCAAAAACCATATGATCAACTCAATAGATGCAGAAAAAGCATTTGATAAAACCCAACATCCATTCCTAATAAAAAACACTTGAGAGTATAGGAATAAATGCACTTTTCCTTAAAATAATCAGTAACATCTACTTAAAACCATCAATAAGCATCATATGTAATGAGGATAAACTGGAACCATTCACAATAAGATCTGGAGTGAAACGAGGTTGCCCACTATCACCATTACTGTTCAATATTGTATTAGAAATTCTAGCCTTTGGCAATGAATTGAAAAAGAGATTAAAGGAATTCTAGTAAGTAATAAGGAAATCAAATTATTACTCTTTGCTGATGATATGATGGCATACTTAGAGAATCCCAGAGATTCTATTAAAGAGCTACTAGAAATAATCCACACCTTTAGCAATGTTGCAGCATATAAAATAAACCCACATAAGTCATTGGCATTCTTATTCTTATTCACTAACAAATCCAACAGTTAGAGTTACAAAGAGAATTTATTGATAGAGTAAAATGTTTAGGAGTCTATCTGCCAAGGGAAAATCAGAAAGTATATGGCCAAAACTACAAAACAATTGGAAAAATATTAAATGCTCTTGGATAGGGCGAACAAATATAATAAAGATGACAATATTAGCTAAAGTAATCTTTTTTAATTAATGCTATACAAATCAGACTCCCAAAAAACTATTTTAATGACCTAGAAAAAAACAACAAAGTTCATATGGAAAAACAAAAGGTCAAGAATTTCAAGGGAATTGATGAAAAAAAAAATCAAATGAAGGTGGCCTAGCTGTACCAACTTTAAAATCATATTATAAAGCAGTGGTTACCAAACCATTTGGTATTGGCTAAGAAACAGACTAGTTGATCAGTGGAATAGGTTAGGTTGAAAGGACAAAGCAGTCAATAACTTTAATAATGTAGTGTTTGATAAAACCAAAGACACCAGCTTTTGGGATAAGAACTCATTGTTTGACAAAAATTGCTGGGAAAATTGGAAATTAGTATGGCAGGAACCAGGTATTGACCCACACTTAACATCATATACCGAGATAAGGTCAAAATGGGTTCATGCCTAGGCATAAAGAATGAGATTATAAATAAATTAGAAGCATATAGAATAGTTTACCTCTCAAACCTGTGGAAGAGGAGAGAATTTATGACCAAAGAAGAACTAGAAATCATTATTGATCACAAAATATAAAACTTTTTAAATATCAAATTGAAATTTTTTGTACAAACAAAACTAATACAGACAAGATTAGAAGGGAAACAATAAACTGGGGAAACATTTTTACAGTCAGAGGGTCTTATAAAGGCCTCATTTCCAAAATATGTAGAGAATCAACTCTAATTTATAAGAAATCAAGCCATTATCCAATTGATAAATGGTCAAAGCATATGAACAGACAAGTCTCAGATGAAGAAATTGAAACTATTTCTAGTCATATGAAAAGATGCTCCAAATCATTATTAATCAGAGAAATGCAAATAAAGACAACTCTGAGATACCACAACACACCTGCCAGATTGGCTAGAATGACAGGAAAAGATAATGTGCAATGTTGGAGGGGATGTGGGAAAACTGGGACACTGATACATTGTTGGTGGAGTTGTGAATATATCCAGCCATTCTGGAGGATGATCTGGAACTGTGCTCAGAAAGTATACCCTTTGAGCCAGCAGTGTGACTACTGGGCTTACACGCCAAAGAGATTTTAAAGAAGGGAAAAGACCTTTTTGTGCAAGACTGTTTGTGGCAGCCCTCTTTGTAGTGGCCAGAAACTGGAAACTGAGTGGATGCCCATCAATTGGAGAATGGCTGAATAAATTGTGCTATATGAATATTATGGAATATTATTGTTCTGTAAGAAATGACCAGCAGGATAGTTTCAGAAAGGCATGGAAAGACTTACATGAATTGTACCCCCCAAAATTGGAAGTGATTCAGCGTAGACCAGCGCAAATGTGCAGCTGCATGGTAAAGCATAGCCAGGGAAGCTGCAAATCTACACACAGGGCAGGGTGGTGCATCTGGGGTAGCCTCTAATCTGCACAGTGGGGAGGCTCAGCTTGGGGCAACAGAATTCCCACAGCACAAGACTGTGCTTCTAAGGCAGAGACACTTCCAGTCCGAGCAGGGCTATTCAGCTGGTCAGCTACTGATACCCACAGTCCCACAGCCGGCTTTAGATTGGGGTATTGAAACTTTCACTGCTCAGACTCTTCCCAGGTAGGTTGAAAACAGAGAAAGAAATTATAGGCCAATCTCTCTAATGAATATTGATGCTAAAATCTTAAATACAATATTAGCAAAAAGATTACAAAAAGTCATCCCCAGGATAATACACTATGACCAAGTAGGATTTATACAAGGAATTCAGGGCTGGTCCAATATTAGGAAAACTATTAGAATAATTGACTATATCAATAACCAAATTAACAAAAAACATATGGTCATCTCAATAGATGCAGAAAAAGCATTTGACAAAATCAAACATCCATTCCTACTAAAAAACACTTGAGAGTATAGGAATAAATGGACTATTCCTTAAAATAAACAGGAGTATATATATTTTTTACAGGATTATATCTTTATTAATTTTATAATTATAACATTTTTGACAGTACATATGTATAGGTAATTTTTACAACATTATTCCTTGTACTCCTTCTGTTCCAAATTTTTCCCCTCCTCCCCCCCCCCAGATGATAGGAATTCCCATACATATTAAATATGTTATAGCATATCCTAGGTACAATATATATGTGCAGAACTGAATTTTGTTATTCTTGTTGTTGTTGTTGCAAAGGAAGAATTGGATTTGGAAGGTAAAAATAACCTGGGGAGATGGGTGTATCTGATTCTGTCTATCATTGATCAATTGGAATTGGATTAGCTCTTCTCTATGCTGAAGATATCCACTTCCATCAGAATATATCCTCATATAGTATTGTTGTTGAAGTGTATAATGATCTCCTAGTTCTGCTCGTTTCACTCAGCATCAGCTGATGTAAGTCTCTCCAAGCCTCTCTATATTCATCTTGTTGATCATTTCTTACAGAACAACAATATTCCATAACATTCATATACCATAATTTACCCAACCATTCTTCAATTGATGGGCATCCATTCATTTTCCAGTTTCTAGCCAATACAAAAAGGGCTGCCACAAACATTTTGGCACATTCATGTCCCTTTCCCTTCTTTAGTATTTCTTTGGGATATAAGCCCAGTAGTAGCACTGCTGGATCAAAGGGTATGAAGAGTTTGATAACTTTTTGAGCATAATTCCAGATTGCTCTCCAGAATGGTTGGATTTTTTCACAACTCCACCAACAATGCATCAGTGTCCCAGTTTTCCCACATCCCCTTCAACATTCATCATTATTTGTTACTGTCATCTTAGCCAATCTGACAGGTATGTAGTGGTATCTCAGAGTTGTCTTAATTTGCATTTCTCTGATCAATAGTGATTTGGAACACTTTTTCATATGAGTGAAAATAGTTTCAATTTCATCATCTAAAAATTGTCTTTCATATCATTTGACCATTTATCAATTGGAGAATGGCTTGATTTCTTATAAATTAGAGTCAATTCTCTGTATATTTTGGAGATGAGGCCTTCATCAGAACCTTTAACTGTAAAAATTTTTTCCCAGTTTGTTTCTTCCCTTCTAATCTTATTTGCATTAGTTTTGTTTGTACAAAAGCTTTTTAATTTGATGCAATCAAAATTTTCTATTTTGTGATCAATAATGATCTCTAGTTCATAAGTTCTCCCTTGGACACAAATTCCTTCCTCCTCCAAAAGTCTGAGAGGTAAACTATCCTATGTTCCTCTAATTTATTTGGGATCTTGTTCTTTATGCCTAAATCATAGACCAATTTTCATCTTATCTTAGTATGTGGTGTTAAGTGTGGGTCCTTGTCTAGTTTCTGACATACCAATTTCCAGTTTTTCCAGCAGTTTTTGTCAAATAATTAATTCTTATCCCAAAAGTTGGAATCTTTGGGTTTGTCAAACTCTAGATTGCTATTTTTATTCACTATCTTGCCCTGTGAACCTAACCTATTCCACTGATCAACTAGTCTGTTTCTTAGCCAATACCAAAAGGTTTTGGTGACTGCTGCTTTATAATATAGTTCTACATCAGGTACAGCTAGGCCACTTTCATCTGATTTTTTTTTCATTATTTCCCTTCTTCTGAATTATTTCTAATAGTGTTTTAGCAGAGTTTTTGTGGTTCTCTAAGTATACCACCATGTCATCTGCAAAGAGTGTTAGTTTGATTTCCTCATTACCTACTCTAAATCCTTGAATCTCTTTCTCGACTCTTATTGCTGAGGCTAGATTTTCTAGTACAATATTGAATAGTAATGGTGATAGTGGGCAACCTTGTTTCACTCCTGATCTTACTGGGAAAAGCTTCCAGTTTATCGCCATTGCATATGATGCTTATTGACAGTTTTAAATATATACTCCTGGCTATTTTAAGGAATAGTCCATTTATTCCTATACTCTCAAGTATTTTTAATAGGAATGGATGCTGTATTTTATCAAATGCTTTTTCTGCATTTATTGAGATAATCATATGGTTTTTGTTAATTTGGTTATTGATATATTCAGTTATGCTAATAGTTTTCCTAATATAATGATTCATTTTATTTCACCAAAAGTATGATAAGAGAGCAATCTGGTTTTCACTTATTTTCCTAAAGGAGGCACTGCTATTACATTGTCCTTGGTTCTTATGATACTTTTGCACAGATTCACTATTTGAATCTATCTTGTATCTTTGAGAATAGGTACACTAAGTTGTTCTTCAGGCATGATCTTCAAGTAGAGAAAAAAATTTGCAAAAAGTAACCTGACCTAATTTATCTACCTCTTAATCTCATCAGTGCTCTTCATTTTAATTAAACATAGTATACAGTAATCTTTTTTGTTTAATAAAGAAGGCATTGTATTTATAAATTTGTTTCAGGATCACCACAAAGAAGCAACAAGGATGCTATTAATGGAACTTTGAAAATAGGAAGGAGGATATAGTCCCTGAAGAAGGGAAGAAGAGAAAAGAAATGATACACTTTAACAGTGAGTTATATAGAATTTTCTTTAAGTATAAATTGAGTTCAATAAATAGTGTGAATGTATGAAGCTGAAATATACTCAGTTTCCAAACTCTGTAATGTGCCAGTAGTATTTACTCCTGTGAATAATGGTACATTTCCAAGGAAAACTGGATAATTCCTATTTATGTATTCAATTATATGGAAAACAATTTGTTTAGTTGTCTTTAACAATGCCTAAAATATCTTTGTTTTTACCATGTAAAACTTGTGCAAACTTGAAATTCTAAAATTAAAAGGAAGAATTAATAATATTGAAAGTAAAAAAAAACAACAAACTATTGAATTAATAAATAAAATTAAGAGTTGGTTTTATGAAAAAGCCAATAAAATAGATAAATCTTTGGTAAATCTGATCAGAAAAAGGAAAGAGGAAAATCAAATTGTTAGTCTTAAAAATGAAAAGGGGGATCTTTCCACCAATGAAGAGGAAATTAGAGAAATAATAAGGAGTTACTTTGCCCAACTTTATGCCAATAAATTTGATAATTTAAGTGAAATGGATGACTACCTCCAAAAATATAGGCTTCCTAGATTAACAGAGGAGGAAGTAAATTGCTTAAATAATCCCATTTCAGAAAAAGAAATAGAACAAGTTAGTAATCAACTCCCCAAGAAAAAATCCCCAGGACCAGATGGATTTACATGTGAATTCTACCAAACATTTAAACAACAATTAGGCCCAATGTTATATAAACTATTTGAAAAGATAGGGGATAAAGAAATCCTACCAAACTCCTTTTATGACACAGATATCGTACTGATATCTAAACCAGGTAGATCGAAAACTGAGAAAGAAAACTATAGACCAATTTCCTTAATGAATATTGATGCTAAAATCTTAAATACAATATTAGCAAAAAGATTACAGAAAGTCATCCCCAAGATAATGCACTATGACCAAGTAGGATTTATACGAGGAATTCAGGGCTGGTCCAATATTAGGAAAACTATTAGAATAATTGACTATATCAATAACCAAATTAACAAAAACCATATGGTCATCTCAATAGATGCAGAAAAAGCATTTGATAAAATACAACATCCATTCCTACTAAAAACACTTGAGAGTATAGGAATAAATGGACTATTCCTTAAAATAGTCAGGAGTATATATTTAAAACTGTCAGTAAGCATCATATGTAATGGGGATAAAATGGAACCTTTCCCAGTAAGATTAGGAGTAAAACAAGGTTGCCCACTATCACCATTATTGTTCAATAATGTATTAGAAATGTTAGCCTCAGCAATATGAGTTGAGAAAGAGATGAAAGGAATAAGAATAGGTAATGAGGAAATCAAATTATCACTCTTGGTAGATGATATGATGGTATATTTAGAGAACCCCAGAGATTCTAATAAAAAGTTATTAGAAATAATTCACAACTTTAGCAAAGTTGCTGGATAAAAAATAAATCCACATAAATCCTCAGCATTTTTATACATCACCAACAAAATGCAACAGCAACAGATACAAAGAGAAATTCTATTCAAAACAACTGTCGAGAGTATAAAATATTTGGGAATCTGTCTAACAAAGAAAAGTCAGGAATTATTTGAGCAAAATTACAAAATACTTGCCACAAAAATACAGTCAGATTTAAATAATTGGAAAAACATTAGGTACTCTTGCATATGCTGAGCGAAGATAATAAAGATGATAATACTCCCTAAACTAATCTATTTACTTAGTGCTATACAAATCAGACTCCCAAGAAACTATTTTGATGACCTAGAAAAAATAACAACAAAATTCATATGGAAAAACAAAAGGTCGAGAATTTCAAGGGAATTTGTAAAGGGCTAGAACTGAGCAATGCACTTGGATAATGAAGCACGTGAGACTAATTGCCCATTGGACGGTTCCCTATTAACTTGTTTGAAGGTTGACCCTCCCCAGCTGTTCTGTGCTGACTTGATTGGTGGGACAAAGAGAGGGAAGTGACTTATGTGGGAGGAGTAAGAGAAACTTGGATGGTGGAACTCATTCTCACTTGCACTTGTGACCTGGTGTTGGAGGTGACGGTAAAGATCTAGAATAAAGACATTTAGTGGTCCTGACTCCTGCTGATTTCTCGAAAGATAGAGTTCCAGCATTTGGCGTCCAACATGTGGCTGGCACCCTACTTCCACTGAACTCCTCCTGTGACCAGGAGATTAGGTGAGTATTCTAATAGAAATAAGGAACTTACCTTGTTAAGGACTAAATCAGCAATCTCTAGTAACTGAGATGGGGCAGATGTTAGGTAAATCCTGGGCCTCAGCTGACCCTGCTCCAACCCCAGCCCCTGCCTCATCTAGCAATGCTATAGAGGATATAATTAAGATAATTGATGAGAAAAGTTTACTTGTTCCCATCCCACAAATGAATAATCTCTTACACTCATTGAGTTGCAAGTCCCCTTGGTTCTTAAATGAAGAAAAACAACATATAGATAAATGGAAGCTAGTGGGACTTGAAATGAAAGAATTCTACCCAAAAAATGGGCTTTGTCAAATTTTCCCAGAGGTATTTTATTTATACAACTTGATTCTATTAGACTTAAGCTACTAAAGGATGATGGGGTAAAACAGCAAACCATAGACATAATTAATAACTTCACCCAAGAAAATGACAATAATGAGACATCATACCAAAATGTGTGGGATACAGCCAAAGCAGTAATAAGAGGAAGTTTTATATCTCTTCAGGCCTACTTACATAAAATAGAGAAAGAGAGGGCCAACGAATTGGGCTTACAACTAAAATTGCTAGAAAAGGAACAAATTAAAACCCCCAGACAAACACAAATCTTGAAATTCTAAAAATAAAAGGTGAGATTAATAAAATTAAAAGTAAAAAAACTATTGAATTAATTAATAAAACTAAGAGTTGGTTCTATGAAAAAATCAACAAAATCGTTAGTAAATGTTAGTAAATCTGATTAAAAAAAGGAAAGAGAAAAAGCAAATTGTTAGTCTTGAAAATGAAAAGGGAGAACTCACCACTAATGAAGAGGAAATTAGAACAATAGTTAGGAGCTACTTTGCTCAACTTTATGCCAATAAATTCGATAACTTAAATGCAATGGAAGAATACCTTCAAAAATATAGCTTGCCCAGATTAACAGAGGAAGAAGTAAGTAGTCTAAATAGTCCCATCTCAGAAAAAGAAATAGAACAAGCTATTAAACAACTCCCTAAGAAAAAATCCCCAGGACCAGATGGATTTACATGTGAATTCTACCAAACATTTAAAGAACAACTAACTCCAATGCTATATAAACTATTTGAAAAAATAGGGATTGAAGGAGTCCTATAAAATTCCTTTTATGACACAGGCATGGTACTGATACCTAAACCAGGTAGATTGAAAACTGAGAAAGAACACTATAGACCAATTTCCTTAATGAATATTGATGCTAAAATCTTAAATAAGATATTAGCAAAAAAGGCTTCAGAAAATCATCCCCAGGATAATAAACTATGATCAAGTAAGATTTATACCAGGAATGCAGGGCTGGTTTAATATTTGGAAAACGATTAGTATAATTGACCATATTAATAATCAAATTAATAAAAACCATATGCTCATCTCAATAGATGCAGAAAAAGCATTGGATAAAATCCAACATCCATTCCTACTAAAATCGCTTGAGAGTATAGGAATAAATGTACTATTCCTTAAAATAATAATGAGCATATATTTAAAACCTTCAGTAAACATCATATGTAATGGCGATAAACTAGAACCTTTCCCTGTAAGGTCAGGAGTGAAACAAGTTTGCCCACTATCACAATTGCTATTCTATATAGTACTAGAAATGATAGCCTTGGCAATAAGAGCCGAGAAAGAGATTCAAGGAATTAGAGTAGGAAATGAGGAAATCAAATTATCACTTTTCACAGATGACATGATGGTATACTTAGAGAACCCCAAAGAAAGAAATTATCAAAGAGAACTGCACAGACGTTATAGAAACAGCAAGCAAAACAGACACTGAAAGAATTAATCAATAACCTACTGAAAGAGATTATAAAATCAAAACTCCAAGAAATAATGTGACTAAATTCAAGAACTATCAAACAAAGGGAAAAATACTACAAGCAGCTAAAAAAAAAATTCAAATACAGAGGAGCCACAGTAAGGATCACTTAAGATCTAGCAGCATCCATATTAAGGAAAGAAATTATCAAAGAGAACTGCACAGACGTTATAGAAACAGCAAGCAAAACAGACACTGAAAGAATTAATCAATCACCTACTGAAAGAGATTCTAAAATCAAAACTCCAAGAATAATGTGACTAAATTCAAGAACTATCAAACAAAGGAAAAAATACTACAAGCAGCTAAAAAAAATTTCAAATACAGAGGAGCCACAGTAAGGATCACTTAAGATCTAGCAGCATCCATATTAAAGGCTCAAAGGGCCTAGAATCTGATATTCTAAAAGGCTAAGGAACTTGGTGTGCATCCAAGAGAATAACATACCACTCAAAATGAGCATTTTTCTCCAGGGAAGGAGGTAGACAATTAAAAAAATATTTGAATTCTATCTGTCTCTTCCAGAAAACAGAGAACTAAACAAAAGTTTGACCTACAAATATAGTACTCAAGAGAAACATAATAAGGTACAAAAAAATCTTGAGAACTATATTTCTGTTATGAGTATGCATAAAGAATACATGTATAATTTGGTTTTACTGTTATAATATAAAAAGGAAGCCAGAGGTGGAAAGAAAATAATATTAGAAAAAGGGAAAAGTGGAGGTACTACATATCAGGAAGAAGCAAAGGAAACATATTATATCTGAGGGAAAGAAAGGAGAGGGATAAACATAGTATATATCTTACTCTCAGCAGAATTAGCTTAAAGAGAAAAAAATATTAGACATATTCCATGTACAGAGAAACTTTTCCCACCTCATTTAAAAGTGGATAAGGAAAAGTTGAAAAAGGAAGGAGTAAACTTAACAGAAAGGAATACAGAAACTTTATTTAAGAAAAGGGGAGGGAATCTAAGGTGGGGGAAGGGATCCTAAAGAAAAGGGCTGTGTGAGGCAAGTAGTGCTCATAAGTTTGATACTGGGGAGGGGAGTAAGAGATAAAGAAAAGAGAAAAGAATAATTTGGGGTTAACAAAATGACAGAGCACAGAATTTGTAATTTTATTTTATTTTTTTACATTTTATATATGGAAGAACTTTTTTTTAATTTAATTTTTTATTAATTTTAATAATTATAACTTTATGTTGACAGTACATATGCATCGGTATTTTTTTTACAACATTATCCCTTGTACACCCTTCTGTTCCAAATTTTTACCCTTCTTCCCTCCATCCCCTCCCCTAGATGGCAGGCATTCCCATACATATTAAATATGTTATAGTATATCCTAGGTACAACATATATGTGCAGAATCGAATTTTATTGTTGTTTTTGTTGCAAAGGAAGAATTGTATTCAGAAGGTAAAAATAATCTGGGAAGAAAAACAAAAAAAAAAAAAAGCTCACAATTTACACTTATTTCCCAGTGTTCCTTTTCTGGATGTAGTTGATTCTGTCCATCATTGATCAATTGGAAATGGATTAGTTCTTTTCTATGTTGAAGATATCCACTTCCATCAGAATACATCCTCATACAGTATCATTGTTGAAGTGTATAACGATCTCCTATTTCTGATCGTTTCACTCAGCATCAGCTGATGTAAGTCTCTCCAAGTCTCTCTATATTCCTCCTGTTGGTCATTTCTTACAGAACAATAATATTCCATAACATTCATATACCCTAATTTACCCAACCATTCCCCAATTGATGGACATCCATTCATTTTTCAGTTTCTAGCCACTATGAAAAGGGCTGCCACAAACATTTTGGCACATACAGGTCCCTTTCCCTTCCTTAGTATTTCCTTGGGATGTAAGCCCAGTAGTAGTACTGCTGGGTCAAAAATGCACATTTTGATAACTTTTTGGCATAATTCTAGCCACCATGAAAAGGGCTGCCACAAACATTTTGGCACATACAGGTCCCTTTCCCTTCCTTAGTATTTCCTTGGGATGTAAGCCCAGTAGTAGTACTGCTGGGTCAAAAATGCACATTTTGATAACTTTTTGGCATAATTCCAGATTGCTCTCCAGAATGGTTGGATTCTTTCACAACTCCACCAACAATGCATCAGTGTCCCAGTTTTCCCACAGCCCCTCCAACATTCATCGTTATTTGTTCCTGTCATCTTAGACAACCTGATATCTCAGAGTTGTCTTAATTTGCATTTCTCTGATCAATAATGATTTGGAACACTCTTTCATATAAGTGGAAATAGTTTTAATTTCATCATCTGAAAATTGTCTGTTCATATTCTTTGACCATTTATCAATTGGAGAATGGCTTGATTTCTTATAAATTAAAGTCAATTCTCTGTATATTTTGGAGATGAGGCCTTTATCAGAACCTCTAACTGTAAAAATGTTTTCCCAATTTGTTACTTCCCTTCTAATCTTGTTTGCATTACTTTTGTTTGTGCAGAAACTTTTTAATTTGGTATAATCAAAATTTTCTATTTTGTGATCAATAATGGTCTCTAGTTCTCCTTTGAACACAAATTCCTTCCTCCTCCACAAGTCTGAGAGGTAAACTATCCTATGTTCCTCTAATTTATTTATGATTTTGTTCTTTATGCATAAATCTTGGACCCATTTTGATCTTATCTTAGTATGTGGTGTAAAATATGGGTCCATGCCTAGTTTCTGCCATAGAATTCGTAATTTTAACCATAAATGTGAATGGGGTAAACTTCCTCATAAAACGAAAGTTGATAGCAGACTTGATTAAAAATCAGAATCCTACAATATATTGTTATAAGGAAACACATTTGAAGAAGTGTGATAAATACAGAGTAAAGTTAAAAGGCTGGAGCTGAATCTACTATGCATCAGGTTATGTAAAAAAAAAAGAAGAAGAAGCATGGATAACCATCCTTATGTCAGATAAAGCAAAAGCAAAAATCGATCTAATGAAGAGATAAGGGAAGTTACTATCTTGCTAAAGCATAACATAGATAATGAAGTAATATCAATATTAAACATATATGCGTCAAGTGTTGTATCATCTAAATTCCTAAAGGAAAAGTTAAGAGAGCTGCAAGAAGAAATAGACAGCAAAAATGTAATAGTGGGAGATCTCAACATTGCACTTTCAGAATTAGATAAATCAAACCACAAAATAAATAAGAAAGAATTTAAAGAAGTAAATAGAATAGTAGAAAAGTTAGATATGATAGATCTTTGGAAAAAAATTAAATGGAGAGAGAAAGGAGTATACTTTCTTTTTGGAATTTCATGGAACCTGTACAATATTGACCATATATTGGGACATAAAGACCTCAAATTCAAATGCAGACAGGCAGAAATAGTAAATGCATCATAATGTCAAATCATGCTACAATAAAAATTACATTCAATAAAAAGCCAGGGAAAAATAGACCAAAAATAATTGGAAACTAAATAATCCCATCGTAAAGAACTATTGGGTGGAATAGCAAACAATAGATTTAATTAATAACTTCACCCAAGAGAATTACAATAGTATTCCGATACCAAAATGTGTGGAATACAGCCAATGTGGTATTAAGGGATTTTTTTTTTTAATCTCTAGAGGATTATTAGCATAAAATACAGAAAGAGATTAATGAATTATGCTTCCAAGTAAAAAAATCTAGAAAAAGAGAAAATCAAAGCCCCCCAGTCAAACACTAAATTTGAAATCCTAAAAATAAAAAGAGAGTTTAACAAAATTGAAAATAAAACAACTATTAAATTAATAAATAAAATTAAGAGTTGGTTCTATGAAGAAACCGATAAAATAGATAGACCCTTGATAAATTGATTAGAAAAAGGAAAGAGGGATATCAAATTGTTAGTCTTAAAAGTAAAAAGGAAGAACTTACCACAAATGAAGAGGAAATTAGAGCAATAATTAGGAATTATTTTGCCTAACTTTATGCCAATAAATTTGATAACTTAAATAAAATGGAAGAATACCTTCAAAATATTGTTTGCCCAGAAGTAAATTGGTTAAATAGTCTCATTTTAGAAAAAGAAATAAAACAAGCTATTAATCAATTCCTTAAGAAAAAATCCCCAGGATCAGATGAATTTACATGTGAATTCTACCAAACATTTAAAGAAGAATTACCTCCAATACTATATAAAGTATTTGGAAAAATAGGGATTGAAGGAATTCTACCAAATTCCTTTTATGACACAGACATGGTACTTATTCCTAAACCAGGTAGATTGAAAACAGGGAAAGAAAATTATAGACCAATCTCCCTAATGAACATCGATGCAAAAATCTTAATTAAAATATTAGCAAAAAGTTTACAGAAAATCATCGCCAGCATAATATACCATAACCAAGTAGTTTTTATACCAGGAATACAGGGCTGATTCAATACTAGGAAAACTATTAGCATAACTGACTATATCAATAACCAAATTAACAGAAACCATATGATCCACTCAATAGATGCAGAAAAAGGATGATAAAATCTAACATCCATTCCTTTTAAAATCATATAAATATAGGAATAAATGAACTTTTCCTTCAAATAGTCAGTAGCATCTATTTAAAACTGTCAGTAAGCATCATTATGTAATGGGGATAAACTGGAACTTTTCTCAGTAAGATCAAAAGTGAAACAAGGTTGTCCATCATCTCCATTGTTATTCAATATTGTATTAGAAAAGCTAGCTTTGGCAATAAGATTTGAGAAGGAGATTAAAGGAATTAGAGTAAGCAATGAGGAAACCAAATTATCACTCTTTGTAGATGATATGATGGTATACTTAGAGAACCCCAAAGATTCTACTAACAAACTATTAGAAATAATCCACAACTTTAACAAAATTGCTTGATGCAAAATAAATCCACATATATCTTCACCATTTTTATACATCTCCAAAACAAAAGATACGAAGAGAAATTCCATTTAAAATAACTGTCAATAGTATAAAATATTTGGGATTCTATCTGCCAAAGAAAACTCAGGAACTATATGAGCAAAACCACAAAACACTTTCCACACAAATAAAGTCAGATCTAAACAATTGGAAAAAGATTAATAGGCTGAGCAAATATAATTAAGATGGCAAGACTCCCTAAACTAAGCTATTAATTAGTGCTATTCCCATCAGACTCTCAAGAAACTATTTTAATGACCTAGAAAAAATAACAATAAAATTTATCTGGAAGAACAAAAGTTCAAGAATTTCAAAGGAACTAATGAAATATATATATATATATATATATGAAATAAAGGTGGCCTTGCTGTACATGATCTAAAACTATATTATAAAGCCGCAGTCACCAAAACCATTTGGTATTGGCTAAGAAATAGACTAGTGGATCAGTATAATAGGTAAATTTCATAGAACAAAATAATCAATAACTATAGCAATCTAGTGTTTGACAAATGCAAAGATCCCAGCTTTGGGGATAAGAATTCACTATTTAACAAAAACTTCTGGGAAAACTGGAAATTAGTATGGCCGAAACTAGGCATGGACCCACACCTAACACTATACACCAAAATAAGATCAAAATGGGTTCATGATTTAGGAATAAAGAATGAGATTATAAGTAAATTAGAAGAACATAAGAAATTTACCTCTCAGATTTGTGAAGGAGGAAAGAATTTGTGACCAAAGAAGAACTAGAGGTCATTTTGATTATATCAAGTTAAAACGATTTTATACAAACAAAACTAATGCATACAAGATTAGAAGGGAAGCAATAAATTGGGAAAATATTTTTACAGTTAAAAGTTCTGATAATGGCCTCCTTTCCAAAATACATAATTGACTCTAATTAAAGACATCAAGCCATTCTCCAATTGATAAATTGTTGCAGGATATGAATAGATAATTTTATAAAGATGATGAAATTGAAACTATTTTTAGTCCTATGAAAGGTTGTTACAAATCATTATTGATCAGAGAAATACAAAATTAAGACAACTCTGAGATACCACTACCCATCTGTCAGATTGTCTAAGATGACAGTAAAAGATAATGATGAATGTTGGAGGAGATGAGGGAAAACTGCAACACTAATGCATTGCTGGTGAAGTTGTGAATGGATCTAACCATTCTGGAGAGCTGGGACTATGCTCAAAAAGTTATCAAACTGTGCATACCTTATTATCCAGCATTGTTACTACGGGCTTATATCCCAAAAAATATTAAGGAAGGGAAAGGGACCTATATGTGCAAAAATGTTTTTGTAGTGGCTAAAGACTGTAAATTGAATGTATGCCCATCAATTGGAAGATGGATGTGTAAATTGTGGTACATGAATGATATGGAATATTATCGTTCTGTAAGAAATGACAAGCAGGATGAAGACAGAGAGGCTTGGAGTGATTTACAGTTGAGCTAAGTGAAATGAGCAGAACCAGGAGATCATTATATATTTCAACAACAATACTATATGAGGATATATTCTGATGGAAGTTGGTATCTTTGGCTATGAGAAGATCCATAGAGTTCCAACTGATCAGTGATGGACAGAACCATCTACACCTAGAAAAAGAACACTGAAAAATGAATGTGGACAGCTTTCATTTTTGTTTTTCTTCCAACTTTATTTTTACCTTTCTAAATCCAATTTTTCTTGCACAAGAGAAATGTATAAATATGTTCACATATATTATATTTAAGATATAGTTTAACATGTTTAACATGTATGAGACTGCCTGCCATCTAGGAGAGGTGGTGGAAAGAATGAAGGGAAATGTTGGAACAGAACTGATCGCAAGGGACAATGTTGAAAAATCACCCATGCATATATTCTGTCAATAAAACTATAATAATAAATAAAACTATAAAAATAAATAAAACTATAACAATAAAAGAAAAGATAGAGAGGAAGCCTTCACAAAAATAGCATAAGGTCCAAATGAACCCTTTGCTGATTTTGTGGGATGTCTGCAGACAGTTGTCATATGAACTACTGGTGAAAATGTAGCAATAGGAACTATGATAATACAACTTTATAAATAATATATTAATGAGGTTTGTAGAAAAATTATGCTAGGTCTACACAAGAATGATCCTTTACATGAGATCATAAGATGTTGTGCCACAGTTGACACAAATGCTTTTTATACCCAGGCTATGATAAACACTTGCCTGGAGAATGGCCTTTTTGGGTTATAGACATTAAGGATTATTTCTATTCTATCCTCCTAGTTAAGGAGGATATGAAAAGATTTGTCTTTTCACTGCCAAGCTTTAATTTTGCTGAGCCTTATAAAAATATGAATGGACAGTTTTGCCACAGGGAATGAAAGATAGCCTTATTATATGTCAAATGTGTGTGTCTGCTGTTTTTACTCCAGTAAGAAAAGCATTTCCACAAGTTTTGTTGTTACATTAAAATGGATTATATCTTGGGTTGTGCATCTGAGGAGCAAATATTAGAAACATGTCTACAAAAGACAAAAGAAACTACAAATTGCATATAGCTTCAGAAAAATTCAAAGACATGCTCCTTTCCAATATTTAGAATATGACGTATATCCCAAGGTGCTTATAGTACAAAAACTTTCTTAAAGAACAGAGAAGTTGAGCACCTTAAATGGCTTTGAGAAATTCATAGGAGATATCCAATGGATGGCTCCAGTGTTAGGCTTAACTATCTATGAATTACAACCATTATATGACATTTTAAAGGGAGGTACTGGTTTAAACTCACCATGTCAGCTTGCAAAAAAAGCCAAGAGACTTTTATTGAAATTGAACTGGCTTTATCCAGTGTGGTTGAAAGAGTCACTCAAAAACTCTTGGAAATATCAGTTTTTGCTACAAAATCAGTTTTGCACCCACAGCAGTCCTTCATCAAGGACACAGTGTGATAGAATGGGTTAGACAACCAGACCAAAGCCTTACTCCTTACCCAGTGCTTGTGGCTAGAATTTTATTAAAGGCCATTAAGTGCATAGTACAATTATCTGGGATAATTTTAATTTTTGATAAAAATTCCCTGGCTATAGCAGACAGGTTTTATAACCCACCAGAAGGGCAATGTCCAGTGTGAGCAGCTCCATTATATTTAGATAATCACCAGGTGATGTGGAGAGATTTAGGAAGTGGTAAATATAAGGGATCAGACAGGTTAACTGCTTAGGGGGAAGGTTTGCTTGTATTTCTACAGATGGAGAAGGAATCAGATGAGTAGCAATAAGTCATATTTGTTTTGTCTATCAGAGAGAGATAGAGAAGGCCCTTAAAACAAAGGAAAATACCCAAGAAACACCAGATGTTTCTATCTCTGACTACACATGCAACTGAAAAAGCATGGGTATTAACCCAATGTGTATGACAATTGACTCATGAACATCAACAATTGTCAATGAGACTGCTACAGGACTTCAAAATCTCCCTAAATAAAAATCTCTATGGCTATATGGATTGACATATGAATTCTACAAACCTTTTGAGGAACAATTCACTGCAATATTATATAACATATTGGGAAAAATATGGAAAGAAGAATTCCTAACAAACTCCTTTTATGACACAGACATTGTACTGATCACTAAACCAGGTAGGATGAAAACAGAGAAAGAAAATCATATACCAACTTCCTTAATGAATATTGAAGCAAAAATCTTAAACAAAATATTAGCAAAGAGATATCAGAAAGCCACCCCCAGGATTAGACACCATTTCCAAGTAGTATTCATACCCAGGAAGGAAGGGCTGTTTCAATATTAGGAAAACTATTACCATAATTAAGCATATCAACAACCAAATTATCAAAAATATATGCTTATCTCAGTAGATGCAGAAAAAAAAACAGCTTATGATTAAATTTAACACCTATTCCTATTAAAACCACTAGAGAGTATAGGAATAAATGGACTTTTTCTTAAAATAGTAACATCAATTAAAACCATCACCAAGCATCATGTGTAATGGGGATAAACTGGAACCATTCCCAGTAAGATCAGCAGTGAAACAAGGTTGTTAGCTGTGACCATTACTATTCAAATTTGTATTAGAAATGCTAGCTTTGGCTATAAGACAAGAAAAAGTGATGAAAAGAATTAGAATAGGTACTGAGGAAACTGAATTATCACTCTTTGCAGATGATAATATGATATACTTAGGGAACCTTAGAGAATGAATTAAAAAATTTCTAGAAGCAATACACAACTTTAGCAAAGTTGCAGGATTTATAAAATAAATCCACATAAATCATCAGAATTTTTATACACCACTAACAATATCCAACAACAAAAGATACAAAGAAAAATTCTGTTTAAAATACCTGTTGATAGTACAAAATATTTGGAAATCTATCTGCCAAGGGAAAGTCAGGAACTATATAAGCAAAACTACAAAATAATTTCCACACAAATAAAGTCAGATATAAGCAATTGGAAAAATATAAAGTACTCTTGTATAGCTAGAGTGAATATAATAAAAATGACAATACTACTTAAACTAATTGATTTATTTAGTGATATACCAATGAAACTCTAGGAATCTATTTTACTGACTTAGAAAACAATAATAGCAAAATTAATCTGAAAGAATAAAAGGTCAAAAATTTCAAAGTAACTAATACAAACAAAACAAAACACAACAAAACAATAAAGGTGGCCTAGCTGTACTAGGTTTAAAACAATATCATAAAGCAGCAGTCATCCAAACCATTTGGTACTGGCTAAGTTTCACAGGACAAAATAGTCAATGTCTATAGTAATCTAGTGTCTGACAAACCCACAAACCCCAGCTTTTGCGATAAAAATTCAGTATTTGACAAAAATTGCTGGGAAAATTGAAAACTATTATGGCAGAAACTAAACACTTTCCCACACCTAATAAAATATACTAAGACAAGGTTAATATGGGTTCATGATCTAGACATAAAAAATATTAAAATTAATTAGAAGAACATAGGATAGGGGCAGCTAGGTAGTGCAGTGGATAGAGCACCTGCTTTGAATTCAGGAGGACCCAAGTTCAAATCTGTTCTCAGACACTTACCACTTCCTAGCTGTGTGACTCTTGGCAAGTCACTTAACCCCAGCCTCAGAAAAAAAAGAAAAAAAAAAAAAGAAGAAGAAGAAGAACATAGGATAGTTTATCTCTCAGATCTGTGGAAGAGGAAGGAATCTGTAACCAAAGTAAAACTAGAAATTATTATTGATCACAACATAGGTAACTTTGATTATATTAAGTTAAAAAAGTTTTTGTGCAAACAGAACTAATATAAACAAGATTAGAAGACAAACAATAAACTGGGAATACATTTTTTTATATTCAAAAGTTTAGATAAAGACTTTATTTCTAAAATATATAGATAATAGACTCAAATTTATAAGAATCCAAGCCATTCTCCAATTGTTATGAATAGACAATTTTCAGATAAAAAAATTGAAACTATTTCTAGTCATTTGAAAATGTGTTCTAAATCACTATTGATCAAAAAAATGCAAATTAAGGCAACTCTGAGATATCACTACATACCTCTCAGGTTGGCTAAGATGACAGGAAAAGTTAATGAGGAATATTGAAGGGAATGTGAGAAAACTGAGACACTGATACATTGTTGGTGGAATTGTGAATGCATTCAGTCATTCTGGAGAGCAATTTGGAACTATGCTCAAAAAGTTATCAAATTGTGCATACCTTTTGACCCAGCATTGCTACTACATTCAGAGGCCTAGTGCAAGCCCTTGTAACATTTTGGACATGGAGTTTAAGGTCTTCTCTCACCCTGTCTTCTCACTCTATCTCCGTATCTACACTGAGCTCTTTAGATGTCCAATTTTTCCACATTGAAAACATCGCTGAGTTTCTCTAGAAGTCCCCTGCCAGGAGGGACCCTGTCTTTCAATGTCCATCATAGTCTGAGTGTAAAAAGCATTTGTTCCTACTGTAGCACAGCATCTTATGATCTCGTCTAAAGAAGCATCTTTGTCTAATCCCCATATAATTCTTTTGCAAATCTCATTGGCATTTTCCTTAGCCAGATGTCTGGTCATTATTTCTTTAGCTGCATTTTCTTCAATAGTTCTTTTGACAGCAGTTTGCAAACATCCCACAAAATCCGCAAAAGGTTCATTGGGACCTTGCTGTATTTTAGTGAAAGCCTCTCCGCGATCTTTCTGTCCAGGGAGGGAACCCCAAGCTTTTATTGCAGCCTTAGCAATTTTCTCATACACTATCATGGGATAATTAATCTGTTCTGAATTCTCTCCATACTGCCCTTCACCAGCTAATTGCTCAAAAGTGAATTGTGTGTTAACTACTGTTTCCAAATTGCATCTGATTTGGATCTTACATAATTCATGAACTCCACAAGCCACAACAAATTTTGTCCAGCTTCTAAACATGTCCTTGCTATGAATTTCCAATCATTCCAGGTTAGGACTTCATAAGGCAAACCAGCTAGTAACATTTTAACGTAAGCTGATGTATCCCCATAAAGGGTACAATCTTTTTTCACATTTTTAAGCCCCACATTGGGTGCCAAAATTGTAAAGATCCAGTCATCTCTTCAATTATAATCCTTCTCTGGGAGGAGATCTCTTTTCTCTAAAATCTTTCACTCTGTGAGCAGGTTTCTTGGGAAGCTTCTGGAGCCTCCAGTTAGACTCTCTCCTTCCAGACAGCCAACCCAACTCTGTCTCAGACTCACTAAATCCTTGCCCTCCTGCCCTCCTCGTTTATCCTAGCAGGGATTGTAATGAGAACTCAGGGACTTGTTGGAAAATTACTTCAACCAATGAACGTGCTCCTTTTAAAGGTGTAAACTCCTTTAAATATGCAAACTCCTCCTCAGAAATCCAAAGGTGTAAACTCCCCCTAAAGGCCAGAACTAAAGGTGTGAATTCTGAGCTAGAGAATTGCCCAGACAACCTGAGTTATCACCATGTAATCCTAACATAAATTCACAATTTTTACTTTTAGGATACATTAGGAAAATACTTTGTGCCAAGTTGGCAGAATTTTTTTATTCAAATCAAAGAAAGTTGTTTTTGGTCATTTGTTCCATTTTTGTTTGACTTTTCATAATTCTATTTGGAATTTTCTTGGCAAAGATACTGAAGTAGTTTACTATTTCTTTTTCCAGCTAATTTTTTAACTGAGGAAACTGAAGCAAACAGAATTGACTGGCTTGCCTAGGATCATACAAGTACCAAGGGTCTGAGACTAGATTTGAACTTAGGTCTTTCTGAATCAGGCCCTGTACTCTATTCACTGTACCACCTATAAAAAAAAGATAATTTTACTAAACTGGGAAGGATGTGTGCCTTTTTCAGAAATTGTGATAATTGGGCAACCACACCAATCAGTTTTCTTGGATTAGTGTTAAATTTCATTAATTCAGCAAATATTTCTTTGTAAACTTTCTTTTTGCCCCACGTTAGTTTATTAGTTTGTGAGATAGAAAGAAGTAAAATTCATGATTTCTTTCCTTAGAGCCTTGTAAATTCTGTTATGTGATAGTATTTATAAGCCTACTACCAAGGAACAAAGGATTTATACTTTATTGCTATTCCCCCTCTAAAGACTATATAAGGCTACCATAAAGCAGCTTAGTTTCTACTCCATTCCCTATCTGTGTGAATGGGACACTGGATTCAAAAGTATATAAATTAAGGAGTGCACATTTCTAAGTAAACTATGTCAAGAGTTATTATTTTAAATTCTGTTTCTCAAAAGTCCATATATATATTAATTTTTTTGTTTGTTTTGTTTTGTTTGTTTGTTTGTTTGTTTTTTTATCATGTCTACGGAATCTTTTCAGGCACATGTTAGCTACTATAGTTATTCAGGTTTGTGTTCCACATATTCTTTTGGTCTTTCCTTCTACAAGGTGATGTCTGGTGTCAATAAGAGTTGCTTCATCTCCTTGCTAAGCCCCCACTATTTCTAAGGATGATGAAGAAAAGTTTAAAAAGTAAGTAGAAACATAGGGAAATTGAGTAAAAGAGAGGAAGAATATAGAGAATAAACATTAGGTCAGAGAAGAAAAAGTGGGATAAGGTGAGAATAAGGAAAAAGTAGAAGTAGTTAAGGAGAGAAAAGCAATAGCAAATGATATAATTTACATATTGGGAATTCTGATTCTAATCATGCCTTTCCTTTATCCATCTTTTACATTGAAACTACACAACTAGCTATTTCTATAGATTGCATATATCCCTATCAAGTCTCATTCAGTTAACTATTTTAGTGAATGTATAAATGTATTTTCAAAATGTCTTTAGAGCTGACAGAAATTTTAGACATTACATTGAGTTCCACTTCTTCCTTTGATTGATGATGAAACTGAATGCTAAGAGTTATTAAGTGAGGACACAATCAATAAATGTCTGAGTAGGGATTCAAATCCAGATTATGTCTAGTTGTCTACCCCCCCACCATATTAACTTTGTTTATTTGCTGTAGATTTGTTGTTTAGAAGGATTCACACATTAATCTTAAGCACTAATTGTCAAATGAAAAAAATAATTTCCACCATAGGAATGTTGGTAAGGTGGAAGGACATTTTGGGAAGACTTTGATGACCACCAATTTCATTTTCCAATAGTGGCTATTTATTCTACCTGGGGATAGTCAATGACAGTAAATGTGAGAATGTGAAAGTGCCCCAGAAAATATGTCATAAGATTTAGATTTCAGACTGGGATTTGAATTCTTTTTCTGACTTTTATTAGCTGTGTAACTCTGAAAAAGTATTTTTCACTTCTCTATACTTCAGAGAAGGAAATGGCAAACCACTCCAGTATCTATGCCAAGAAAATTTCATCATGCTACAGGGTAGTGAAGAGTTGGACTGATTGATTGAACAACAACCAGGTAACTTCCAGCAAAAAAAAAATCTAAGATATCATGATATTCTTTTATGAATATTATCTGTCAAGAGGTCAAGCATTTGATTAAGTCTCCTGGACTCAGATAAGATATAATTCTTGCTTTAGAAGGCTTACAAACTAGTAAGGAAATAAAACAAAATTAAAAAGTGTTATAACAAAATAGTCCATAAATCATTTTACTTGGAAAGAAAAATTTGATGTGATATCTGTGGGGAAAGGTCAGTACTAACAGGGATAATTAGATGTACCTTCAAAGAGGAGGTAGGAATAGAATAATAGGAATTCAAAGGGGAAAAGGAAGAATGTAAGCAATCCACATACAAGAGAGAATGTAAGACAAGACTTGGAGACGAAAGAACATAGAGCATATTCCAAGAACAGATAATTAAAAAAAATTCTCAGTAAAGTTTATCTTACTATTTTGAGCATAACTTCGTTTTCTAAGCCCAAGTAAATAGTGCCTTAGCAGGTCTTTCAGTGTTGCATCCTGGTATTGGAAATCTCTTCTCAATAATTTACATCTAGATCAACAATGAAAAAATTGGTTCTTCTCAGTGGTACAGTGATCCAAAGTAACTCCAATAGACTTTGGATGGAAAATGCCATCTGCAACCAGAAAAAGAACTAAGGAGACTGAATGTAAATTAATACATGCTATGTTCCTTTTTTTCTTGTTTTTTTAGTCTCTCCCATGTTTTCCCCCCTTTTCTCTGATTTTTCTCTCCTAATTTGATTCATAAAATAATGTATATTAAAAAATATAAGGTTACTAGAATGACAAAAATAGAGATTTGTATCTACTTTTCTAGGGTGAATGAGGCTATCCAAAGTCAGATTAGTACAGACCTTTAAAAGAAGTCCATTATATGCCACTTTTAGTTGGATCTCCATTCAAGATACATAATGGGCTTCCCATTCCCAATAGATTATTGACTTCACATTTCTTAAATAGAGTTTTTAAGTAAAATTACTGCTTACAGCTCAAGATACTCCTATTTCACTTTATAGGTATTTTCTTTCTGTAGGAACACAAAAAATTGGCAGGATGTTGCCATTAAAACAGTTCTGGATTTAGAATTGCGGTTATTGTTTCTTTGATTTATTATAATAATGATTTGGGACATATAATTTCCTACCCCTAGCCTTTACCTGTAATATGAGGGAATAAAAATAGATAACCTCTGAAATCCATTCCAATTATATATCTATCACTTCAATAGTTTTTATGCTATCTGTTAGACTTAAAATATACTAGCCCATTAGATTAGCTCCCTTCTATTCTCCTGTTGATATCACTTCATTCTTTTCCTCCACAGTGCACTATTCAATTACATGAAACCATACTGATCAATCTTTATGTGATGAATCCTAAAGAAATTGAGCTTTAGAAGACATTAACCATACTCATTGAGCTACATGATATATGAATATTCATTCTACCTGCAAATGTGCTGGCTAATTTGCCTTCCCCTCCAATTTATTGCTGGGCTTTCAACTCCCTTAAAACATACTACATTCCAGAGAAATATACCAACTTAAAAAATAGAATTGATAAAGATGTTTGAAATACAGAAGACTCATTTATGGATTTATCTAATGTCATAAGATAATCCTGTTATTTAATTTTTAAAAGTCTTCTATTCTTTTATCTGAAAATAAAGTTATGGCCTTGTGAGTGTGTGTGTGTGTGTGTGTGTGTGTGTGTCTGTGTATGTGAATATACTCATATGTAAGAAACATTCTAAAATATTTCTAATACATTATGCTCTAGAGAATGTGTTCCTGAAAATCTATGTGTATCTTCCTGCTGTCAGTTATATTTGACTGAATTTGACTCCCTTGAGAGAACAACTCAACAATATTTTCTAGGCCCTGTTGACATCAAGTACCCAGAGGCAAAAAGAGATGTCCAGTACCCAATTTCAAATTTGTGATTTTCAGAGAGACTGTTCTAATTATAGCTTTGTTTTTGGAACAGCAACAATAACTTAGAGAAAATTGGTTAACATTGATTGGTCAAATGGTAGAGGACATGATTTTTTGACTGCTGTTATCAGCATATTCTCTCTTTATATTATGCAGGTCAAGATGTATTTAGGTCATGGGGATTGTTTCATTTTGCCTACATAGCAGAAACATTTATACCTGCCTGTGCAAAGTCATGCTACCTATTATTGTGTTCAGGGGAATAGGAAAATGTAGCAAGTTTGAAAGATGGCTTTCATTACAACTGCCTTTTCAGCTGTTTGAACTTTTTGAGTAATTACTACTTTGGGAACTTGTACAAATATTGAGTTTCAAATTCAGAAATAATTTGTGTTAATAACAATAAGGAACTTAATTGTGTTATTAATTTCACATAAAAAATCAAAGTATTGAAAAATTTATATGTTGACTCAAGGACAAAAGATAAGTATTATATGGCAAATGAAAAATGCTCAATGGTTGTAAAGCTTATGTGACAAGTAATGAGTATGTTACTTCTCTCTCACACAATTGAAAGCATTTTAAAGGAAGAATCTTTCCTATTAGCATTGCATGTGATCTTGATTTGTACTGAATCCATGAACCTTTTAAGCTCTTAAGAAATGAAATAAATGGTTGAACTAAAACAAGAATATGTTATGTGTTATAATGTAAATACTATAGTCTGATACAGTTGTTTCAAATAGAAATGAGTTCACTAAACCCTACAGGATACCTACAGGCCATATATTAACTCAGAATATCCTATTGTATTTTTATTTTGTTAAATATTTACCAACTATGTTTCAATATTCTTCTGGCTTCACTCAGATGTATTGATAGTCACATATCAGCCTCAGGAAGTATGTTTGATACCTTCAGTCTAATACAAAATTTTATGAATCCCAGATGTTTTAGAATAATTTTGAATGGATTTGTCAAGTTGCTCATCATTATATATTAAGATATAATGTTGACCATCTTATGCTTCAAAATTTATGAATTCATCATTTTTGACTTTCCTTTCATCAGTGAAAAATGTACTATTTCCTTGTGTTAGCAGGCAATATTTTAAAATTTCTCCAATTAAAAAAGAAATTTTTTTTTATAAATTAGCTTCTTCAAACTTAATTACATTGAAGATCCTGAAATAGTTAACATGTCACTCAATGTTTAGCCATATTCAAAGGACATTGAACTTGTAAGGAACAGCCATATTTCATGTTCTCCTTACAAAGCTCTCAAAAAGAACCCATTAGAACCACAAATTTTCCCAAGCTCATCTTCAGATAGCAAGTCATTTAACAAATATTTATTTACTACTCATTATGTACCAAAAACTGTGGTAATACTAGAAAGACAAAGTCTCTGTTCCATAGGAGTTCACATTTTCTTTTTTTTTTTTTATTTTTCAAAATACATGCAAAGATTGTTTTCAACATTCACCCTTGCAAAACCTTGTGTTCCAAATTTTTCTCTCTTCCTTTTCCTAGACAACAAGTAAGGCAATATATTTTAAACATGTGAAGTTCTTCTAAATACATTTCCATATTTATCAGGGTACCCAAGAAAATAAGATGAAAAGGAAAAAATGAGAAATAATAAAGCAAACAACAAAAAGCAAAAGTTAAAAAATATTATGTTGTGATCCACATTTTGTCCCCATAGTTCTCTCTCCATTACAAGATTATTGGAATTGGCCTGATTCATCTCATTTTTGAAAAGAACCAAATCCATCACAATTGATCATCATATAATCTTACAGTGTGCAGTGTTCTCTTGGTTCTACTCAATTCACTTAGCATCAGTTCATGTAAATTTCTCAACCTGCTAATCATTTCTTATAGAACAATAATGTACCATTACATTGATATAACTTATTCAGTCATTCCTCAAGCAATGGTCATTCACTCAATTTCCAGCTCCTTACCACAACAAAAGAAGTTGCTGCAAACATTTTTTAAAAGTTTTTATTTTAATTTTTAAAGCTGTTTCAATATGCATTCAGATTACATCATCAATTCTTTCTTGGAAATTGATAACATTTTTATCATAAGTTCTTCAGAATTATTTTGGATCATTGTATTGTTGACAATAACTCTCATTTAAAGCTGATAATCATACAATACTGCTGTTACTATGTAAAGTGTTCTCCTGTTTCTGCTCACAACACTTTGGATCAGTTCATGTGTTTTTATGTTTTCTGAAAATATCCTGCTCATCATGTCTTATAATAGCATAATAGCATTACATCACAATCATATGCCACACTTGGTTAGCCATTCCCCAGTTGAAGGACACCCTCTTAATGTCCAATTCTTTATCACCACTAGATATTTGCTATGAATATTTTTATACAATATTTCCTTTTCATTTAAAACACCTTTGTTATGTAGAATTAACAGTAATATTGCTGGGTCAGAGGATATGCACACTTTTGTAGCCATTTGAGCATAATTACAAATTTCTCTATAAAGTGATTCAGTCAATAAACAACTTCACCAACAGTGCATTAGTGTCTGAATTGCCCTCCAACATTTGTCATTTTTCTTTTCTGTCATTTTAGCCCATCTGATAGATGAGAGGTAATATGTCAGAGTTGTTTACATTTGCATTTTTCTGATTAATACTGATTTAGAACAATTTTCATATAACTTCAGAGAGATTTGGTTACTTTATGTGAAAAATGCCTGTTCATATCCTTTGACCATCTGTCAAATGGGAAATAACTCTTACTATAAATTTTGACTAAGTTTCCATGTTTTTCAGAAATGAAGTATCTATCATAAATAGTTGCTTTTTCAGTTATAATTACTGTATAATTTCTGCCATCCTATCCTTCCCTTCTTTATCATACTTCACTCATTTCATCCTATCCATCCTCTTCTGATTTTATTTGCTTCTGAATCCAATCTGCACTTCCTTCTCTCAGCTCTGCCATCTCACCAAATGCCTTGTTGTACACTTGGCCATGGATAGTTCTAAAAAAATAGCTGTGTTACAAACTTTTCTGTACCTGTGTGTCCTTGTCCCTTTTTTATGATATCTTTGGAACCAGACACAGTAGAGATGCTAAGATCAAAGCATATGCACAATTTGATATTCTTTTTGATCATAGTTCCAAATCACTCTTGAGAATGGTTACATCACAAGTCCACCATCAATTTATTAAGGTACCAGTTTTTCCACATCCCCTGCAACATATATAATTATCTTTTCCTGTCATCTTAGCCAATATGAGAAGTGTGAAGTAGTACTTAACAGTTATCTTAATTTGTATTCTTCAAATCAATAGTGATTTGGAGTATTTTTTCATGACTAGAAATGGCTTTATTTTCTTCATCTGAAAATTGTCTATTCACATCCTTTGAATATTTGTCAATTGGGGATTGGCTTGTATTCTCATAAATTTGAGTCAATTCTCTATATATTTTAGAAATGAAGGCATTATACATTTTCAATGACTATTTCCACTCCATACCTGGCTCAGAAATATAGTGGTTCCAATTGATAAATGGTCAAAAGATATTATTTCTAGCTGAAGAAATTTTCTAATCATATGAAAAAATAATTTAAATTACTATTGATCAGAAAAATGCAAATTAAGACAATTCTGAGATAACACTATAATACTTCCCATACAGGAAAAGATGATGATAAATGTTTCAGAGGATGTGGAAAAATTGGGACACTAATACATTGCTGGTGAAGTTGTGAACTGATCCAATCAATCTGGAGAGCAATTGGAAACTATGCCCAAAAGACTATAAAATTGTGCATAACTTTTGATCCAGCAGTGTCCCAACTGGACCTGTATTCCAAAGAGCTCATAAAAAAGTGGAAAGAACCCATATGTCTAAATGTTTCTAAAAGCCTTTTTGTAATGTGAAGAAACGGGAAACTGAATGGATATCCATCAGTGAGAGAATGACTGAATAAGGTATGGCATATATATTATGAGATATTAATATTCTATAAAAACAATAACAGAATATTTTCCAGTTACATCTAAAGATAGTTTTCAACATTAAAATTTATAAGACTTTGAGTTCTGAATATTTTCTCCCTCCCATCACTCCCTTCACTTCCTTCCAAGAGAGCAAATAATCTGTTATAGGTTATACATGTATAGTTTCACTTTACTCCATATTACAAAAGAATAACCAGAACAGAAGGAAAAAAATCATGAGAAAAAAAATAATAAAGTGGATATAGTATACTTCAATCTGCATTTGGACTCTATAATTCTTTCTCTGGATGTGGATAACATTTTCCATCATGAGTGCTTTGTCTTGTGTTTCATTGTATTGCTAAGAATAGCTAAGTCTATCACAGTTGATTGTCCCATAATGTCGCTGTTCTTTCCCAGTGTACAGTACAGTGTTCTCCTGGTCATGCTTACTTCACTAAGTTTATGTAAGTCTTTGCAGGTTCTTCGGAAATCTGTCTGCTCACCATTTCTTATAGCACAATGATATTCATATACCACAGTTTATATAGCCACTCTCCAGTTGGTGAGCATCCTCCTAATTTCTAATTATTTGCTACCACAAAGGAACTATTTATGTTTGTACTTGTGGGTTCTTTGCCTTTATTTATCCTTTTGGGATGCAGAAGAAGTAGTTTTGTATCGCTGGTCAAAGAATATGTATAGTTTGTTTGCCCTTTTTGCAGAGCTTAAAATTGCTTTTGAAAATAGTCGGATCAGTTCACAATATCATCAATAATCTATCCATTAGTGTTTCAGTTTTCCCACATTTTGGTATTTCAGAGATCAGTTAATTGGCATTTCTCCAATCAGTACTGATTTAGAGTATGTTTCACAAGACTAGATAGATTTAACATTAAGGTATGTCCGAAAATGTCTATTGATCTCATTATCAATTTGGAAATCCCTGGAAAGTATACTGCCAAAGTAAGTTAACTTATGAACATTATTCAAAATTTCTACATTTGCTGTAAGCAATGGTTTCACATATAAATGATGTGGTATTTGTTGATGGAGCATCTGTGTTTTTAGTCCAAAATTAGCATTAATAGCAGAGAATGTTTTATACTTAGTTGCATACCAGCTTCAGAGTCTGCATTGAGTGCAAGATCAACTGCAAATAAAAATAAAAAAAATTATGCACCAACATTCTCTCCATTTTAGTCTTAGCTTGTAGCTTTTTCAAGTTAAAGTTGTTACCATCAGTGCAGTATCTGACTTTGATGCCATGTTCATCTTAATTGAAGGTGCTCAATAACAATAATTAAGTGCAGGAGGCAGGACAGCCACCAGGAGCCTGATCAAAGATGGAATCTCTCAAAGTGCAGGAGGCAGGACAGTCAGCATGAAGCTGATGAGAGATGGAATCTTTGTGCCTTACTTTGTCCTCAGTTGAAATACTCTATTACAAGTACATCATCATAGCTGTCAGTCTTGTAGAATAGGTACCAACTTATAGAACTATACTAAGTACTAAGTACATGTAAATTAAAGAATCATTATCTTTTTTATTATAGCTTTTTATTTACAAGATATATGCATGGGTAATTTTTCAGCATTGACAATTGCAAAACCTTTTGTTCCAACTTTTCCCCTTCTTCTCCCCACCCTTTCTCCCAGATTGCAGATTTTCCAATACATGTTGAATATGGTAAAGTATAAGTTAAATACAATATATGTATACATGTCCATATAGTTATTTTGCTGTACAAAAATAGACTTTGAAATAATGTGCAATTAGCCTGTGAAGGAATCCAAAATGCAGGTGGACAAAAATAGAGGGATTGGGAATTCTATGTAATTTTTCATATTCATCTCCCAGAGTTCTTTTGCTAGGTGTGGCTGGTGAAATTCATTACTGCTCTATTGGAATTGATTTGGTTCATCTCATTATTGATCATCATATAGTGTTGTTGAAATATATAATGATCTCCTGGTCCTGCTCATTTCACTCAGCATCAGTTCATGTAAGTAGAAAATCATTATCTTAATTCCACTGAGTTAACACCTTGTTTTAGGATTAAATCAATTATACCAAACTAAAGAACTATTAATCACAATGCTAAGTTAGATAATCATTGTTTTATCAATTCCACTGAGCTAATACCTTAATGTAGGATTAAATCAATCTTAAATATATTTCCCCAAAGTTCCAGCCCTTTACAAGGTGGGGTCAGGAATTGACATCAACCTGGGTTAAAGAGTCAACAAGTTCAGCATTCCTTGGTGGCAGTTTGCTGAGAACACTAAGGGAATGCTTATCACATTTCTCTAAGATAATGTTCTTATTATGCAATTAATGTGGGGAGCCAATATGGCTGAGATGACACACATTCTCTCTGACCTGCTTTACTACCCTCACAATAACTATGAAATCTAGCCTCTAAATTAGCTCTGGACAGGCATAACCCACAAATATTGGGAGTGGAACACATTATTAGCAGAAGATAATTTCAAAGATTGACAAAAAAAAAAGTCTGTTTCAATTGGAAATGGGAGGGAGGAGCCAAGGCAACAAGTACAAACTCCAGTGCATAGCTCAGTGTCCTGGGGGCAGAGACTTTGCAGGTGGACACAGACCAGAAAAGACGTTTCAATCAGAAATAGGAGAGAGGCAGTGAAACACAAACAGCTGACCACAAACACCAGCACAGACGGAGCAGGGCCCCAAAGCAGAACAGTCTCACTGTGGCAGTACAACCTCAACTGGGCAGCATGTTTGCAGGAGTTAGTAGACCTTCTCTGGTCGGAAGTGGGAGAGAGACAATAAGGCCCAGGCAGCTGACCACAAATGCCTGTGAAGACAGCTCAAAGTCCAGGAACAGTGCAATCCCCAGAGTACTTGAGCAGACTCCTACCACAGCAGACAACACAGAGCCCCAGGGCATTGCTAAAAATTCTACTTGGCAGAGCCAGCTTCAGGAGTGAATCAGCACTGATTCAGCACAGCTGCCTTTCTTTGGAAAACCCCTCCCACCCTAAAAGGCACACCTTAACTTAACATGAAAAAAATTGCTTAAAAAATGTAAAGAGCACTGTAACAATTGACAGTTTTTATGGTGAAAGAGAACAGATTTTAAACCCTGAGGAGACTAAACACAGATTGTCTCAAGATGAAGTTACAAGGGGTGAAATAATCTGGTCCCCATCACACAAGGCTAGCCTAGAAGAACTTAGAAATGATCTTAAAAGAGAGCTACAGGAAAAAATGAGGGAAGGAAATGAAAGCCTTGCAAAAGAAGCTGGAAAAGGCAACACAATGAAATGGAAAAATCATATAACTCATTAAAAGATAGGCTTGATAAACTGGAAAAAGAAAACAACATCCAGAAAAAAACATAATTTGTGAAAGAGAAAAAGAAAATTACTTTTTAACAACACAAATTTGTGAAATGGTAAAAAAAAAAAAATATATATATATATATATACACATATATATCTCCCTAAAAACAGAAATTGTGAAATGGAAAACAAAAATCCATAGAAGAAATTAATGCATTCAAAAATTCAATTGGACAAATATAAAAAGAAGTAAAAAAAGTAAATGAAGAAAACAACATACTAAAATTCAGAATTGAACAAATGGAAATGAATGACTCAATAAGGCAACAACAATCAGTCAAGCAAAATAAAAAAAACATAATATAGAAAATAATGTAAAATACCTAATGGGGATAACAACCAACCTGGAAAATAGATCTAGGAGAGAAAATTTAAGGGCTATTGGACTCCCTGAAACACATGATGAAAAAAAGATCCTTGACACTATTTTTTCAGGAAATCATCAAAGAGAACTACCCAGATGTCATAAAAAACAGAAAGCAAAATAGACACTGAAATAATTCATCAATCACCTACAAAAAGAGATCCCAAAATTCAAACTCCAAGAAATATTGTGGCTAAATTCCTGAATTATCAGACCAAAGAAAAATACTACAAGCAGCCAGGAAAAAAAAAATCAAATACCAAGAAGCCACAATAAGGATCACTCAGGATCTAGCAGCTTCCCACATTAAAGGATCGAAGGGCCTGGCATCTGATATTCTGAAAGGCAAAGAAATTTGATATGGAGCCAAGAATAAATAACCCTGCAAAACTGAGCATTTTCTTCCAGGGAAGAAGATGGACATTCAAAGAAACAGGTGAATTCAATATATTTCTTACTAAAAAACAAAACAAAAACAAACAATCAAAAAAAAAAAAAAAAAACAGAGCTAAACAAAAAGTTTGGCCTTCAAATACAGGACTCAAAAGAAGCATAAAAAGGTAAACTCTTGAGAACTGTATTTCTGTTATGGGTATACAAAAAGAGTACATGTATAATTTGGTTTACTGTTATAATATTTTAAAAAATGATCTATAGGTGGAAAGGAAATTGTACCAGAAAAAAGGGAAAAGTGCAGGTAAAAAGAGGTAAACTACATCTTACAAAGAGGCAAAGGAAGCCTACTGTATCTGAGGGAAAGAAGGGAAGGGAATGATCATGGTGTAAATCTTACTCTCATCAGAATTGGCTCAAAGAGAAAATATTAGACACATTGGGTTTGGAGAGAAACTTAACTCACCTCATTGAAAAGTGGGAGGGGGAAAAGCAAAAAAAGCAAGGGATAGGATAAACAAAAGGGGATACAGAAATTGAAAGGGAAATGTTTAAGAAAAGAGGAGGCACTCTAAGGAAAGGATCCTAAAGAGGGAGGACTGCATGAGGCAAGTGGTGCTTATAAGGTTAATATTGGGGAGGGGGGTAAGGGGAAAAAGAAAGAGAAAAGTATAATCTGGGATTAACAAGATGGCAGGAAATATGAAATTAGTAATCTTAACCATAAATATGAATGAGGTAAACTCCCCAATAAAGTGGAGACAGATAGCAGATTGGATTAAAAGCCAAAATCCTACAATAAGTTCTTTACAGAAAACACATTTGAAGCACCTTGATAAATATACAGTAAAGGTAAAAGGTTGGAGCATAATCTTCTATGCTTCAGGTAAAGTTAAAAAAAAAAAAAAAAAAGGCAGGGGTAGCCATCCTGACCTAAGATCAAGCAAAAGCAAAAATTGATCTAATTTAAAGAGATAAGGAAGGGCACCATGTCTTGCTAACGGGTAGCATAGATAATGAAGCAGTATCAATATTAAATATATATGAACCAAGTGGAATAGCATCTAAATACCTAAAAGAGAAGTTAAGAGAGCTACAAGAAGAAATAGATAGCAAAACTATAATAGTGGGAGATCTGAACCTTGAACTCTCAGAATTAGATAAATCAAACCACAAAATAAATAAGAAAGAAGTCAAAGAGGTACATAGAATATTAGAAAAGTTAGGTATGATAGATCTTTGGAGAAAACTAAACGGAGACAGAAAGGAGTACACTTTCTTCTTGGCAGTCCATGGGACCGATACAAAAATTGACCATACTTTAGGACTTAAAGATGTTAAATTCAAAGGCTGTAAGTCAGAAAGAGTAAATGCATCCTTTTCAGATCACAATGCAATAAACTAAAAAGTAATTGGAAACTAAAAAATCTCACCCTAAAGAATGAATAGGTGAAACAGCAAATCATAGACTCAATTAATAAATTTACCCAAGAGAATGAAAATAGTTAGATGCAATACCAAAATGTGGGTGATGGATCCAAAGCAGAAATAATGGGAAATTTTATATCACTAGAGGCCTACTTGCATAAAATAGAGAAAGAGAAAATCAGTGAATTAGGCTTACAACTAAAAAAGCTAGAAAAAGAGCAAATTAACCCCCCTAATCAAATACTAAACTTGAAATTCTAAAAAATAAAAGAAGACATTAATAAAATTAAAAGTTTAAAAAAACTATTGAATTAATAAATAAAACTAAGAGTTGGTTTCATGAAAAAAAAAAAACTAACAAAATAGATAAACCCTTGGTAAATTTGATTAGAAAAAGGAAAGAAGAAAATCAAATTATGAGTCATAAAAATGAAAAGGGAGAAATTGCTACTAATGAAGAGGAAATTAGAACAATAATTAGGAGTTACTTTGCCTAACTTTATGCCAATAAATTGGATAACTTAAAAGAAATGGATGAATACTTTTAAAAAGATAGGTGACTCAGATTAAGAGGAAGAAGTAAATTGGTTAAATAGCCCCATTTTTGATAAAGAAATAGAGCAAGCTATTAATTACCTTCCTATGAAAAAATCCCCAGGACAAGATGGACTTACATGTGAATTCCAGCAAACATTTAAAGAACAATTACCTCCAATGCTATATAAACTATTTGAAAAAATAGGGAATGAAGAAGTCCTACCAAATTCCTTTTATGATACAGATATGGTACTAAAACCTAAACAAGGCAGGATGAAAACAGAAAAAGGAAATTGTAGACAAATCTCCCTAATGAACATTGATACAAAAATATTAAATAAAATATTAGCAAAAAGATTACAGAAAATCATCCTCAGGATAATAAACCATGACTAAGTAGTTTTTATACCAGGAATGCAGGGCTGGTTCAGTATTAGGAATAATAATACATATTAGCATAATTGATTATATCAATAACCAAATTAACAAAAAAACATATGATCATCTCAATAGATGCAGAAAAAGCATTTGATAAAAATCCAAAACACATTCCTATTAAAAACACTAGAGTGTATAGGAAAAAAATGGACTTTTCCTTACAATAGTGAGTAGCATCTATGTAAAACCATTAGTAAGCATCATATGCAATGGTGATAAACTGGAAACCATTCCCATTAAAATCAGAAGTGAAACAAGGTTGCCCACTATCACCTGTCACTATCACAACTATCGATAGTATAAAATATTTGGGAAAGGTAAAGTCCAGAACTATTTGAGCAAAACTACAAAACACTTTCCACACAACAAAGTTAGATCTAACCAATTGGAAAAATATTAAAGGCTCTTGGATAGGTAAAGAGTAGGTAATAAGATGACAATACTACCTAAACTAATCTATTTATTTGGTGCTATAACAATGAGACTCCCAAGAAACTATTTAATGAACTAGAAAAAATAACAACAAAATTCATATGGGAGAACAAAAGATCAAGAATTTCAAGCGAACTAATAAAAAAAAAATCAAATGAAGGTGGCCTAGCTGTACCAGATCTAAAACTATATTAAAAAGAAATTGTCACCAAACCATTTGATATTGGCTTACAAATAGATTAGTTGATCAATGGAATAGGTTAGGTTCACAAGATAAAATAGTCAATAACTATAGCAATCTAGTGTTTGACAAACCCAGAGATCCTAACTTTTGGAATAAGAATTCACTATTTGACTAAAACTGCTGGGAAAACTGAAAATTAGTATGGCAGAATCTAGGCATGTCCCACACTTAACACTATATACCAAGATAAAGTCTAAATGGTTTCATGATCTATCCATAAAGAATGAGATTATAAACAAATTCAAAGAACATAGGATAGTTAACTCTCAGACTTGTGGAAGAGGAAGGAATTTGTGACCAAAAAAAGAACTAGAGATCATTATTGATCACAAACAGAAAATTTTAATTATATTAGGTTAAAAAAGATTTTGTACAAACTAAACTAATGCAGACAAGATTAGGAGGGACGAAGTAAACTGGAAAAAAATCTTTACTTACTGTTAAAGGCTCTGATAAAGGCCTTCTTTCCCAAATATATAGAGAATGTGACCAAATTCATAAGAAATTAAGCCATTCTCCAATTGATAAATGGTTAAAGGACATGATGAAATTAAAACTGTTTCTACCCATATGAAAATGTTCTCCAAATCATTATTGATCAGAGAAATGCAAATTATTTGACTCTGAGATACCATTTGTCCAATGGGCTAAGATGACAGTAAATGATGAGTGTTGGAAGGGATGTGGGGAAACTGGGACACTGATGCATTGTTGGTGGAATTGTGAATGGATCCAACCCTACTGCAGAGCAATTTGGAACTATGCTCAAAAAGTTGTCAAACTGTGCATATCTTTTTATCCAGCAGTGTGACTAGTGGGGTTATATCCCAAAGAAATATTAAAGAAGGGAAAGGGACCTGTATTTGTAAATATGATTGTGGCAGCTTTTTTTGTAATGACTAGAAACTGGAAATTGAATGGATGCCCATTAATTGGAAAATGGCTGGCCAAATTGTAGCATATGAATGTTATGGAATATTATTGTTCTGTAAGAAATGAATACAGAGACACCTATAGAGACAAACATGAATTGATGCTAAGTGAAATGAGCAGGACTGAAAGATCATTATACACTTCAACAACAATACTATATGAAGATCAATTCTGACAGAAGTAGCTATCTTCAACAATGAGAGGATCCAAGTCAGTTCAATTAATCAGTAAGAAACAGAATTAACTATACCCACTGAAAGAACACTGGAAAATGAGTGTGGGATACAACATACCATTTACACTCTTTCTGTCATTGTTTGCTTGCATTTTTGTTTTTCTTCTCAAGTTTTTACCTTCTTCTAAATCCGATTCTTCTTGTGTAGCAAGACAACTGTATAAATACATATACATATTTTGGATTTAACATATACTTTAACTTATTTAACATGTATGGAACTATGTTCCTTCTAAGGGAGAGGGTGGATGGAAGGAGGGGAAAAGTTGGAACAGAAGTTTTTGCAAAGGGCAATGTTGAAAAATTACCCGTGCATATGTTTTGTCAATAAAAACTTATTTTAAAAATTCTTATTTGTAGTGTAGTATGGGAATTCATGTAGTGCCATAGCAAAGCTTATGGACACCTTCTCTGTATATTATTCTTAGTGCATGAAACAGAATTACAAATTTTAAAAAGAAATTAATGCGGTACCATCGGCACTCAGTAGTTGAGATGCACCATAGGTCTTTAACACATTTATAGCCTTCAAGTCATCATAAAAATGTCCTTTAATTTTACTTTTATCATAAAACTGAATGTCTTTTATCTTTTTGCTGGGCCAAGAATCCTGTAGCTCTCTAAGTTTTAAGTGTACTTTACTTTTGAAGGAATTGAATGTTACCTTCTTAGAGATGGATGTACCATCCTTATGGTAAATTCTATGGAATACTAATTTTTTCATTTAGCTGCTACTTAATATCCCTATCATTTTCTTGAAACTATTCCTGGTGGCTGTGAATATTTTGTCCCAGTTGAGCAAATTCAGTGCTCAAATTTCTTAAAGTTGTCCACTCTTTTTCTACCCTACAATTGTAAACTGTATGTTAACTCAATTTTCTCTTCAAGTTAACAACAGTTTCCTGCACAGAGAAAGGCTCTGATCAATTGACATTATTTCTTTCATCAGTTATTTTGTCTTGGCAATCACCATTTTTATTGAATGTGAATATTTAGCTTGTAGAGAATAAGACTATGATCAGTCCAATACACTGTAATCTATATTGCCTTCATCACTCTCAGATTCTGTCTGTTCTCCTTACAATCATATAATCAATTAAATATCAATGTTTGCAGTGAGGGTTCCTGCACAAAGTTTTATTACATTCAGATAAATAAAAGACTGTTCCTGATGAAAAGGTCATTGGATGCACAAGTCTCCATTAGTAAGTGAAGTGAACATTGACATTGATGTTTCCAATTTTATTCTGCCCAAGGATTTCTTGCCATGTCTGGAAATCTGAGCCTTCTTTAACATTCAAGTCACCTAGAAATATAAGCTTTTCATCTTTTGGCATATTGATGATAAAGGTCTTGAGATATTCATAAAAATTTCTTCCACTTCAACAGAATACACCATGGTAGAAGCAGAGGCACTGATTAGGAGAGTTTGTGAATGGCAATCACATTATTGTAACCTGTTGTTCACTCCTTTTGGTAGAAATACAAGCTTGTTGACTAGATTAGTTTTGATTGCAAAAACTAAACCAACTTCACTGTAACCACTCCCCTCCTGTAGTCACTTCAGAAAAATGTATATACAACTCCAACTTCAGTAAGCTGGCCTTCATTTGCCAGTCTTATTTTGCTGAGAGCTGTTTTTTGGATGTAATACTTGCTGAGTTCTCTTGCAACAAGAGCTGTTCTTTCAGGTCTATTGTATTTTATGTTGTTTATAAATGTGTGCAAATTCCATGTATGATGGTAACTGAAATCATTTTTGCAGAAGGTTTTGTATATTTTTGAGTTGCATGTTTTGATGCCAAGATGGGATCTTTGTCTGCTTCATTAATCAGACCATAGGTAGTTAAGTAGACAACTTTTAGGGTACCCTTTCTATCTCTTTCCTTATCACTACTTGAGTAGTATGATCCTTTAAGAGGCTGTTTGGACACCCAGGGCACTGCCTAATCCCATTGCTTCTTCCAGGAATAAGATAATCCTAGGCTTGGGTTACCCATACACAACACTATAACTATAGATCCCAGTTTTATTTATTATTTATTAAATTTATTTATTAAAAGCAAACAAGTGAGAGATAACTGAGCTATTAGGAAGATCTGAATTCAAATGCAGTTTCTGACTAGATGTTTGAACTCAAGCATGTCATTTAACATGTTCCAGGGCAATAATCCAATATCTTTGCCAAGAAAACTTCATATGGAATCACAAAGAGGCAGACACAATAGAAAAATAATTAAACAACTTCAATGCTTCTTTTACAACAATTCTAAGGTGTATAATACTAGATCTAGGTAACTTTTTTTCAGAGAATCAAGTAATTTGATTAGTGTCACAAAGGTCATAGCACTTAGATTCAGGATTCTTACTTATTTTGTGATCCATACCATTTTCCATTTATATATTTTCTTTCTTTCTTTCTTTCTTTTTCTTTTTTAATTGTTTCTTTTTTATTTTGTAACTTTTTTTTTGACAGTACATTGAATGGGTAATTTTTTACAACATTATCCCTTGCACTCACTTCTGTTCCAATTTTTCCCTTCCTTTCCTCCACCCCTTCCCCTAGATGGCAGGCAGTCTTATACATGTTAGATATGTTATAGTATATCTTAGATAAAATATATGTATGCAGAACCGAATTTCTTGTTGCACAGGAAGAATTGGATTCAGAATGTAAAAATAACCTGGGAAGAAAAACAAAAATGCAAACAGTTTACATTCATTTCCCAATGTTCCTTCTCTGGGTGTAGCTGATTATGTCCATCATTGATCAATTGGAACTGAATTATATCTTCTCTTTTTCAAAGATATCCACTTCCATTAGAATACATCACTCAGGGAAACTGAGCTTCAGAGTTCTAAATGAGTTGTCTTGGGAGGTGGAGCTATGATGATGGAGAGGACAAATATATCCAACTAAGCTCTTCCTTGCCCTCAGACTACTTCTTTCATTAAACGGCCTCAGAATTACTACTTGACTGAACAAAAAAAAAAAAAAAAAAAAAAAAAAAAATATATATATATATATATATATATATATATACATACATACATACATATATATATATATATATATATATATATATATATATATATTGGGAGTAAAACACATTATCAATAAAAGATATCCTCGAAATTTTCCAGAAAAGGTCTGTTTTTGCTTGTGAGCAGGGACAATTAAACCAGGTGCAGCCTCAGGCAGTCAAGGAGCAAGGAAGGCACCTGGAACAGACAGGAATAGGGTGGGGTGTGGTCTCAGCCAGCAGAAAATTTTCGGGGAGAACTTTGCCACAGTGTGATCTACTTTGCTGTGGTAGCAAGCCAATAGATCAGCAGAGATCTAAAAACACAAGGGGTAAAGACTATAACCCTGAAACACTAGAGTCTCTTGGGACCTGGCCACACCCTCCCAGCACCCTAAGTGCATGCTCTCAGAGTACAATCACTGCGCAGATGCAGAGCAGGTATTGTTGTCCTGCTGCTACTTCACTTCTACCTATTAACTGTAGAGAAATCTTGTTAATACCATACTGCCCAAAAAGCAGACCCCAATTGTTTTTGTTTGTTTGTTTTCTTTGTTTCCTTTTTTGTCAAAATGAGTAAAGAGTTAGAGAACTCTAACTACAGATGGCATCTATATTGATAGAGAGTAGATTCCAGACTCTGAGAAACCTAAAAACAGATTGTCTCTAGATAAACACCCAAACAGGGTTTATGATCCACCACACAAGGCTCTCATAGAAGAAATTTTGAAAAAAGGAAACCTAACCTTAACCCTAAATTTTGAAAAAAGGAAAAAAGGACAGCTAGAAAAAAAAATGGATAAAGGAAAGGGAAGCTTGGCAAGAGGGTCTGGATAAATCATCCTACTCATTAAAAGCTCCCTGAAAAACAGAATTAGTGAATTGGAAAAAGAAATACCTCTCTAACGAATAAAATTGGCAAAATGAAAAAAAATCTATAGAAAAAAACAACTCATTTTAAAACAGAATTGGACAATTATAAAATGTAATTTGTAAAAATGAAGAAAATAATACATTAACAATTAGAATTGAATAAATGTAAATAAATGACTTGAGGAGATAGCAAGAATTTAAAAAGCAAAACAAAATAAAATAAAATAAAATAAATAGAAAAAATGTTAAATACCTACTTGGAAAAGTAACAGACCTGAAAAGTAGAACTAGGAGAGATAATCTGAGGATTACTGGACTTCCTGAAAATTATGATGCAAAAAAGAGCCTAGACATTATTTTTCAGGAAATCATCATAGAGAACTGCCCAGATGTTAAAGAAAGAGAGGATAAAATAGACTCTGAAAGAATTCATTGATCACCTTCTGAAAGAGATCACAAAATCAAAATTCCAAGAAATATTGTGGCTAAATTCCAGAACAATTAGATCAAGGAAAAAATACTACAAGCAGCTAGAAAAACAAACAAACAAACAAACAAACAAACAAACAAACAAAAAAAACAATTCAAATATAGAGGAGCCACAATAAGGATTATTCAGGGTGTAGCAGGATCCCACATTAAAGGACTGAACAGCCTGGAACCTGATATTCCAAAAGGCTAGGGAGCTTGGTATGCAACCAAGAATAACAAACCCAGCCAAAATGAACATTTTTCTCCAGGGAAGAAGGCGGACATTCAATAAAATAGGTGAATTCCATCTATTTTTTTTTTCATTTTATAAATTAATTTTATAATTATAAAATTGTTTGACAGTATATATGCATGGGTAATTTTTCACAACATTGCCCCTTGCACTCACTTCTGTTCCAAATTTTACCCTCCTTCCCTCAACCTCCTCCACTAGATGGCAGGCAGTCCCATACATGTTAAATATGTTATAGGATATCCTAGATACAATTTTTCTTTGCAGAACTGAATTTTTGTTGCACAGGAAGAATTGGATTCAGAAGGTAAAAATTATCTGGAAAAAAAAAAAGTAAAAACAGTTTACACTCATTTCCCAGTATTCCTTTTCTGGGTGTAGCTGATTCTGTCCATCATTGATCAATTGGAACTGAATTAGATCTTGTCTTTGTTGAAGAAATCCAATTCCATCAGAGTACATCTTCATACAGTATTGTTACTGAAGTGTATAATGAGTTCCTGGTTCTGCTCATTTCACTCAGCATCAGTTCATGCAAGTCTCTCCAAACTTCTCTGTATTGCTCCTGTTGGTCATTTCTTACAGAACAATAATATTCCATAACAGTCATATACCATAATTGACACAACTATTCTCCAATTGATGGGCATCCATTCATTTTCCAGTTTATAGCCACTACAAAAAAGTCTGGCAAAAACATTTTGGCAAATACAGGTCCCTTTCCCTTCTTTAGTATATCTTTGGGAAATAAGCCCAGTAGTAGCACTGCTGAATCAAAGGGTATTCACAGTTTGATGACTTTTTGGGCGTAATTCCAGATTGCTCTCCAGAATGGTTGGATCCTTTCACAACTCCACCAACAATGTATCAGCATCCCAGTTTTCCCACATCCCCTCCAACATTCATCATTATTTTTTCCTGTCATGTTAGACAATCTGACAGGTATGTAGTGGTATCTCAGAGTTGTCTTAATTTGCATTTCTCTGATCAATAGGGATTTGGAACACTCTTTCATATGAGTGGATATAGTTTCAATTTCATCATCTTAAAATTGTCTGTTCATATCCTTTGACCATTTGTCAATTGGAGAATGCCTTGATTTATTATAAATTAGAGGCAGTTCTCTATATATTTTGGAAATGAGGCATTTATCAGAACCTTTAAATGTAAAAATATTTTCCCAATTTGTTACTTCCCTTCTAATCTTGTTTGCATTAGTTTTGTTTGTACAAAAGTTTTTTAATTTGATGTAATCAAAATCTTCTATTTTGTGATCAATAATGATCTCTAGTTTTTCTCTAGTCATAAATTCCTTTAAAAAAAAGATCTTAAAAAAGAGCTAGGGGGCAGCTAGGTGGAGCAGTGTATAGAGCACCAACCCTGAATTCAGGAGGACCCGAGTTCAAATTTGGTCTCAGACACTTAACACTTCCTGTGTGACCCTGGGCAAGACACTTAACCCAGGCCTCAAAGAGAGAGAGAGAGAGAGAGAGAGAGAGAGAGAGAGAGAGAGAGAGAGAGAGAGACAGAGAGCGCTAGTAAAAACAAAGGGGAAAGGAAATGAGAACTTGCAAGAGAGTTTGGAAAAGGAAAAAAATATCTAAAAAAATTCATTACAAAATAGACTTAGCAAAATAGAAAAAAAACATAACTTCCTAAAATTAAATTTGATAAAATATAAAAAAATAATTCCCTGAAAAACAGAATTTGTAAAATGGAAAAAAAAATAGAACAAAACAACTCATTCAAAAATTCAATTGGACAAATTCAAAAGAGCTAAAAAAGTAAAAAAAGAAAATAATTCACTAAAAATCAGAACTGAACAAATGGAAATTAATAATTCAAAGAAATATCAAGAATCATTCAAGAAGGTGTGCAGTAGATAAAGCATCACGCTGGAAGTTAGGAGGACCTTAGTTTAAATTTAGGCTCAGATACTATTTTTATTATAGCTTTTTTTTATAAGATATATACATGGGTAATTTTTCAGCAAGAACAATTACAAAACCTTTTATTCCAACTTTTCCACTCCACCCCAGATGTCAGGTTGACCAATAAATGTTAAATATGTTAAAGTATAAGTTAAATACAATATATGTATGTGTGTCCAAACAGTTATTTTGCTGTACAAAAAGAATCGGACTTTGAAATAGTGTACAATTAGCCAGTGAAGGAAATAAAAAATTCAGGTGGACAAAAATAGAGGGATTGGGAATTCTATGTAGTGGTTCATAGTCATCTCCCAGAGTTCTTTCGCTGGATGTAGCTGGTTCAATTCATTACTACTCTATTGGAATTGATTTGGTTCATTTCAGTGTTGAAGATGGCCACGTCCATCAGAATTGATCATCATATAATATTTTTGTTGAGGTGTATAATGATCTCCTGGTCCTGCTCATTTCACTCAGCATCATGTAAGTCTCTCCAGGCTTTTCTGAAATCATCCTGCTGGTCATTTCTTACAGAACAATAATATTCCATAATATTCATATACCACAATTTATTCAGCCATTCCCAATTGATGGTCATCCACTTAGCTTCCAGTTTCTGGCCATTACAAAGAGGGCTGCCACAAACATACTTGCACATACTGGTCCCTTTCCCATCTTTAAAATTTCTTTGGGATATAAACCCAGTAGAAACACTGCTGGATCAAAGGGTATGCACAGTTTGATAACTTTTTGAGCAGAGTTCCAAATCGCTCTCCAGAATGGCTGGATATATTCACAATTCCACCAACAACGTATCAGTATCCCTATTTTCCCACATCCCCTCCAACATTCTGCATTATCTTTCCCTGTCATTATAGCCAATCTGAGAGGTCTGTAGTGGTATCTCAGCATTGTCGTGATTTGCATTTCTCTAATTAATAATGACTTGGAGCATCTTTTCTTATGACTACAAATAGTTTCAATGTCTTCATCTGGTAATTGTCTGTTCATATCTTTTGACCATTTATCAATTGGAGAATGGTTTGATTTCTTATAAACTTGAGTCAATTCTCTATATATTTTGGAAATGAGGCCTTTATCAGAACTTTTGATTGTAAAATGTTTTCCCAGTTTATTGCTTCCCTTCTAATCGTATATGCATTAGTTTTGTTTCTACAAAAACTTTTCAATTTGATATAATCAAAATTTTTTATGATCAATAATGATCTCCAGTTCTTCTTTGATCATAAATTCCTTCCTCTTCCACAGATATGAGAGATAAATTATTCTATGTTCCTCTAATTTATTTATAATCTCATTCTTTATGCCTAGGTGATGAACCCATTTTGACCTGATTTTGGTGTACAGTGTTAAGTGTGGGTCAGTGCCTAGTTTCTGTCATACTAATTTACAATTTCCCCAACAATTTTTGTCAAACATTGAGTTCTTATCCCAAAAGCTGAGGTCTTTGGGTTTATCAAACGCAAGATTATTAAAGTTATTGATTGTTTTGTCCTTTGAATCTAACCTATTCCACTGATCAACTAGACTATTTCTTAACCAATACCAAATGATTTTGGTAACTGCTGCTTTATAATATAATTTTAAATCTGGTACAACTAGGCCACCTTCAGTTGATTTTTTTTTCATTAATTCCCTTGAAATTCTCGATCTTTTGTTCTTCCATATGAATTTTATTGCAATTTTTTCTAGGTCATTAAAATAGTTTTCTGGGAGTCTGATTGGTATAGTGCTAAATAAATAGATCACCTTAGGTAGTATTGTCATCTATATTATATTTGCTCTCCTAATCCAAGAGCATTTAATATTTTTCCATTTGTTTAGATCTGACTTTATTTGTGTGGAAAGTATTTCATAGTTTTACTCATATAGTTTCTGATTTTCCCTTGGCAGATAGAGTCCTAAATATTTTATACTCTCAGTAGTTATTTTAAATATAACTTCTATTTGTACCTCTAATTGTTGGATCGTGTTAGTGATATACAAGAATGCTGATGGCTTTGGTGGGTTTATTTTGTATACTGCAACTTTGCTTAGCTTTTAAGTGGAATCTCTGGGGTTCTCTAAGTATACTATCATATCATCTGCAAAGAGGGATAATTTGATTTCCTTATTACTATTCGAACTCATTTAAATTCTTTCTCAACTCTTATTTCCAAAGCTATCATTTCTAATACAACATTGAATAGTAATGGTGATAATGGGCAACCTTGTTGCATTCCTGATCTTATTTGGAATGGTTACAGTTTATCCCCATTACATATGATGCTTACTGATGGTTTTAAATATATGCTATTGATTATTTTAAGGAAAAGTCCATTTTTTGCTATACTCTCAAGTGTTTTTAGTAGGAATGGATGCTGAATTTTATCAAATGCTTTTTCTGCAGCTATTTATAGATGATCATATGGCTTTTGTTAATTTGATTATTAATATGGTCAATTATACTAATAGTTTTCCTAATATTGAACGAGCCTTGCATTTCTGTCCTGGGGATGATTTTCTGTAGCCTTTTTGCTAATATCTTATTTAAGATTTAGCATCAATATTCATTACAAAGACTGGTCTATAATTTTCTTTCTTTGTTTTCAACCTACCTGGTTTAGGTATCAGTCCTATATCTGTGTAATAAAAGGAATTTTGTAAGATTCCTTTATTGCATATTTTTTTCAAATAGTTTATATTGCATTGGGGTTAATGGTTCTTTAAATGTTTGGTAGAATTCACATGTAAATGCAACCGGTCCTGGGGATTTTTTTTTTTTCTTAGGGAGTTGATTAATAGCTTGTTTTATATCTTTTTTCTGAAATGGGACTATTTAAGCAATTTACTTCCTCCTCTGTCAATCTGCAAAACGAATATTTTTGGAGGTAATCATCCATTTCACTTAAGTTATCAAATTTATTGGCATAAAGTTGGGCAAAGTAACTCCTTATTATTGCTCTAATTTCCTCTTCATTGGTGGAAAGTTCTCCCTTTGTATTTTTAAGACTAACAATTTGATTTTACTCTTTCCTAATGAGATTTACCTCTCTCTGTAACCTTCCAACCATGGAGGTCCCCTCAGTTCCTGGTTCACTCCAAATGCTAGCCTCTCATTCTATCCCTGGCTGCACTGGTCTATTTTTGCTGCTCAGGACAAATCTTTTCTAGAAATCTTCCAGATTATCTTTGGCTGGTAAGTTGTTGTACTTTCAATCTTCGTGAATTTTACCAGTCAAGTGCTAAGCTTAGAAAGTCCTGTGTGCCTTCTCCACCATCTTGGCTCCACCCCTGGCCTCATATACTTTAACACTTCCTAGTTGTGTGACCCAGCCCAAGTCACTTATCCCAATTGCTTTACCAAAGGGGGTTGGGGGGAATCAAGCAAGCAAATAAAAAAAAATTAAAAAACACACATGAAAAATAGAAAAAAATGTAAAATACCTTTTGAGGAAACTAATTGACTTTGATTATAGATCTAGGAGAGACAATCTAAGGATTATTAGACTTCCTGAAAACCATGATGAAAATAAAAAAAGATCTTAGACATTATTTTTCAGGAAATTATCACAGCAAACTGCCATAATGTCATAGAATCAGAATTTAAAATAGCTATTGAAAGAATTCACCAAACACCTCCTGAAATAGATATCAAAATTTAAACTCCAAGGAATATTATGACTAAATTTTAGAACTATTGGACCAAGGAGAAAATATTGTTAAATAGCCAGAAAAAAAAATCAGATACCAAGGAATCACAATAAGGATTACCCAGGACCTAGCAGCTTCCAGCTTAAAGGATCCAAGGACCTGGAATCTGATATATTATTTGACAAAAACTGCTGGGAAAATTGGAAACCAGTACTGCAGAAACTAGGCTTTGCCCCACACCTAACATCCTATTTCTTTCTTCTTTTTTTTCTTTTTTTTTTATAACATTATCCCTTGTATTCATTTTTCCAAATTTTCCCCTCCCTCCCTCTACTCCCTCCCCTAGATGACAGGCAATCCCATACATATTACATGTGTTACAGTATAACCTAGATACAATATATGTGTGTAAATACCATTTTCTTGTTGCACGTTAAGAATTGGGTTCCAAAGATATAAGTAACCTGGGTAGAAAGACAGTAGTGCTAACAGTTTACATTCAATTCCCAGTGTTCCTTCTCTGAGTGTAGTTGTTTCTGTCCATCATTGATCAACTAGAAGATATCCACTTCCATCACAATATATCTTCATACAGTATTGTTGTTGAAGTGTATAGTGATCTTCTGGTTCTGCTCTTTACTCAGCAATAGTTCATGTAAGTCTCTCCAAACCTCTCTGTATTCATCTTGCTGGTCATTTCTTACAGAGCAATAATATTCCATAACCTTCATATACCATAATTTACCCAACAGTTCTCCAACTGATGACATCCATTCATCTTCCAGTTTCTAGCCACTATGAAAAGAGTTGCTACAAATATTTTGGCACATACAGCTCCCTTTCCCCTCTTTAGTATTACTATGGGATATAAGCCCAGTAGTAGCACTGCTGGATCAAAGGGTATGCACAGTTTGATAACTTTTTGGGCATAGTTCCAAATTACTCTCCAGAATGTCTGAATTCTTTCACAACTCCACCAACAATGCATCAGTGTCTCAGTTTTCCCACATCCCCTCCAACATTCATCATTATTTATTCCTGTCATCTTAGCCAATCTGACTGGTTTGTAATGGTATCTCAGAGTTGTCTTAATTTACATTTCTCTAATCAGTAGTGATTTGGAATACTCTTTCATATGAATGGGTATAATTTCAATTTCATCATCTGAGAATTGTCTGTTCATATCCTTTGATCATTTATCAATTGGAGAATGGCCTAACATCCTATCTCAATATAGGTTTGAAATTAGCTCATGATTTAGACCTAAAGAGTGATATAAGCAAAATAGAAGAACAAAGGACTCTTTACCTCTCAGATCTCTGGAGAAGGAAAGAATTTTTGGCTATAGAAGAACTCAAGTATTTTATTGAATGAAATATGGATTTTGATTATATTAAGCTAAAAAAGAATTTTGTGCAAATAAAACCAAGCAGATAAGATTAGAAGGGAAGCAATAACCTGAGGGGGAAAAAAACAAAACTTTTTTTTTATATTAAAGTTTCTGATAAAGGCCTCATTTCTAAATTATAAAACCAAATCAAATTCATAGGAATGCAAGTCATTCACTAATTGTGAATGGTCAAAGAATAAGAAATTAAGAACATTTCCAATCATATGAAAAGGTGCTCTAAATCACTATTGATCAAAGGAATGCAAATTAAAACAATTCTGAGGTACTGCTACATACCTCTCATATTGACTAAAATGATAAGAAAAGATAATGACTAATATTAGAGGGGATGTGGGCAAACTGAAACACTATATACATTGTTTGTGGAGTTATGGACTGATGCAACCATTCTGGAGAACTACTTGGAACAATGTCCAAAGGGTTATCAAACTGTGCATATCCTTTGATCCAGCAGTGTTTCTACTGGTCTTGTATCCTAAAGAGATCATACAAAAGAAAAGGGACTCTCATGTGCAAAATTTTTTTGTGCCAGCCCTTTTTGTAGTGTCAAGAAACTGGAAACTGGTAAATGATTGTTATGGAATATTATTTTTCTATAAGAAATGATCAGAATGTTGATTTCAGAGAGGTCTGGAGACATACATGAACTGATACAAAACCAGTAGATCATTATACTCAGCAACAACAAGATTATATGATAATCAATTCTGATGGATATGACTCTTGTCATCAAAGAGATGGTTCAGGTCACTTTCAATGGTCTTGTGATGAAGAAAGCCATATGTACAGTGAGAGTGGAAAGTGGGAACAGAATGTGGATCACAATATAGCATTTTCACTTTTTGTTTGCTGGAATTTTTTTTCTTTCTCAATTTTTTTTTCTTTTTTGATCTGATTTTTCTTGTGTAGCATTATATTTATGGAAATATGTACAGAATTTTTACATGTTTACATTGGATCATTTGCCATCTAAGGGAGGGGCAGAGGGAAAGGGGATAAAAAATTAGAACACAAACTTTTGTAAGGACAAATATTGAAAACTATCCATCTACATATTTTGAAAATAAAAAAGCTTTAATTAGAAAAAAGGAAAAATTATTTTTGGTTAGCTCTATGAATGGCATACCTCTGGAATTTGACTCCTTTGCACACTTCATTTTTTTATTTATATGTCCCATGGTCTGTGTGCCCTAAGTTAACTAAGTAAAATTATGTTCACACACTTTGTTATGTGTATTTTTCTTGTTTTGTTTGTGACTGACTGTAAGATGCAGTAGGTCTGTGTAATATTTGTGCTTTAAGCAAAATTCTATTACCTTGAGATTCAAAATGCAAACAGCCAGAAAACAAAACAAAACAAAACAAAACAAAACCTTTTAATGTCTGGTGCCATAACGCACTGAGAAATATTAATGAATTGTCATAGTTGAAGTAGTCATCTCAGTAAGCGAGAATACCTATATTTTAAGCTTTAGGTAAGAGGTTAAGTTATAAAGGGAAAGATAGCAAAAGTGAGGGAGCAGTGTAAGACTCGCCTTTTTCTGTCACTGCAACATTTGCTGTTAGAAGTATAGAAATGAAGCCAATAATCAAAATTTGTAGAGATATTAAAAGTTTCTTATCATATATGGAGGGTTTAGAGATTAAGCATTAAGAAGTTTGGCAAAGTTGATCAATGATGGACAGAAACAGCTACACCTAGAGACACTGGGAATTGAGTGTAAACTGTTTGCACTATTGTCTTTCTACCCAGGTTACTTTTACCTTCAGAATCCAATTCTTATCCTGCAACAAGAAATTTGCTTTTACACACATATATTGTATCTAGGATATGCTGTAACAAATTTAACATGTATTGGATTGCCTGTCACCTAGGGGAGGGAGTAGAGGGAGAGAGGGGAAAATTTAGAAAAGAGGTGAATACAAGGGATAATGTTGTAAAAATTTACCCATGCATATCATATGTACTGTCAAAAATTATAATTTTAAAATCAATTAAAAAAAGGAAAAAAAAGAAGTTTGGCAAATAATTATTTTACCATCACAAGAGAAAACTGCTGAGAATTTGGATTAATTCCAGGCATCCATTCCTTTCTGAAATATCTTAGTAAGTTTTGTGATAGAATTCTGTAATATTTGTTTTATAAATAAATAAAATAAATAAATAAATAAATAAATAAAAATTGAATCTTATTAAAGGTTTTTAAACATGTTATAAGTAATTGGCAAGATTAATAGTTTCATTCTTATAAGGCAATAAAGGAAGACTAGTTTTGCAGTGACCCCTATGGTGAAGAGAGTGAAGGGAAAAAATTAGTTTGCATAACAACCTTTAGTGTCTTTTCAGTTTTTAACCTATTTTATTAGTAATCATGCCATCTATCTCTCAAAAAAGTATCTTAACCATTTCTTTTTTGTAACATTTTTACATTTGGTTCCTTCTTGAGACCACAGCTAGAGGATAAAACTAGTCTTCAAGTCCCTTTTGCACCACTAGGAAAGGGAATTATTCCTTTAATTAACAAGATATGCAAGGAAGAAGTTTGATTTTAATGTAAGATACCTAGTCACTGGAGAGCAGAATATGGAATAATAGCTAGCATAGTTGTTACAAAAGGAAAGTACCCCCAAAATATTGAAAGACCCTCCCCACAACCCCACTTATTCAACATAATAGCTCCAGAGAAGGTTGGTAATAGGGGTGACAGAAAGCCAGGTGATATTCAGCAGCCTTAAACCCCTCAGCCTTCCTCACACAACTACCATGGAGTTTTGAGTATCTCAGTTGTGGGGATTGTTAATAAGACCATAATAGCTCATGTCCCTTAATTGTTCTCATCTCTAAACAAAGTAAGAATAGAGAATGCTTGAGAATTGTGAGGAAATTTGAATTATATTTTGTAATAACAGGTGGAGGGGGAGGTGAGCTACAACTATGAGGGCTCCATGTTTGTTATGGCCCCTTGTCCCTGAGTATCCAGCAGCCATTCCCTCTAGGTGAACCTGAGGGGCATCATCCAGTTGTAGTACATCTTGCTCAACATGCCCTAGCAAGTGCAAGTGATCACAGCCCGAGCAGCATCTGGAGTTTTGTTGAGGGTGGCCCCACAGCCAGCATTCCCTTTGCCCTTCCACTGGAAACTATTATCAATGGGAAAATCCTAACACCAATTACACCAGATGTTAGCAGTGCCCTCAGCCACCACCACCCCCAAAGCCCAGTCAATTAATCCAAGGTGAACCTAGCCCTCAGTAAAACCAATCCAGCTGTTTCCTGTGAAAGGCCAGGTGCTCCTAGAAGTGGCTAGCATGGCTGTATAATTTGGAGGAGCCAGCTAGATTCTGCCTATGGTGATCCCACCTTAATTCTGATCACAGAAACTTATTAGCTGTGTAATTTTAGACAACTTATGTCTCTTTGTCCCAGTTTATAACTCTAAAGTGATTTTAAGATGTCAAATGTAATGAGAATAGTGATTTTGTATATGATAATGTTGAAATACAATTGATGCCATCTAAAATTTATTGTTTGTGCCATTATTGTGTTTATAAATTACATTGTATTTGGAAATCTATATTGTAAAACATGAGAGATCATTGTAAACAGAAATGCCGTTAAACAAAAATTTCCCTTTTAATTTGGATGCAGTTACTTAAATAAATGTCATTAAAAATGGATTATTAAGTATGTAATGAGGTAATAATATTTACTATAATAGCAATTTTTCATTTGAAAATATTGGTTATTATAAATTTATGCATAATTGCATATTTGTGTAATTATATAATTTATTATACATTATATGGTCTAAAATATAACTTCAACATATTCATACTGTGTAAAACAGTAGTTTTAATTTATAAATAAAGAATAATTGAAATGTGAACTGTTAGGGAAACATCAGGAAAGATATTTAAGCCCTAAGTTGTGGTTGTTGAAATTTTGCTATTTAAGATACAATTCCTGGGAATATAATTTATTACTGTTTGAGTTTCGATTGCAGGAATAGTTGTTTAAATTATTATGGAATTAATAGTAGAAAATAGCATGTACTGAAGTCTAAGAACTGCTTTTGAGGACAATCTCAGACACAGCTTTGGTAACATCCACTGACTTTATTTCTCCATTACACCATTTCCTTTATGAAAAGGAAAATTTCTACCTGGTTAATCTTGAGCCTTGCTTTTAACACTCTGTGACTACATGTTTAGCTGTCAGATATGAATCATAACTGAAATTAAAAAGAACTAAGGAAGTTTTCTCCTCTTTTAAGATATATGGCACTGTTATATGTTCCTCTTTTTCTTTCTATAGCAAATATCTGTAATCAAGAAGTTTTGTTAGTACACTGCTAATATATTATTTAATAGATTGATATTAGAACATCTCTGTTATTGTAATAGGATTTAAGTTTGAATATCTTAAAATTTTAACTTATATTTGGTCAAATAATGATATAGAAATGATATCCTTTTAGGGGAGGAATGATTATATAAGTTAATAATTTAATGTTTTTTTAAATAAATAGAATAGTAATTATACAGATACATATGATTGACTTATAAAATGTATCTACCATGTAATTTACATTTTGTAATCAGTTCACAAAAATTATATTAACTATTTGTTAATTATGTATTAATTGGGCTTCATACATAAATTATAATGAGAATAGCAAAGAAAGTGAAATTATTTTTCCCATTATTTTATATCTGATTTTTTTTTAAAGGCAGAAGAATACATTTTATATTTTGGCCCTCATACATCTTTAAAAGATTCTTATATCAGGATTTAGTTAAGGATAGAAACATCAAAGGTGTATATACTGAAATTCTCTTAAGTTTCAAAATTAGAGGACCAAATTTAATTAATAAAACAGATAAACTATGTGAGACATCTGGAACTCAAAATATTCTGGTTAAATGGATATTGAAAATGGGTTAGTAGGATACAAGGAATTGATGCTAATTAATATTAGTGATAACTCTTATATTACTTTGGTCTCTTGTTCCAAATTGTTATTGTTTAAGTTTTTTTGGTAAGTCCTCTAAGTAGTTTGATATGCACCTGACAATGTAATTATAACTTGTATGGAAATTGTGTATATAATTTTATTGCATCATTTGAACATTGAGCATTGTATCTGAGAAACTGGATCATCTCTATGTGCAGATACAAAAGTTGACGTAAGAAGTTTTTTGTTGTTGTTGTTGTTGTTTGTTTGTTTGTACTTTTCAAGCAGCTCATGTCTACTCTGAAAAATGACTCCATACTTATGAACTAATAATTGCTATTAAGGTGTTCTACCAGATCTTTCTGACTACTCACATAGCTGCCAAACTTGTGGTGTGTAATTATGTGCCCAAACCAACAATGCCATAATTCATTTGTGTGTTAGCATTCTTTCTCTCCACATTCTTGCCCTGACCTCCTTTCTGCTTGTAAATAAACAATGTTTAGCAATTGATAGCTGGGTTATACTTTTTTGCCAGGTTGTCCCAAGGAACCAAGTCTCTGGACAATATTTCATCTTGGCCCAATTGACCTCTTCTGTTATCTTGACTTACATATGCCTCTCCTTTATTGGCCATAAAATTAGGGGTTCTTTAATAATCCGTTCCTTTAATCAAAAGGGAGAAATGCCAAAATATTTTGGAGATAATCTGTTTCCCAGAGTTAAGACTCAGTAAACACTTGTTACAACAACAATCCTTTGCCCTCTAAATAATCTTATGCCCTGGCAAAGTGGACTGCTTTGATAATAACCAGGTATTCACTGAGGGAGCTCTCCTCATTTCCTGGGAGAAGATACAGATGATCCATCACATCTCTTGACATGCTTATGATCCCTGTTTCTTATAACATCTAAGGGAACAAAAATAAGCTTGCCATGCTAACACCGGTTCTAAACCACTCTAGAAACAATCAGCTTGGAGACTGATCCACAGGATTTAGGAATGTTCATATTGTTTATGTTTGAACCTGCAATCCAAAAACTAAGAATAATTATGCCACTATCCAGTGCATTTTTAGGTATATAAAGCACTGCCTTTGCCCCATCAAGTTGAACTCTTCTCTTAAGTAGGGCTTTCAATTGTAAGCATTTTCCTAAATTTGAAATTAATTAAATTTCTATTTAATCCCTAACTCTCCTATCTCTGTCCTGTTCTTTTCAATTCCAGCCACTCACAGGTTAGAGAGTGGTTCTAGTCTAATTGACAATGTTCATTATTACAGTGCTAAGGAGAATAGCCTTGAGTAATTATTAGCTCTTGGGGAATGAGTTATCATTATCATCATCATCATTATTATCAGCAGCAGCAGCAGTAGCTTTCTGAACAAGGTACCTTAACAGTTTAGGTACCATAAGGGATATGTACAGCTTTATCAGGTGAAACAACACCTCACTTATTTTGCACTTTACTAAGTAAAGTATTGGGAAATTGTTTTCTATGACCAGGATATTTAAAAAATCAAATGGAATTTTATAGACTTTATTCAGAAAAGGTTTCTACTAAAAGTTCCAATGAAATAATAGCAGAGGAGTGCATTCAAAGACATATTTAAAGACCACTTCACAAAAGACCTAGCTAATCCCTCAATCTATGAATTGCTATACTTTAGCACAAACAGAGACTAACAGATCATAGCAGAAGGAAGCAGCATGAGTTCTAATGGACATACCCCAAAAGAGTTTAGCAATGTGACAAAAAAGAATGATGCACTAGAAGACCAAAGTTAAGCAGGAAAAGCACTATGAAGATATAAAGGACATTAGTGTTCAAAAGCGTTAGTTGCCACAATAACGTGTATGGAAACATACATGTTCCCTATTTTGCTTCCTATATATGCCCTAGATACATATCATTCATATGTTTCTTCCCCTGCAGTGTTAATAAAGATATGGGAATGCATCTCTGTATATATGTGGATATACTTTATTTTGTTCTTTATATTTTTTGCTTTAATTAAATGCATTTTTCTCTGAATTTATTTATTCTTTGGTTAGTAAAAGAAATATGTTTTTGGGGGGCCCACAAAATATGGTTTTAAGGCATCCTTAAAGCTATACCCATAGCTTGCCTATAATCTATACTGTTCTAGCAGAAAGGGTTCACATGATCAGAGTATGACCCAGATTCTATTATATTGGAACAAGGGAATTTTGATTTGGACAAAAAAGAATCTGCAAGACTTTTCCTTGGGTGGTGGGCAAAAGTAGCATTGTCCGGGTAAAAGTAAAGATCTGATATGCCTTTTATTTACTGATAAAGACCAGGCTTTTCTTTCTTTGAGATGTAACAACCATGACTGTCTCATTTCCTACAGTGATGTCAATAAATGAAGAAAGGCCAAAAATAGTATTAAGTCTAGCAGTAAGAAGTTGATTCTAAATCACTTTAAAATACCATCTACAGTATGGAGTATATTTTATCATCATCTCAATAATAAGGCTGAGCTTTCCCAAGCAGCTTTCTTTTGTTTCTTATTCATTCTTTTTTAGATCTGCATAAATATTAAGGGATAAGCATCCCTTTTTATAAAGAACCTATTTTTCAATATGCAAGTATTAAATAGCATAAAATATATTTAAAAGAGAAAAAAGTATAGCCCTTTATTTTTACTAGAAATGTAAGTAAGCATGACATTGGCATATAATTCATTTTATTTATATTTATTTTTTATTATAGCTTTTTTATTTAAAAGATATATGCATGGGTAATTTTTCAGCATTGATAGTTGCAAAACCTTTTGTTTCAATTTTTCCTCTCTTTACCCCCACCTCTTCCCCCAGATGGCAGATAGACTAGTACATGTTAAATACAATATATGTATATATGTCCATAGTTATTTTGCTGCACAAAAAGAATCAAACTTTGAAATAGTGTATAATTAACCTGTGAAAGAAATAAAAAAATTCAAGTGGACAAAAACATAGGGATTGAAAATGCTATGTAATGCTTCACACTCATTTCCCAGAGTTTTTTCACTGGGTATAGCTGGATCTATCCATTATTGAACAAATGGAAATGATTTGGTTCATCTCAGTATTGAAGAGAGCCACGTCCATCAGAACTGATCATCATATAGTACTGTGGTTGAAATATATAATGATCTCTCAGTCCTGCTCATTTCACTCATTATCAGTTCATGTAAGTCTCTCCAGGACTTTCTGAAATCATCCTACTAGTCATTTCTTACAGAACAATAATATTCCATAACATTAATATACCACAATTTATTCAGCCATTCTCCAGTTGATGGGCATCCACTCAGTTTCCAGTTTTTGGCCACTATAAAGAGGGCTGCCACAAACATTTTTGCATGTACAGATCCCTTTCCCTTCTTTAAGATCTCTTTGGGCTATAAACCCAGTAGTATCACTGCTGGGTCAAAGGGTATGCACAGTTTTATAACTTTTTGAGGATAGTTCCATTGGGACCTAATTTAGTAGAATGTGATCTATAAAGAATTTGATTTGAAGGGAAATTGGAAATGTGATAAACATTCAAGAATTTTATGAAGATCTAAGCCATCACTACCCAAAATTAATGGAAAGATAAATATGCTTACTAAATAACTATTTTAATGACTTTTTCTTTCTTTTTTTTTTTCTGAAGCTGCGGTCAAATGACTTGCTTAGGGTCACACAGCTAGGAAGTGTTATCAGATTTTGAACCTCCTGAATTCAGGGCTGGTGCTCTATCCACTGCACCACCTAGCTGCCCCCTATGATTTTTTTATTTTCAATACACATAGATGATAGTTTTCAACATTCACCTTGCAAAACCTTGTGCTCCAATTTTTTCTCTCTCTTTTTCTGCCAACTCCCTCCCCTATTTAGCTAGTAATTCAATATTAAATAATAAGCATTTTAAGCAATAGTATGAACTATGGTTTGAAGTTTTCTATGAATTATTCTGGGGATCTATGAGGCATAGTGGACAGAACACTAAGCTTGGAAATAGATTAATCTTCATGAGTTCAAATTTAGCCTCAGACCCTTACTAGTTGTGTGATTGTGGGCAAGTCACTTAATCGTTTGCCTCAATTCCTTATCTTGCCGAGAAATACTCAAATAGTGTCACAGAGAATTGGACATGACTGAAAAAATGATTTTTTAAATTTTAATTTTATTTATTTATAATTTTTGACAGTATATATGCATGAGTAATTTTTATAACATTATCCCTTGTATTCCTTTTTCCAAATTTTCCCCTCCCTCCCTCTGCTCCCTCCCCTTGATGACAGGCAATCCCATACATTTTACATGTTACAATATAACCTATATACAATATATGTGTGTAAATACCATTTTCTTGTTGTACATTAAGTATTAGATTCCGAAGGTATAAGTAACTTGGGTAGATAGACAGTAGTGCTAACAGTTTACATTCACTTCCCAGTGTTCCTAATCTGGGTGTAGTTGTTTCTGTCCCTCATTGATCAATTGGAAGTAAGTTGGATCTTCTTTATGTTGAAGATATCCACTTCCATCAGAATACATCTTTATACAACATTGAAGTGTACAGCGATCTTCTGGTTCTACTGAAAAAATGATTTAATAAGAACAGCAATGTGAATTATTCTCCCTGTGTCACTAAGTAAATGGGTCTGGTCCTAGGACATACAACTTAATGGGACTGAATGGCACCAGTATCTAGTAACCTACAGAGTTTGTGTGTACAAGAATTTGAATTGTTGAGTAGTTGTGATACCTTTAATAGTCAATTCTGTGATACATTTTTACACAAATGTACATATATAAAACATAAATTAAATACATATATACTTATATATTTTATAGAACACACTTGAAATACATAGACATACCACCTGTGTGTATACATATTCATATGTGCATATTCACAAATATAATATTTGTTGAACACCATGTTAGGCTTGATGGGAATATAAAGATGTAAAGTACTTTTTTCTCAAAGGACAAAGATGAATGGATGATGTTGACAGGTAAAACAATGAAATAATTATTTATTTTTTTTTTCATAATGTCACATTATGAGATTGTCTGAGACCACATACTGAACTATTCTGTTTTTTTTTTGTTGTTGTTGTTGTTTTGCTTTGTTTTTTTACAGAGTAGAATGAGTTTAAGAAAATCTGAAAGCAGAGAAACTTCATCTGTTTACATATACATGATTTTGCATCTGCAGCTATCTCTTCCCCAATTCAGAGAGGAGATACATTACTTTTATTATTCAGGACAAAGTTTTGCCATTATACTTAATCAGCATTCCTTTGTCTTTTATGTTATTTTTACATATATTCTTTAATAATCTCTTGTGATTTTGCTTTCTTTACTTTGTATTAATTTTATGAGTATTTCTGCCTATCTGGATCTTGCATAGTTTTCAATTCTTGTGGTATAATTTTACTAATTTATATTTAGGTATTTTTTCAGCTAATCTTTCATAGATGGGAATCTACTTTATTTTCTCTGTGTGTATGTGTATGTGTGTGCTACCATAAAAATGCTTCTATGAATACTTTGGCATTGGTGGGAATCTTATTTCTTTTTTATGCTAACTTGGACATACGTGCAATAACAGAAGTAATGAACTTAGGAAGGGCCAAATATCAAGTAAAGGGATAAGGATAATAGAAACAAACAAAATAAAACAAAAATATGGAATAATTAAAAGTTAGGAGTCCTAACCCTTCTTTCCTCCTTCAGAATACTTCAGTGTTTCATAGTCTTTTCCATGTGACATTTAATGTTACAACTTTGAGTTTCATAGTGGATCTCCTAATGCAAAGTGGGGATAACAAATAAAATGATAAACACCAAGAATATTATAGCTTCAGAAGGGCTGATGATTCTCCAGCAAAGTTGTATATTTCTTCACCTTATGTGAGGTGGTAATAATGAGCAGAAACAACTATAGAAATATCAGGCCCCCTAAGTGGACATTTCTATTAAAATCAATAATTATTTATCTTGTATTAGGCTTATATTTGAGATCATAGCCTCTTGTTCCAGAATGTAAATTGATATTAAGTATCCCTGTAAATGTAACCTACTCAACATTACTGACCTATCTGCCAAAAGCTGGTATACCAGGGGCATAATACAAAATGCTTATAAACAGTCAGTCATAAGCATATGGTGACTTTCATAGTCTCAGACAATCATTGGCGACTCAGAGGTTGAAGTATTAGAAATGGGAAGATTTTTTCGAAGGACAATGAGTAGGAAAATATGACACTGAGGTCATAAAACTTTGACAAATATAATAATTTTAAAAAAAATAACAAAATCTTCATTTGAAGCATTGATAAAATAATGTGGGGTAATATTCACAAATAAATGCACAAGCTAACAGAAGACGATTGTAAAAGAGTAGTCCATTAAATTGAAGTAACAGAAGTTGAAGACATAAGCTGCCTTTTGAGAGGATCAAGAAAGACTTCTTGGAATAGTTCGTGCCTAAGCCAGACTTTGAAAAGTAGTATTTCAAGAAGTAATAAAAATATGAAAGGATTTTGTCTCAAATATTGTGATAAATGTACAAATTACATGTGAAATTTCATGGAGACAAGATTCATTATGGGAGGAAATAAAGAATAATTAATTGTACATTTTCTCTGAAAGATAACAGTTCAAAAAATAGAAGAGACATAACAAAGCTAATTAGTCAGCTAGATCAAGGTTGCTTAAATTTTTCCCACTCCCAGTCCCTTTTTACCCTAGAAATTTTTATGAGACCATGGGTATATGTATATTTATGAAATAGGTATGAAAATTAAACATTTTGATGTCCTACAAAAATCATTTATTATTACATAAATCATAATTTCACAACTCCTATCTTCCATTAGGAGTCTTCACGTGGGGTCATAATCCAGATTTTAAAAGTGGGGAGTTAAACAGATAGATGATTGATATGATATGATAGATAGATAAATAGATATATCAATAGATAGATCAATAGATACATAGATACATAGATATATATGTGGGTAATTTATCTCTACGTGTAATCGTCTAGATAATAGTTCCTTTTGCATTTAGGAGAGTGAGAGATCTGTTTAAAATGGAATAATAAAGGAAGATTTTCTGAAGGGGGAATAATCAGTGCTGGACTAAATTGAGACGATGGATATTATTTTGATGGAGAAGAAGTTATATTATACATCTGACTCTTCCAGTTAGTTACATGGATATGCTGTGGATACTTATTTCAAATTTGTTTAACTTGAGTTTTATGTAATTCAACTATTTCTCACTAAACAAATGTATAAAGTGTTATTTGAGATGCAACTGTGATTTAATAAAAAAGGATAATAATATATTGGAATCAGAGAACCTGAGATTCGCCTTTCCTACTTGCAAACTTTTTGACTTTAGATTAGTCATTTAGTTTCTCTAGGTTGATTCTCACATGTAAAATGAAAATAAAGGAATAACTTAGCTCTAAAACATTTTTCAACCCTATTATTTTTAAAAGTAGGCAATTGCATTTGAGAATAGTTATTCACTGAATCTGAGGCATAATATATAATAGGATCTATCAGTCATTCAGCTCATTTAAAAAAATATAACTCACTTTCTACAGTGAGAAATTATGCAAAACTGAATTGGGAAAAATGACTATGTAGGCAATGCTAAATTCTTTCACTCCTTTTACTAAATTACGTTTACTTTGCGTTGCTATTGGATGGAATTTTGTTTTTGTTATAATAGTTAATTGTTATGATAGGTTTTTTAATAGTTGAATAAAAGTATTAAGATGCAATATTATCACCTTTATGTTGACTAAAAATATTTCCTATTTTAACTCTAATAGCAGGAAGAGCATGTACCATGACTTGGAAAGATTCCTATTACAAAACCATGTTGACCAGGGATATTTGTTATTATTACATATTAAAAACACTGCCTTTTTTAAAAATTAATTTTAAAATTATAATTTTTGACAGAAAATATGCATGAGTACTTTTTTTAAAAAAACCATTATCCCTTGTATTCATTTTTTTCAAATTTTCGCCTCCCTCCCTCCCTCCCTCTACTCCTTCCCCTAGATGAGAGGCAATACCATACATATTAAATGTGTTACAGTATAACCTAGATACAATATATGTGTGTAAAACCAAATTTCTTACAACATGGAAAGAATTGCATTCTGAAGGTATAAGTGACCTGGGGTAGAAAAACAGTAATACAAACAATTTACATTCAATTCCCAGTGTTCCTTATCTGGGTGTAGCTGTTTCTGCCCATCATTGATCAACTGGAAGAAAATTGGATCTTCTTTATGTTGAAAATATCTACTTAAATCAGAATATATCTTCATACAGTATTGTTGTTGAAGTGTATAGTGATCTCCTAGTTCTGCTCATTTCACTCAGCATCAGTTCATGCAAGTCTCTCCAAACCTCTCTGTATTCATCCTGCTGGTCATTTCTTACAGAGCAATAATATTCCATACTATTCATATATCATAATTTACCCAACCATTCTCCAATTGATGGACATCCATTTGTTTTCCAGTTTCTAGCCACTACAAAAAGAGCTGACACAAACATTTTGGCACATATAGGTCCCTTTCCCTTCTTTAGTATTTCCTTGGGATATAAGCCTAGTAGTATCACTGCTGGATAAAAGGGTATGCGCAGTTTGATCACTTTTTGTGCATAGTTCCAAATTGGTCTCCAGAATGTCTGAATTCTTTCACTACTCCACCAACAATGCATCAGTGTCCCAGTTTTCCCACATCCCCTCCAACATTCATCATTATTTGTTCCTGTCATCTTAGCCAATCTGACAGGACTGTAGTGGTATCTCAGAGTTGTGTTAATTTACATTTCTCTGATCAGTAGTGATTTGGAACACTCTTTCATATGAGTAGAAATAGTTTCAATTTCATTATCTGAAAATTGTATGTTCATATCCTTTGATCATATATCAATTGGAGAATGGCTTGGTTTCTTTTTTTTTAATTAATTTTATATTTATACATTTTTAACAGTCCATATGCATGAGTAATTTTTATAACGTTATCCCTTGTATTCATTTTCCCAAAATTTCCCCTCTCTCCCTCTACTCCCTCTGCTAGAAGATAGGCAATCCCATATATATTAAATGTGTGATAGTATAACATAGATACAATATGTGGGTGTAAATCCAATTTTCTTGTTGCACGTTAAGAATTGGATTCTGAAGGTATAAGTAACCTGGGTAGAAAGACAGTAGTGCTAACAGTTTATATTCAATTCCCAGTGTTCCTTCTCTGGGTGTAGCATTTCTGTCCATCATTGATCGACAGGAAGTGAGTTGGATCTTCTTTATGTTGAAGATATCCACTTCATTAGAATATATCTTCATACAATATTGTTGTTGAATTATACAGTGATCTTCTGGTTCTTCTCATTTCACTCAGCATCAGTTCATGTAAGTCTCTCCAAAAGTCCCTGTATTAATCCTGCTGATCATTTCTTATAGAGCAATAATATTCCATAACTTTCATATACAATAATTTACCCAACCATTCTCCAATTGATGGACATCCATTCGTTTTCCAGTTTCTAGCCATTACAAAAAGAGTTGCCACAAACATTTTGGCACATACAGGTCCCTGTCCCCTCTTTAGTATTTCTTTGGGATACAAGCCCAGTAGTAGCACTGCTGGATCAAAGGGTATGCACAGTTTGATAACTTTTTGGACATAGAACAAATTGCTCTCCAGAATGGCTGGATTTTTTCACAACTCCACCAACAATGCATTAGTGTCCCAGTTTTCCTACAATCCCTCCAACATTCATCATTATTTGTTCCTGTCATCTTAGCCAATCTGACAGGTATGTAGTAGTATCTCAGAGTTGTCTTAATTTGCATTTCTCTGATCAGTAGTGATTTGGAACACTTTCACATGAGTGGACATAGTTTCAATTCCATCATCTGAAAATTGTCTGTTCATATCCTTTGACCATTTATTAATTGGAGAATGGTTTGATTTCTTATAAATTAGTATGAGTTCTATATAGATTTTGGAAATGAGGCCTTTATCAGAAACTTTTACTGTAAAAATATTTATCCAATTTGTTACTTCCCTTCTAATCTTGTTTGCATTAGTTTTGTTTGTACAAAGGCTTTTTAATTTGATGTAATCAAAACCTTCTATTTTGTGATCAATAATGATCTCTAGTTCTCCTCTGGTCATAAATTCCTACCTCCTCCACAGGTGTGAGAGGTAGACTATACTCTGTTCCTCTAATCAATTTATTATCTCATTCTTTATGCCTAAATCATGGTCTTATCTTGGTATATGGTCTTAAGTGTGGGTTCATATATAATTTCTGCCAGACTAATTTCCAGTTTTCCTAAGTTTTTTTTTTTCCAATAAAGATTTCTTATCCCAAATGTTGGTATCTTTGGGTTTGTCAAACACTAGATTATTATAGTTGTACCCTATTTTGTTCTGTGTACCTCATCTGTTCCACTGATAGACTAGTCTATTTCTTAGGCAATACCAAATGGTTTTGGTGACTGCTGCTTTATAATATAGCTTTAGGTCTGGTACAGCTAGACCACCTTTATCTTATTTTTTTTCATTAATTCCCTTGAAATTTTCGATCTTTCATTCTTCCATATGAATTTTGTTGTTATTTTTTTCTAGGTCATTAAAATAGTTTCTTGGGAGGCTGATTGGTATAGCACTAAATAAATAGATTAGTTTGGGGAGTATTGTCATCTTTATTATATTCACTCAGACTATTCCAGAACATTTAATGTCTTTCCAATTATTGAAATCTGACTTTATTTTTGTGCCAAGTGTTTTGTAATTTTGCTCATATAATTCCTGACTTTTCTTTGGTAGATGGATTCCCAAATATTTTATACTCTCAGCAGGTGTTTGGAATGGAATTTCTTTTTGTATCTCTTGCTGTTGTCTTTTGTTGGGGATGTATAAAAATGCTGAGGATTTATGTGGATTTATTTTGTATCCAGCAACTTTGCTAAACTTGTGAATTATTTCTAATAACTTTTTATTAGAATCTCTGGGGTTTTCTAAGTGTACCATCATATCATCTGCAAAGAGTGAGAGTTTGATTTCCTCATTACCTACTCTTTATTCTTTTAATCTCTTTCTCGACTTATTGCCGAGGCTAACATTTCTAATAAAATATTGAATAGTAATTGTGATAGTGGGCAACCTTGTTTCACTCCTGATCTTACTGGGAAAAGTTCCAGTTTATCTCCATTGCATATTATGCTTATTGATGGTCGTAAATATATGCTCCTGATTATTCTAAGGAATAGTCCATTTATTCCTATACTCTCAAGCATTTTTAGTAGTTATGGATGTTGGATTTTTTCAAATGCTTTTTCTGCATCGATTGAGATGATCATATGTTTTTTATTAATTTGATTATTAATATGGTTAATTATACTAATAGTTTTCCTAATATTAACCATCCCTGCATTCCTGGTATAAATCCTACTTGATCATAATGTATTATCCTGGGGATGACTTTCTGAAGTCTTTTTGCTAATATCTTACTCTAAGATTTTAGCATCAATATTCATTAAGGAAATTGGTCTATGGTTTTCTTTCTCAGTTTTCAATCTACATGGTTTAGGTATCAGTACCATGTCTGTGTCATACAAGGAGTTTGGTAGGACTTCTTTATCCCCTATTTTTTCAAATAGTTTATATAACATTGGGGCTAGTTGTTCTTTAAATGTTTGGTAGAATTCACATGTAAATCCATCTGATCCTGGGGATTTTTTCCTGGGGAGTTGATTAATAGCTTGTTCTATTTCTTTTTCTGAAATAGGACTATTTAAGCAATTTATCTCCTCCTCTGTTAACCTAGGAAGCCTATATTTTTGGAGGAAGTCATCCATTTCACTTAAGTTATCAAATTTATTGGCATAAAGTTGGGCAAAGTAATTCCTTATTATTTTCTAATTTCTTCCTCATTGGTGGAAAGATCCCCCTTTTCATTTGTAAGACTAACAATTTGATTTTCCCTGTTTCCTTTTTCTGATAAGATTTACCAAAGGTTTATCTATTTTATTGGCTTTTTCATAAAACCAACTCTTGGTTTTATTTATTAATTCAATAGTTTTTGTACTTTCAATATTATTGATTTCTCCTTTTAATTTTCGTATTTCAAGTTTGATTTTTGTTTGGGGGTTTTTAATTTGGTCTTTTTCTAGCTATTTAAGTTCCAGGCCCAATTCATTTATCTTCTCTTTCTCTATTTTGTTCAAATAAGCCTCTAAAGATATAAAATTTCCCCTTATTACCACTTTAGTTGCATTGCACAGATTTTGGTTTGATGTCTCATCATTGTCATTATCTTGGGTGAAATTATTAATTGTTTCTATAATTTGCTGTTTCACCCAGTCATTCTTTAAGATGAGATTACTCAGTTTCCAATTACTTTTTGGTCTATTTAGCCCTAACTTCTTATTGAATGTAGTTTTTATTGCATTGTGATCTGAGAAGGAGGCATTTATTATTTCTTTCTTCCTGCATTTAATTTTGAGATCTTTATGCCCTAATATATGGTCTATTTTTGTATAGGTTCCATGAACTGCTGAGAAGAAAGTATGTTCCTTTCTATCAACATTCAGTTTTCTCCAAAGGTCTATCATACCTAGTTTTTCTAATGTTCTATTTACTTTTTAAATTTCTTTCTTATTTGTTTTGTGGTTTGATTTGTGTAAAGGTTGAGATCTCCCACTATTAGACTTTTACTGTCTATTTCTTCTTGCAACTCCCTTAACTTTTCCTTTAGGAAGTTAGATGCTATAACACTTGGTGCATCTATGTTTAGTATTGATATGGTTTCATTATTTTTGCTACCTTTTAGCAGCATATAGTTTCCTTCCTTATCTCTTTTAATTAGATCAATTTCTTGACCAGCAGGACGAATACAAAGAGTCTTGGAGAAACTTACATCAATTAATGCTGAGTGAAATGAACAGAACCAGAAGATTGCTGTACACTTCAATGCTATATGAAGAGGTATTGTGATGGAAGTGGATATCTTCAACATAAAGAAGATCCAACTCACTTCCAGTTAATCAATGATGGACAGAAATAACTACACCCAGAGAAGGAACACCGGGAAGTGAATGTAAATTGTTAGCACTACTGTCTATCTATCCAGGTTACTTATATCTTCGGAATATAATACTTAATGTGCAACAAGAAAATGGTATTTACGCACATATATTGTATCTAGGTTATATTGTAACACATGTAAAATGTATGGGATTACTTGTCATCGGGGGGAGGGAGTGGAGGGAGGGAGGGGATAATTTGGAAAAATAAATACAAGGGATAATATTATAAAAAATATTTAAAAAAATTAGATCAATTTCTGCTTTTGCTTGATATGAGATAAGGATGGCTAACCCTGTTTTTTTGGCTTTACCTGAAGCATAATAGATTCTGCTCCAACCTTTTACATTTACTCTGTATGTATCTCCCTGCTTTAAGTGTGTTTCCTGTAAACAACATATTGTAGGTTTCTGTCTTTTGATCCAGTCTGCTATCCGTCTCTGTTTGATGGGATAGTTTATCCCATTCACAATTACAGTTAAAATTACTGATTCTGTATTTCCTGCCATCATATTATCCCCAGATTATGCTTTTTTCCCTTGATCCCCCTGAACCCCTTCCCCAATATTTAATTTATAGACCTCACTTGTGACTCACAGCCCTCCCTTTTTAATATCCCTCCCCCCTCGTTCCAAAACCCTTCCCTTATTCCCCTTTTCCTTTTCCCTTTTCCTCTACCCCCTTTTAATGAGGTGAGAGAGAATTCTCTGAAAAACAAATATGTCAATTATTTACTCTCTGAGCCTATTCTGATGAGAGTAAGATTCACACAATGTTTCTCCCCCTCTCTAAATTCCCTCAGATGTGGTATATTTTCTATGCCTCTTCCTGTGATGTAGTTTCCCTCTTTTTATCACTCCTTCCCATTTTTCTGATACTGCCCTCTTTCCTTTACTACTCCCCCTTTTTGTTTATATCAGTAAAATCTTCTTCCATGAAAGAAAATGCTAAACTTAGCTGGGTAGTTTATTCTTGGTTGCAATCCTTGATCTTTTGCCTTTTGTAATATCAGGTTCCAGGCCCTTCAATCTTTTAATGTTGAGGTAGCCAGATCTTGAGACCCTTAGTGTGGCACCTTGATAATTGAATTGCTTTTTTCCAGCTGCTTGCAATATTTTTTCCTTTGTTTGGTAGTTCTGCAACTTAGCCATGATGTTCTGTGGAGTTCTTTTTTTAGGGTCTTTTTCAGAAGGTGTTTGATGAATTCTTTCACCGCCTATTTTCCCTTCTGTTTCTATTATCTCTGGACAGTTCTCTTTGATGATTTCCTGTAAAATAGAATCTAAGCTCTTTTTTTGGTCATAGTTTCCGGGAAGTCCAATGATCCTCAGATTATCTCTCCTAGATCTATTTTCTAGGTCTATAGATTTTCCCAGTAAGTATTTGATATTATTCTCCAGCTTTTCATTTTTTTTTTTTTTTTGTTTGTTTTGTTTGATTGATTCTTGGGTTCTCAATGAATCATTCATTTCTATTTGTTCAGTCCTGATTTTTAATGAGTTATTTTCTTCATTCACATTTTTTTAGTTCTTTTTGTATATGCCCAATTGAGTTTTTAAATGAATTATTTTGCTCTGTTGAATTTTTCTTTTCATTTCCCTAATTTTTTAGAGTTATTTTCTTTTTCCAATTTAGAAATCCTACTTTCCTGTGATTTTTTAACCTTTTCTAATTCACAAATTTTGTTTCCCTGCATTTCCTGTGAATTCTTTATTTTTTTCAACTCAAATTTCTGGACATTGTTATTCTCTATCAAAGCTTCTCTTTCCTTTTCCCATTTTTCTTCAAACTCTCTTAACTTTTTAATAGTCTCTTCTAGGAGAGATTTATGTGATGGGAGGCAGATATCATTCCCCTTTAGGCTGTTATCTGCTGACTCTGCTGTTAACTTCCTCAGGGTTGGATACCTACTTTTTCTCTGTGTAGAAGGAATCAATAGTTCTCTTCAGCTTTTTACTCATTGTTAAAAATCTTTTGGGGTCTGCCCTTGGGGTAAGAAGTTTATTTATTTACTTATTTACCAGCTTCCTCCCAGACTGAATGGATGCAGCGGCTCCTGTGCCTGAGCTAGGAGAGAGCTCTGGGAAAGAATTCCTCTTGCCCCTCCCTGGAAATGTCTCAGAGGTGATACAGCTGCAGTGTGAGTGTTGCCCAGTGAAGGACTCTGCTGTGTGTCCTAGCGACTTCCCTGAGGTTTATGACTGAACAGTAAAAGCGTCACAAAGCCCAGCCAATGCATCCCATGGGGCGTGGATATCAACAGCTGATGTGAAAAGCCCCTGTGCTCAAACTGGAAGTGTCTGCCTGGAAACCGCAGTCCCTACTGCAGAGATTCCGCTTCTCTGGGAGTTCCACTTGTCTGGGAATTCTGCAGCTGCTAGGGTTCTACAGCCTCAGGCAAAGCCTGGCCCTATGTGGATTAGATGTTGCCTCGAGTTGTGTCCCCAATGTTCAAGCTCTTAAGTACCCCAAGGTGAAGCCCTGGATAGCAGAAGGCAGCTTCATAGCTGTGCCAAGATCTGTTAGGTCACTTCCGGATTGGGGTCGTTCTAGAATCTGGCTTTATATTTTAAATTGACTTGATTTCTCTTTTGAACTGCTGTTTTATAAGCAGAGAAGAGCTAACAGCCTGTGTCAGATTCCTCTATCTCAGTGGCTTCTCTGATCCCAGAGTTCTCCCCAGCCTGATCGGCACAGTGTGCTATTACTTAACCGTCTGTGCTGGCCTTTTTTCTTCCTCCCCTCAGAACTGATCTTTTCTATTGAAATTTCAGATTCTCTTCATTTGGTAAGTTGTGCTTCTGATCCTTGTGGTTTCTATCAGTCCAGTGTTATTTTTGAGGCTGATTTAACTAATTGGTAATGAGGGAAGAAGGGAACTTACAGATTAGCGTGTATCTTCTCCACCATCTTGGCTCCACCCGTTATTTTCTTTTTCCAAATCACAAATCCTACTTTCTTGAGAATTTTTTTATTTTTTCCAGTTCAGAAATCCTACTTTCCTGTGATTTTCTAACTTTTTCTAATTCACAAATTTTGTTTCCCTGCACCTCTTGTGAATTCTTTATTTTTCCAACTCAAATTTCAGGATGTTGTTATTCTCTATCATAGCTTTTCTTTCCTTTCCCCATTTTTCTTCAAACTCTTTTAACTTTTTAATAATTTCTTCTAAGAGAGAGCTATGTAATGGGGGGTAGGTATCCTTCCCCTATAGGGTGTTATCTGGAGACTCTCTGCTGTTAGCCTTCTTGGGGTTGGATACCCTTTCTTTCTCTGTATAGAAGGTGTCAATCGTTTTCTTCAGTTTCTTACTCATTGTTAAAACTCTGTGGGGGGTCTGACCTTGGGTAGGAAATTTACCAGCTTCCTCCCAGACTGGGGATAGAATCACAGCAGCAATCCTGTGACAGGGTAAGAGAGAGCTCTGGGAGAGAATTCCCCTCTCCCCCAGAAATGACTCTTAGGTGGTTAGCACGGCTGCGGGAGGAGTGCCCAGTGAAGGACCCATGGTGTGTGGCCTAGCAACTGCCCTGAGGCTAGGGGCTGAACAGGAGAAGTGTCACAAACCCCAGCCAAAGCCTCCGTGGGGCCATGGATATTAGCAGCTGATGCTAAGAGCCCCTGCACTCAAACTGGAAGTCTCTGCCTGGAAAGCACAGTCACTGTTGCAGGGTTTCTGCTGCTGTGGGAGTTCCGCTGCTGCTGGAGTTTCGCTACTGGGAGAATTCCACTGCCTCAGGCTGAGCCCCACACTATATGGATCAGAGGCTTCCTTGGGCTGTGTTCCCTGATGTTTAGGTTCTTAACTGCCCCAAGGAAAGCCTCAGACAGCAGAAGGCAGCTGCACAGCTGTGCCAAGATAGGTGTTAGGTCACTTCCAGTTTGGGGTGATTATATTTTCTGGCTTTTTATTTTAAAGTGGCTTTGATTTCTCTTCTGATCTGCTGTTTTACAATCAGAGTAGAGCTATCAGCCTATGCCAGCTTCCTCTATCTCAGTGGCTTCTCTGCTCCCAGAGTTCTCGCCAGCCTGTTTGGCACAATGTGCTAGCCCCCTAGTCCAAGCCTGTCTGTGGTGGTCTTTTTTTTCCTCCCCTCGGAACCGACCTTTTCTGCCGTAATTCCAGATTCTCTTTGGCTGGTAAGTTGTGCTTCTAATCCTTGTGGTTTTTATCAGTCCAGTGTTATTTTTGAGGCTCATTTAACTAATTGGTATTGAGGGTAGAAGGGAGCTTAGAAATGCGTGTGTATCTTCTCTGCCATCTTGGCTCCACCCTGGTGCATAAACTTTTTAATTTAATGTAATCAAAGTTGTCCATTTTGCTTTTCATAATGTTTTCTAATTTTTCTTTGGTCATAAATTCCTTCCTTCTCCAAATATATGATAGGTAAATTATCACTTGTCTAAATTGGTTTACAGCAAAATCCTTCATGCTCAAGTCTTGTACCCAATTGGGTGTGAGATGCAGATCTATGCCAAATTTCTGAAATGGTATTTTGCAGTTTTCCCATAAATTTCTGTGTACTGAGTTCTTATTCCATAAGCTTCAATATAGGAATTTGCAAAATACTAGATCACTATAGCTCTTGATTATTGTGTCACATGTATCTATTGTATTTCACTGGTCCATTACTGTATTTCTTTGTCAGTACCAAATAGTTTTGATAATTCATGATTTCTATAGTTTTAGGTTTTGTACTGCTAAATAACCATGTTGGTATTTTTTTTCATTAATTCTCTTGATATTATTGAACTATTGTCATTACTTTTTCTAGTTCTATAAAATAATTTTTGGCATTTTGATTGGTACTGAACAAGTGGAACAATTTAAACAGAATTGTTACTTTTATTATATTAACTTGGCCTACCAATGGGAAACTGATAGTTTTCCAATTGCTTAGATCTGTAGATCTGATGTTATTTGTTTGAGAAGTGTTTTGCAATTATTTTCATCTATTTCTTGTGTTTTGTCTTGGCTAGCAGATTGACAAGTATTTTTTTTCTACTCTAATTTTAAATGTAATTTTTTTCTTTCTATCTCTTGCTTATAGGCTTTGTCAGTAATATACAGAAATGTGAACAATTTGTGTAGGTTTATTTTACATACTGAAACTTTGTTAAAACTGTGAATTGCTTCCAAAAGGTTTCTTCATGGTTTTCTTGGAGTATCAATGCAATCATCTGTAAAGTGTGATAGGTTTTTTTTTCCTCATTACCTATTCTAAATACTTTGAATTTCTTTTTTTCTTTTATTATTGCTAAAGAAAATATTTCTAGTATATTTTTGATTAATAGTTGTGGCTCCCTTTATCCCTATGTTTTCTAGTTGTTTGCATAGAAATAGATGTGGGATTTTGTTAAAAGCTTTTTCTGTATTTTTTTAGATTATCATATGATTCCTTTTTACTTTGTTATTGATATGGTCATTTATGGTAATAGTTTTCCTGATATTGAACCAACCCTGCATTCCTGGTATAAATCTCACTTGGTCAAAGTGTATTAATCTGCTAATAAGTTACTGTAATCTTTTTTCTAACATTTTAGTTACAATTTTTGCATAAATATTCATTAGGGAGATTGGTTTGTCATTTTATTTTTTTGTTGTTTTGGCTCTCCTAGCTTAAGTATCAGTCCCATATTTGCATAGAGAGTCATGGATACTGGTGAACCCTGCGTGAGGTTTAACGTTTTTTAGTCTAGTGGAATCCTGCTGATGTGTCTAGTTTGGTTCCCCATTTCTCAGCAGCTAATATAATCTACTCAAAACTTGAGTAGGGTCTACCCTTCTGAGAAGTCAAGAGGCTAACAAACTGATGTAATTAAAGCAGAATTATATTAAAGAGGCAAGGAGACAACTGCACACAATAGCAAGTTGTTTATGTGGTCCAACATGCACAGGATCTTATATTTAGCATATGTGCAGTGTGCTGTAGTTATGTAAGTGTATTAGAGTATATAGGGCTGAGAAAATTTTGAATAAACAGACTCCTGCCTGACCATCTTCATGAGTTTTGGTCCTTCACTCCTCAATTATTATCAGGATTCAGACTGGTCCCAAAATCCTCTAGTGAGAAGGTCTGGACATATTTGTGTCATAGAATAAATTTGGCAGTATTCCTTCTTTACCTATTTTTTCAAATATTTTACACAATATTGGAATGAATTGTTCTTTAAACGTTTGGTAAAATTTACTTTTGGGTTCATCTGACCTTGAAGATTTTTTTCTTAAGGAGTCCATTAATGGCTTATTAAATTTATTTTTTTTAATGCAACTATTTAAGTAATTTATTTCCTCTTCTGTTAATCTGGAAAATTTATATTTTTTATAAACATTCATCAATTTCAGTTAGATTATCAGACTTGTTACCATATAATTGGGGAAAATAGCCCCTAATTATTGTTTTAATTTCTTTGTCATTGGTGTAAGTTCACCCTTTTCTTTTTTTGATGTTTGCAGTTTGTTTTTTTTTTTTTTTCTTTTCTTTTTTCTGATCAAAATAATTAAAGATTTATATATTTTATTTTTTCATAAAACATACTTTTAGTTTTATTTATTAATCCAATCATTTTAATAGTTTTAATTTCTTTCTCTATATTATTCATGTAGCTTTCTAGAAATAAATGAACTGCTTTACCATATCCCATAGATTTGGGTATGTTGTCTCATTATTGTCAGTGTTTTGGAGGAAATTATATATTCTTTCTGTGACTGGTTGTTTGACCTACTCTTTTTAAAAAAAATTAAAGCTTTTTATTTATATAGCAAACACATGGGTAATTTTTTCCAACATTGAACCTTTCATAACCTTTTCTTGCAAATTTTCCCCTTCTTCCCCCCACTCCACCCCTTTCTGACAGGCAGTCCAATGCATGTTAAATATGTTTAAATACATTTTAGATCCAATATGTGTATACATATTTATACAGTTATCTGGTTGCACAAGAAAAATCAGATCAAGAAGGAAGAAAAAGAAACACTGAGAAAAATGCAAGCAAATAACAACAGAGAAAGTGAGAATACTATATTGTGCTCTATCCTATGTTCCCATGGTTCACTCTCTGGGTGTAAATGGTTCTCTTCATCACTGCACAAGTGGAACTGGTTTGAATCATCTCAATGTTGATCTAATTAAAATAGATAAGGAAGGAAACTAAATCCTGTAAAGAGTAGCATAGAAAATAAAGCCATATTAATACTAAACATATATGCACCAAGTGGTATAACATCTAACTTCCTAAAGGAGAAGTTAAGAGAGTTGCAAGAAAAAATAGACAGCAAAACTATAATTCTAGGAGATCTCAACTTTGCACTCTCAGAATTAGATAAATGAAGGCACAAAACAAATAAGAAAGAAATTAAAGAGGTAAATAGAATATTAGAAAAAATTAGATATGATAAATCTTTGGAGAAACTGAATGGTGATAGAAAGGAGTATACTTTCTTCTCAGCAGTTCATGAAACATTTACAAAAATTGACCACATATTAGGACATAAAGATCTCAAAATTAAATGCAGGAAGGCAGAAATAGTAAATGCTTTCTTTTCAGATCATGATGCAATAAAAACTACATTCAACAAAAAGTTAGGGGTAAATAGACCAAAAAGTAATTGGAAACGAAATCATCTCATCTTAAAGAATGATTGGGTGAAACAGCAACTTCTAGAAACAATTAATATAGATATATAGATATATAGATAATATAGAAACAATTCACTCAAGATAATGACAATGATGAGACAGCATACCAAAATTTGTGGGATGCAGCTAAAGCAGTAATAAGGGGAAATTTTATATCTTTAGAGGCTTACTTGAATAAAATAAAGAAAGAAAAGATCAATAAATTGGGCTTGCAACTTAAAATGCTAGAAAAAGACCAAATTAAAAACCCATAATCAAATACTGAACTTGAAATTCTAAAATTAAAAAGAGAAACTAACAATATTGAAAGTAAAAAAAAAAAAAAAACTATTGAATTAATAAATAAAACTAAGAGTTGGTTCTATTTTTATGAAAAAAACCAATAAAATAGATAAACCATTGGTAAATATGATTAGAAAAATGAAAGAGGAAATCCCATTTGTTAGTCTTAAAAATGAAAAGGGGGAGCTTTCAACCAATGAAGAGGAAATTAGAGTAATAATAAGGAATTAGTTTGTTCACTTTTATGCCAATAAATTTGATAACCTAAGTGAAATAGATGACTACCTACAAAAATATAGGCTTCCCTGATTAACAGAGGAGGAAGTAAATTGCTTAAATAATCCCATTTCAGAAAAAAAAAAAATAGAACAAGTTTTAATCTCCTCCTTAAGAAAAAATCCTCAGAACCATGTGAATTCTACCAAATGTTTAAAGAACAATTAGCCCCAATGTTATATAAACTAGTTGACAAAATAAGCAATGAAAGAGTCCTACCAAATTCCTTTTATGACATTTAAAGCAACTCCTGATAGTATAAAATATTTAGGAATTTCTCTGCCAAGGGAAAATCAGAAACTATATGAACAAAAGTACAAAACACTTTTCACACAAATAAAGTGAGATCTCACCAATTGGAAAAATATTAAATTCTCTTGGATTGAGCAAGAAAATATAATAAAAATAACAATACTACCTAAATGAATCTATTTATTTAGCACTATACCAGACTCTTAAAAAACTATTTTAATGACCTAGAAAAAAAAAATAACAATAAACTTCATATGGAAAAAACAAAAGGTCAAGAATTTCAAGGGAATTAATGGAAAAAAATCAAATGAAGGTAGCTTAGCTGTATCAGATCTAAAATTAAATTATAAAGCACCCGTTACCAAAACCATTTGGTATTGGCTAAGAAATAGACTAGTTCATCAGTGAAATAGGTTAAGATGAAAAGACAAAATAGCCAATAATTTCAATAATCTAGTGTTTGACAAACCCAAAGACCCCAGCTTTTGGGATAAGAACTCACTGTTTGACAAAAAATGCTGGGAAAATTGAAAATTCGTATGGCAGAAACTAGGCATTGACCCACACTTAACACTGTACAGGTAGATAAGGTCAAAATGGATTCATGACCTAGGTATAAAGAATGTGATTATAAATAAATTAGATGAGCTTATAGTTTCCCTTTCAGACCTGTGGAAGAGGAAGGAATTTATGACCAAAGAAGTACTAGAGACCATTATTGATCACAAAATAGAAAAATTTGACTATATCAAATTGAAAAGTTTTTGTACAAACAAAACTAATGCAGACAAAATTAGAAGGGATGCAATAAACTGGGAAAACATTTTTACAGTCAGAGGTTCTGATAAAGGCCTCATTTCCAAAGTATATAAAAAAATCGATTCTAATATATAAGAAATCAAACCATTCTCCAATTGATAAACGGTCAAAGGATATGAACAGACAATTTTCAGAGAAAGAAATTGAAACTATTTCTAGCCATATGAAAAAAATGCTCCAAGTCATTATTAATCAGAGAAATGCAAAGTAAGACAACTCTGAGATACCACTACAGACCTCTCAGATTTGCTATAATGACAGGGAAACATAATGTAGAATGTTGGAGGGGATGTGGAAAAACTGGGACATTGATACCTTGTTGTTGGAACTGTGAATACATCCAGCCAGTCTGGAGAGCAATTTGGAACTATGTTCAAAGAGTTACCAAACTGGCACACCCTTTGATCTAGCAGCATTATTACTGGGCTTATATCCCAAAGAGATTTTAAAGAAGGGAAAGGGACCTGTATGTACAAGAATGTTTGTAGCAGTCCTCTTTGTAGTGGCCAGAAACTGGAAACTGAGTTGGTGCCCATCAATTGGAGAATGGATGAATAATTGGTGGTATATGAATATTACATAATAAAATTGTTCTGTTACAAATGACCAGCAGGATGATTTCAGAAAGACCTATAGAGGGACTTCCGGCCAAGATGGCAGCATGGAGACAGACAGCTGCTTGAGCTCCTTGTTTTCTCTCAGAACTTACTTCATGACAAGCCTCTGACTTAATGCTTGACCCAGAAAGAAAACCACAAATAATCACCAAGAGAAGACATCCTTGAAAGTCACCAGAAAAGGTCTGTGTTTGCTCGGGGAAGGGTCAATCAGACTGGGCGCAGACTGAGGGCAGGCAGCCAGAGCAAGACAGGCAGCTCACACAGCTCAGACCGGAGGGGAAGGGGTGTGATCTCTGCCGTTTCTGTGAAAGGGCTTTTGCCCCAGTGTGGATGCTCCGTCTTGGCAGCAAGCCAGGAGCAGCGGAGAGGGTGTAAACACCGGAGGTGAAGATTAAAACCCCAGAAAGCCAGCGTCTCTCAGAGCCTGGCCACCCCCAACCCCCACCTGGACTGACTCGGTGCATTCTCGGAGCCTCAGAGCGCAGACTCAGTACAGTCATTGCAGTTCTGTTAGTGGCTCTCTGCTGCCCTATCCCCATTCTGTAGAGGAAGCCCATTAATACCATCCAGCCCCATCCCCCGCAAAACAGACCAATTGTTTCTCTTGTCAGTTTGTTTTCTTTGATTCCTACTCTGACAAAATGAACAAAAAATTCAAAAGGGCTCTAACCATTGACAGCTTCTGTGTGGAGAGGGAGCAGACTTCAAATGCTGAGGAGACTAGGAACAGACTGTCCCCAGATGTATCCCCTGGGAGGGATATAAGCTGCTCCTCAATACAAAAGAACCTCATAGAGGAAATCAAAAAGGCTCTAACAAGAGAGCTGGAAGAGAAATGGGAAAAGGAAAGAGAAGCTTGGCAAGAGAGTCTGGAGAAGTCATCCCATGCATTCAAAGACAGAGTGGATAAAGAAATCAAATCATTGAGAAACAAGATTAGTGAGCTGGAAAAGGTAAACAACTCCAAGGAAAACAGGATTAGTGAGCTGGAAAAAGAAATCAGCTCTCTAAAAAATAAAATGGATAAAATGGAAAAAAATTCCATAGAAGATAAAAACTCAATTGGACAATTACAAAGAGATATAAAAAAAGTGAGTGAAGAAAATACATCATTGAAAATTAGACTGGAGCAAGTAGAAATGAATGACTCAAGGAGAAACCAAGAGGTAGTCAAGCAAAACCAGAGAAATGAAACAATTGAAAAGAATGTCAAGTACCTTACCAGAAAGACAACAGACCTGGAAAACAGATCCAGGAGAAACAATTTGAGAATAATCGGACTCCCTGAAAAATGGGAGGAAAAAAAGAGCTTGGACACCATTTTCGAGGAAATTATCAAAGGGAACTACCCAGACATTCTGGAAACAGAGGGTAAAATAGACATTGAAAAAATTCATCGATCACCTACTGAAAGGGACCCTAAATTCAAAATGCCAAGAAATATAGTGGCCAAGTTCAAGAACCATCAGACAAAGGAAAAGATATTGGAAGTTGCTAGAAAAAAGCAATTCAGATATGGAGGATCTACAATAAGGATAACCCAAGATCTAGCAGCGTCCACATTAAAAGAACGCAGGGCCTGGAACATGATATTCCGAAAGGCTAAGGAACTTGGTATGCAGCCAAGAATAACTTACCCAGCAAGAATGAGCATCGTTTCCCAGGGAAGAAGATGGACATTTAACGAAATAAATGAATTCCATCTATTTTTCATGAAAAAACCAGACCTAAATAAAAGGTTTGATCTTCAAATACAGAACTCAAGAGATTTCTAAAAAGGTAAAAAGAAATCTTGAGAACTATACTTCTATCAAAAAAATATGTAAAGAACATATGTACAATTTGTCTTAGAAACTAGAGGTGGAAAGGAGATTATATCATAAAAAAGTGTAAAGTGGTGGTACTACATCTCATGAAGAGGCAAAGGAAACCTATTATATCTGAGAGAAAGAAAGGAGGGAGATGAACATAGCGTGTATCAATAGACATATTCAATTTATGGTGAAACTTCTTCCACTTCATTGAAAAGTGAAAGGGAAGGAGTGAGCTAAGGGGAAGGGAATACAGTAATTTCGAGGAAAAGGGGTAAAATAAGGGGGGGATAATTAAGGTGGGGGAGGGATCCTAAAAAGGGAGGGCTGTGAAAAGCAAGTGGTGTTCACCAGTTTAATACTGGATAGGAGGGTAAAAGGGAAGGAAAGGGGAAAAGCATAAGCAGGGGTTAATAGGATGGCAAGCAATATAGAATTAGTCCTTCTAACCATAAATGTGAATGGGGCAAACTGCCTCATAAAGAGGAAGCAGTTAGAAGACTGGATTAAAAGTCAGAATCCTACTATATGTTGTTTACAGGAAACACACCTGAAACAGGGTGAGACATTCAAACTAAAAGTAAAAGGGTGGAGCAGAATCTATTATGCTTCAGGCAAAACCTAAAAAGCAGGAGTAGCCATCCTCATCTCTGGTCAAGCAAAAACAAAAATTGATCTAATTAAAAGAGATAAGGAAGGGCATTATATCCTCCTAAAGGGCAGCATCAATAATGAAGCAGTATCAATATTAAACATATATGCACCAAGTGGTGCAGCATCTAAATTCTTAAAAGAGAAATTAAGAGAGCTGCAAGAGGAAATAGATAGCAAAACTATAATAGCAGGAGATCTCAACCTTGCACTCTCAGAATTAGATAAATCAAACCACAAAATAAATATGAAAGAAGTCAAAGAGGTAAATAGAATGCTAGAAAAGTTTGATATGATAGATCTTTGGCGAAAGCTAAATGGAGACAGAAAGGAATATACTTTCTTCTCAGCAGTTCATGGAACCTATACAAAAATTGATCATATACTAGGGCATAAAAACCTCAAAATCAAATGCAATAAGGCAGAAATAGTAAATGCATCCTTTTCAGACCATAATGCAATCAAAATAACATTTAATAAAAAGCCAGGGGAAAATAGACCAAAAAATAATTGGAAACTAAATAATCTTATACTAAAGAATGATTGGGTAAAACAGCAACTCATAGACATAATTAATAACTTCACCCAAGAAAATGACAATAATGAGACATCATACCAAAATGTGTGGGATACAGCCAAAGCAGTAATAAGGGGAAGTTTTATATCTCTACAGGCCTACTTGCATAAAATAGAGAAAGAGAGGGCCAACAAATTGGGCTTACAACTAAAATTGCTAGAAAAGGAACAAATTAAAAACCCCCAGACAAACACAAAACTTGAAATTCAAAAAATAAAAGGTGAGATTAATAAAATTGAAAGTAAAAAAAAAAAAACAAACTATTGAATTAATTAATAAAACTAAGAGTTGGTTTTATGAAAAAACCAACAAAATAGACAAACCCTTAGTAAACCTGATTAAAAAAAGGAAAGAGAAAAAGCAAATTGATAGTCTTGAAAATGAAAAGGATGAATTCACCACTAATGAAGAGGAAATTAGAACAATAATTAGGAGCTACTTTGCTCAACTTTATGCCGATAAATTCGATAACTTAAATGAAATGGAAGAATACCTTCAAAAATATAGCTTGCCCAGATTAACAGAGGAAGAAGTAAGTAGTCTATATAGTCCCATCTTAGAAAAATAAATAGACCAAGCTATTAACCAACTTCTAAGAAAAAGTCCTCAGGACCAGATGGATTTAGAGGTGAATTCTACCAAACATTTAAAGAACAACTAACTCCAATGCTATGTAAACTATTTGAAAAAATAGGGATTGAAGGAGTCCTACCAAATTCCTTCTATGACACAGACATGGCACTGATACCTAAACCAGGTAGATCGAAAACTGAGAAAGAAAACTATAGACCAATTTCCTTAATGAATATTGATGCTAAAATCTTAAATAAGATATTAGCAAATAGACTTCAGAAAATCATCCCCAGGATAATACACTATGACCAAGTGGGATTTATACCAGGAATGCAGGGCTGGTTTAATATTAGGAAAACTATTAGTATAATTGACCATATTAATAATCAAATTAATAAAAACCATATGATCATCTCAATAGATGCAGAAAAAGCATTTGATATATTCCAACATCCATTCCTACTAAAAACGCTTGAGAGTATAGGAATAAATGGACTATTCCTTAGAATAATCAGGAGCATATATTTAAAACCTTCAGTAAACATCATATGTAATGGTGATAAACTAGAACCTTTCCCTGTAAGATCAGGAGTGAAACAAGGTTGCCCACTATCACCATTACTATTCAATATAGTACTAGAAACTCTAGCCTCAGCAATAAGAGCCGAGAAAGAGATTCAAGGAATTAGAGTAGGAAATGAGGAAATCAAATTATCACTTTTCACAGATGACATGATGGTATACTTAGAGAACCCCAAAGCCTCTGCTAAAAAGCTATTAGAAATAATTCAGAATTTTAGCAAAGTTGCAGGATACAAAATAAATCCACATAAATCCTCAGGATTTTTATACATTACCAACACAATCCAACAGCAAGAGATACAAAGAGAAATTCCATTCAAAATAACAGTCGATAGTATAAAATATTTGGGAATATATCTACCAAAGGAGAGTCAGGAATTGTATGAGCAAAATTACAAAACACTTGCCACAAAAATAAAGTCAGATTTAAATAATTGGAAAGACATTCAGTGTTCTTGGATAGGCCGAGCGAATATAATAAAGATGACAATACTCCCCAAACTAATCTATTTATTTAGTGCTATACCAATCAGACTCCCAAGAAACTATTTTAATGACCTAGAAAAAATAACAACAAAATTCATATGGAAGAATAAAAGGTCAAGAATTGCAAGGGAACTAATGCAAAAAAAGTCAGAGGAAGGTGGTCTAAGTGTACCTGATTTAAAGCTATATTATAAAGCAACAGTCATCAAAACCATTTGGTATTGGCTAAGAAACAGACTAGTTGATCAGTGGCATAGGTTAGGTTCACAGGGCAAGATAGTGAATAAAAATAGCAATCTAATCTTTGACAAACCCAAAGATCCCAAATTTTGGGATAAGAATTCATTATTTGACAAAAACTTCTGGGAAAACTGGAAATTAGTGTGGCAGAAACTAGGCATGGACCCACATTTAACACCACATACTAAGATTAGATCAAAATGGGTCCAAGATTTAGGCATAAAGAATGAAATCATAAATAAATTGGAGGAACATGGGATGGTTTACCTCTCAGACTTGTGGAGGAGGAAGGAGTTTGTGTCCAAGGGAGAACTAGAGACCATTATTGATCACAAAATAGAACATTTTGATTACACCAAATTAAAAAGTTTCTGCAGAAACAAAACTAATGCAGACAAGATTAGAAGGGAAGTAACAAATTGGGAAAATATTTTTTACAGTTAAAGGTTCTGATAAAGGCCTCATCTCCAAAATATACAGAGAATTGACTTTAATTTATAAGAAATCAAGCCATTCTCCAATTGATAAATGGTCAAAGGATATGAACAGACAATTTTCAGATGATGAAATTGAAACTATTTCCACTCATATGAAAGAGTGTTCCAAATCACTATTGATCAGAGAAATGCAAATTAAGACAACTCTGAGGTATCATTACACACCTGTCAGATTGGCTAAGATGACAGGAACAAATAACCATGAATGTTGGAGGGGCTGTGGGAAAACTGGGACACTAATGCATTGTTGGTGGAGTTGTGAAATAATCCAACCATTCTGGAGAGCAATCTGGAATTATGCCCAAAAAGTTATCAAAATGTGCATACCCTTTGACACAGCCATACTACTACTGGTCTTATACCCCAAGGAACTACTAAAGAAGGGAAAGGGACCTGTATGTGCCAAAATGTTTTTGGCAGCCCTTTTCATAGTGGCTAGAAACTGGAAGTTGAATGGATGTCCATCAATTGGAGAATGGTTGGGTAAACTATGGTATATGAATGTTATGGAATATTATTTTCTATAAGAAATGACCAACAGGAGAAATACAGAGAGGCTTGGAGAGACTTACATCAACTGATGCTGAGTGAAACGAGCAGAACCAGAAGATCATTATACACTTCAACAATGATACTGTACGAGGATGTATGCTGATGGAAGTGGATTTCTTCAACATAGAGAAGAGCTAATCCAATTCCAATTGATTAATGATGGACAGAACCAGCTACATCCAGAGAAGGAACACTGGGAAATGAATGTAAACTGTTAATTTTACCTTCTGAATCCAATTCTTCCTGTGCAAAAAAAAAAAAAAAAAAAAAAATTCGGTTCTGCACATATATATTGTATCTAGAATATACTGTAATATATTTAACATGTATAAGACTGTCTGCCATCTGGGGAGGGGGTTGGGAGAGGAAGGGAAAAAATTTAAAAAAAAGACCTATAGAGACTTACATGAGCTGATGCTGAGTGAAATGAGCAGGACCAGGAGATCATTATATACTTCAACAACAGTACTCTATGATGATCAATTCTGATGGACGAGGCCCTCTTCAATAATGAGATGAACCAAATAAGTTCCAATAGAACAATAATGAACCGAACTAGCTATACCCAATGAAAGAACTCTGGGAGTATGCTATGAACCATTACATAGTGTTAGGTTCTTACTAAGTGCTAATGAGATAATGAGATATTAGGTTATTACTAAGTACTAAGTCGGTACTTAACAATTCTCTAGTTCCAGCCTTTAAGGGGAGTTTTACCCCTTTGAACTTCTGGGGAGGAGCTTAATGTTTAAAAGGAGCAAGTTCATTGGTAGAAGCAATTTTCCCACAAGCCCTTGCTTTATCCCACGCACTCTCTGGGAAGAGATCTGCTGTCTCAACTCAATCTCTCAGCCAGAGTCTTCTTTCTGTAGAGAGCCCCCAACTCTAGAGACTCCTACTCCTCCAGAGTGCCACACTCTTTTATCCTCTCAGAGAAATTTTATTGATATGTTTTGTTTTTATATTGCCCAACTGTCTCCTGTATCACTCCCTCTTTCTTCATCTCAGAGAGCTATCTCTTGTAAAAAAAAAAAAAAAAAAAAAAAAAAAAGTTAAGAAAGAGGAAGAAGAGAAGGAAAACCAGAAAACCATATACAAAATAATAGAAAAAATCTGCTAACATGTATAATATTCCACTCCCATGAATCCTCACTTCTACAAAGAAGTTTAGGGGAAGGTGTCTTTATGATAATATATCTTCTTAATTTCTTTGCTTTTAAATCTAAATTTAGAATCTGAGCCACAATTAGAGGCAGACCTTGTTTTAACTAATGGTATAGACTTCTCCACCTTTGCCTATTAAAGTATGTAATCAAATCTTAATATTGACTAATTATTTCTGGGTGCAGAGTCACCTTTTCCATTGCTGAAAAGAATGTTTGTTATGACTTACAAGTTATTTTAACAAAACTCTTCTAGTCTCTGTCTTGTTTCATTTTGTACCATACCAAGACCAAACTTCTTTTGATTTCCTTCTTTAGCATTATAATCCCTTATAATGAATGAGACATCTTTTGTTGATGTTATTTCTAGAAGATAATGTGGGTGTTCATAGAATTGAGCAAATTTCTCTATTAAAGATCTCATAAATGTTTTAAATTTCATTTCTTTAATTAGTAGTGATTGGAGAGTTTTTGTATATGGTTATAAATAGTATGACTTTCTTCCCTTGGATTCATAGCCTTGAATCATTTATTAACTGGGAAATGGATCTTATTGTGAAGGTTCGGGCTAACTCCTCTGAAGAGCTCAGAATAAGTCCTTATCAGGATAAGCAAAATTCCTTTCCCCACATTGGGCGCCAATATGTAATGTTCTATTGTCTCCAGAAACTGCCAATTGCTCTCTGGGAGATCTGCTGTGTCAACTCAATCTCTCGTCCAGATTCTTCTTCCTGTAGAGAGCCGCCCCAACTCTGATCTAAAGTAGAGACTCCTCCCTTGCTCAATGTTGCTTCTTTTATCCTCCCAGAGAATGGGTGTGGAATAACTCAGGGGCTTCTGGGAAAAAAATACTTCAACCAATGAACTTGCTCCTTTTAAACATGCAAGTTCCTCCCTAGAAATTCAACAGGGTAAAACTTCCCTTAAAAGCTGGAAGTAGAGAATTGTTAAATACTGACTTAGCTCTTAGTAAGAACCTAATATCTCATTATCTCATTAGCACTTAGTAAGAACCTAAATACATAGAATTCCCAATCCCTCTTTTTTTTGTCTGTCTACATTTTTTATTTCCTTCACTGGCTAATTGTACACTCTTTCAAAATCTGATTCTTTTTTACAGCAAAATAACTGTTTGGAAATGTATACATATATTGTATTTAACTTATACTTTAACATAATTAACATATATTTGTCAACCTGCTATGTGGGGGAAGGGGTAGGGCAAAGAGGGGAAAAGTTGGAAGAAAAGGTTTTGCAATTGTCAATGCTGAAAAATTACCTATGCATAAAATGTTTGTAAAAAAAATTGAATACATAAATATATAAAAAAAAAAGAAAGAAATGTGATGATTAAGAAAAACTGGCATTCTTTCATAAATAAAAAAGTCATGCCAGATTAACTTATTACCACGATAGAACAGGGGAATGCTGTAGATGTAGTTTATATTGCAGCAAAGCTTTTGATTCAATTAGCATATGGTCTTTTAGTGGGTATTATTAATTAGGTAATCCTTTAATTGAATGGATGTGAAACAGATTAGTTGACTGGACTCAAAAAGGATCTGGTTATTAATGATAAATTACCAACATGGCAAGAGGTCTGTGGACGTAATCTTTATGCATGACTCTTTATTAGTGATTTGGATAAAGGAAATAATGGTCTACTCATCAGAGTTGTAGATGATATAAAGTTGAGAGAGATAGCTAACCAACTAAATGAAAGTCAGACTTTAAAAGTATTTCAACAGGCTAGAGAGGGATTGTCTGGTGGACCAATTCTAGTCCACCATCTGTTTGATATGTTTTTTGAATTAATATGTGTTTTTATATTAAAAATGTTCTTTAAAATGTAAAGCCTATTCTTAAATATAGGATGGTTCAGAAAAAACTAATGTCATCTCCTGTTGTCTTAAGAAGGACAAAGATTCTAGGAATAAAAAAAAAAATGGTTTGTTTTCCTTTCTGCAAAATGAGGAAGTTGGACACATTGCCTACAAATTTTCTCCCGGGTCAAATGACGGATCCTATTATCCTAACACCAGTTAAAATATATTATGGTATTGGTATGTAATTTGGATATTTGGAAAGAAAAGTAAAAATACTGGAAAATCTTTCAATAACATGTTATGCTTCTAGGAAATTTCTTAAGGAAGGTGCATGGATCTTGTTCAGTCCACAAACATATACATTGGTATAAAAGATAGGAGACACACCAAAAGCACTGGATTGCCCTTATTTTATGTTTTGTTAATGTACTTAAGAAAGGAAAATTGATTATGGAAGACAGAGAATGTTAATTATGTATTTCTTTATGTCTGAAATCTGTACTCAATTATTTCAGTGTCTCACTCTTAATGACTCTTGTGATTTTCTTGGCAGAGATACTGGAGTGGTTTGTCTTTTCCTTCTTCTGCTCATTTTACATAGAAAGAAACTGAAACAAACAGAGTTAAGTGATTTGCTCAGAGTCACACATCTAGGGAGTGTCTGAGACCAGATTTGAACTTGAGAAGATCAATTTTCCCGACCCTAGAACTAGCATTCAATTCATTAAGGTAACTTAGCTGCCTCATTGTATGAAATATTAGGAATAAAGGAATGATTTCAGGAACCACAGAGATTTTGGAACGTCTTGAACTCAGTTTAAGGGAAACCATCTATCCTCCATTTCTAATGCAAGACATACTATCAAAAAAATATATATTGGCAGTATAAGAGGTTTGGGTAATGCCATCTGGGAACTATGTCCACAAGGCATTTAAACTGTTCTGTGATTAAGCCAAATTAGAACTCCCTCTGAGAAGAGGCCTTCCAGAACTATCTCACTTTCAACGATCCATAAAAACAGTTATTTCAAATTAGTACTTCACAGGCAGTTAAACAGAAACTTCTGTTGTTTACTCTGCAACCTATTTTCTTCACTGGAAGTTAGCATCTGCTCATCAATAATAGAAGTTTTGATGATATGAATAGTTTCACTGCTAGAATGTTTACTGACTTGCACTATCTAATTGAACTGTTTTCACTTCTGGTACCTGGCCCTACTTCATAGGCTGTATGAGTGGCATTGCTTAGGAGCTCTTATAATACCCTCCTCATTTGTTTTTAAAATAAAAATACTAACATTTCCTAAGGATATTTGGAAATTTTTCTCAATTTCATTTACTCAAAAAGTGAAAAAAAAATCATTTTCTTCCCACTTCTTTATTGATGTATTTGTCATTATCAATTATAATGACTTTCTATATCTCTCATTATCGAGGAATTTGGAAATTATGAAACTTCTTACATTTGCTTATTTCCTTTTTTTCTCTATGAAGATGCAGCAGGAAGTAAACTTGGAGTGACTATTAAGAATCAACTTTAAATTTTAAATTGTGAATAATTACAGCTCCTAAATCAGCAAATGCTAGAAATAAGAGCTTAATTTATTTGTTAAATGTTGACTTAAAGTGATGGAGAAACTTTTAAGAACTTAAAAGATTAAACTTAAAAGCATGATTTTTTTTTTTTCTGGGAGATTTGGTTATCAATTATTTTACTAGCCTACTATGGTTAATCACTAGAATTTTGATAATTGTATTTAAGCTAATAACTGGAGGGTGTTCTATGTCAGTAAGATCTAGGATCTGGCTGCATCTACAATAAAGGATCAGAGGGCCTGGAATACCATATTTTGAAAGGCAAAGTATCTGGGATTACAACCAAGAATCAAGAATGAGCTACCCAACAAAACTGAATATCATTTTTCAAGGGAGGAGATGAATTTTCTTTTCTTTTTTTTTTTTTATTCATTTTTCCAAATTATCCCCTCCCTCCCTCCACTCCCTCCCCCTGATGGCAGGTAATCCCATACATTTTACATGTGTTACAATATAACCTAGATACAATATATGTGTGTAAATACCATTTTCTTGTTGCACATTAATTATTAGCTGAGGAGATGAATTTTCAATAGCGTAAGAAACTTTTAATCATTTCTATTGAAAAAAACAGAACTAAACATAAAATTTAATCTTCAAACAAAATTAAAGGGAAACTTAGAAAGGTAGAAGAGAGATTCTTTGCCTCAATTGCTACCTAGCCTTAATCACTGAATGGGTGCAGTTTTAATCACACTGAAACCTATTGAAGACTTTAGCTTAAAAATGCCCTAGTGTCCCATTGCATCCAGGGCCATCTCCAGTCATCCTGATCTATGTCTGTTCATTGGATTAAGATGCTTTTGGAGGGAAAAATGAAGCCAATGATTTTGCACAATCCTCCCTTACTTAAATCCTATTAACTTGCATGTCATAGTATCACATCCCTGATGCCATGGACTTCTTCAAGAATGAAAGACAAACAGCAACAACAACAACAACAGTAGCAATAACAACAAATTTCCCAGTCTAACTCAGGCAACAAACACAGTGGCCAATTATAGGCCCAAGCCCAGTACTTGCATTGGAGCTCTGACTTGGTCCTAAGGTATCTTGGGAGCTCACTATATTCATACAAGACTCAGTGGAAATAATCATTGGTTTAACTCACTGTGATGTATACCATATATGCTCCTCCCAATCTTAATTCTCCAAGAGCTGAGATTATAGTTGACACTCTTAGTAGTTTTTAGTTTTTCATATGTGAAATTTTTGTTATGAATTTATTTTAGAATAGTTGATAAATTTTCTGATGTCTTACACATTACACATTAATTGCTTTTTCAATTTCTATGTTACTTCTATATGTATCTGAAATATAATATGTAAACTGTTTTTCAATCTATTAAGGCCTTTCTATTTCCAACATGAGACCTAATTTTGTAATCCACTGAATGAATTATTTGTTCTGTTTTTTTTTTTTTCTTAAAGGTTTCGGCAAAGAGCTATTAATTTCTAATATTACCTAAGTATGTCAAATTTAGTTTCATTTTGTTGTCCATCTTTTAATTTATTTTATCATACTTCAAGCATGGAATATTTGAGTTCTCTAGTATTATTATAATTGCATTTTATTTTACATCACTATTAATATATCTTTTTTATGAATTTGATTTGTACATTGGTACATAAATCAAAAAGTGTTATGCATTTATTATTTATATTCATTCTGTATCATGCAATGTCTTTATCTGTTTTTCTTTCTAAATGGAATTTCATTTCATTAGATTACATTAATGTAATTCCTGCTTTTTACAATTTTATTATAAATTTCAGAGCAATCAATTAAATTTATTGAACATCATTTCATTAGATATGATTCATCTAGGCAAAATATTTTTCCATTAAATGTGTTTCCTTTAAGAGAAAAACAAAGAATAATAAGAATATCTTGAAACCTCTGAAGCTTTTCATTTAGTTGTTTGCAACGTGAAATTATTTTTACATTTATAAAACAAATAGTTCTCTAATTTAAGACAATCTGGTTGCCATATTTGATTATTTTGTGATAGTTGTTTCTGGTTTTTTTGTTTTGTTTTGTTTTGTTTTTTATGGAAGCATAAATATAGGGAATGAAAGAAGGAAGGGCATTTGGCGAGTTCAACTGTATCATGAGAGGAACTATTGCATGGTAGGGAGAGAGAAAGAGAAAGAAAGCTGGCTTAACCAACAAGAAGAACTAGGTTTAATCCTGTCTCTGTCACATCTTGCCTATATGCCCCAAGGAAAGTCACTTAACCACTCAATGCCAAAGGCAACTCTCTAAAATGGGAGAATGCAGAGGTGGTACTGTTCTGTTTTGCTAGAGGGACTTGTCTCACTGGGAGTATTCTATGGAAATAAAATTACTACTGTGTCCAAAAAAGAAAATTTCCTCATAAAGCTGGTGAAGCTGCTATTACATAATACTATTTTTTCACTTTTTATGTGTGTCATTTAAGCTTGCTCTAGTCAGTAAAGGGAAAAATGTTCTTCCCAATAGCAATCACAAAAGTACAAAATCAGGATGGCCTTCTAGTTCAAAGAAATCAACAAAGCAATCCTCACTATAACATATCTGACAAGAGGACATCTAGCATTTACTTGAAGACATTCTAAAAAGGAGGCTTCACCACATTTCAAGGCAGATAATTTTGATGTCCCTTTAAACATTTATTGGCTTATCAATATCATTATTAAACTCTGGTGCCCAGAAATGAACATAGTACTCCAAACAGATGTCATAACAAGGGCAAAACACAGTTATTAAACATAAAGGGTAGGGGGCTGAGTCAAGATGGCAGAGAAGCCACATACAACATTCTGAGTACTCTCTTACCCTTACTACCAACTATGTAATGCAGCCTCAAAAATAGCACTAGACTGGTAAAACACACGAAGATTAGAAGTACAACAAGAGAATCTGGAATTTTGTCAGAAAAGGTATGTCCTGAAGGGCAGAAAAAGACTGGCATGGCAGTAATAGAACTAACATATTGTGCAGATCGGGCTAGGGAGGCACCTGGGGTTAGAAAAGCTACAGAGACGGACGACTCTAGCATAGGCTGATTGCTCTACTCTGCTTGCAAAACAGCACATCATCAGAGATATCAAAGCCACTTAAAAAAACCCCAGAAACTATAGTCTGCCTATACCTACCCAAACCGGAAGTGACTCAGCACAGATCACAGAACAGCTGTGCAGCCACCTTCTGCTGTAGGGGTATTTTCTTTGGGACAGTCAAGAAACTGCAAGGCAGGGGGACACAGCCTGGAGCAGCCTCTAATCTGCACAGTTCGGGGCACAGCCTGAGGCAGTATAATTTCCACAGAAGCGAAAATTCCAAAAATTCCACAGCAGCAACTGTGCTTCTCAGGGCAGAGACACTTCCAGTCTGTGCCCTGGGGCTATTTGCCAGTAAGCTGCTAATATCCATAGCCCTGGGGGAGGGGAAGGGAGGGAGCTTTGGCCTGGGATTGTGATAGTTTCACTGTTCAGCCTCTAGCCTCAGGGCAGTCGCTAGGCCACATAGCAGGGTTCTTCACTGGGTACTTCCCCACCCAGCCTGTGATAACCAGCTCTGAATCACTTCCAGTGGGAGAGGGGGGGAACTACCATAGCACACTCATAGCTTTGCAGCTTATCCACAAGACAGCTGCCTTCCATATATTTATCCCTGTTGTACAGAGGAAGTTGATAACCTCCTTGCTCTGAAGGCAGACTCCATAAATTTTTTAAAATGAGTAAAATTAAAAGGACAAGCCATAGCTTCTATACAGAAAGAGAGTAGGTTTGCAACCCCGAGGAGACTAATAGCAGACAGTCTCCAGATAATACCCTGAAGAGGAATGTTACATGGCCCCCGTCACATAACTGTCTCCTAGAAGAGACTATTAAAAAACCTCAAAAGAGAGAAAGGAAAGAGAAGCTATACAAGAGAGTAACAATATGCTGAAATGTGAGTTGGAAAAGATAAAGAATTCCCAAGAAAATAAGATTTGTGAATTGGAAATAGAAAATAACTCACTAAAAAAAAAAAAAAAAAAGAAAAAGAAAAAAAATTAGGGAAATGGAAAAAAAAATTCCATAGAGCAAAACAACTCATTTAAAAACTCAATTGCACATATACAAAAAGAAATAAAAAAGCAAATGAAGAAAATAACTCGTTAAAAATAGGAACTGAACAAATAGAAATGAATGATTCCCTGAGACAATAAGAATCAGTTGAGCAAAACCAAAAAAAAAAAAAAAAAAAAAAAAAAAAAATGAAAAGCTGGAGAAAAAAAGAAAAAAATCAAAAATTTACTTGGAAAATCGACAGACCTGGAAAATAAATCTGAGGATTATTGGACTTCCCACAAATTATGATGAAATAAAGAGCCTAGATTCAATTTTGCCGGAAATCATTAAAGAGAACTTCGCCGAAGTAATAGAACCAAATGGTAAAATAAGAATTGAAAGAATTCATCAAACACCTTCTGAAAAAGACCCTAAAAAACAAAAAAACAAAACAAAACAAAACAAAAAAAAAAACTCCATGGAATATTGTGGCCAAACTTCAGAACTATCAGACTAAGGAAAAAATATCACAAGCAGCCAGGAAAAACAACAACAACAACAACAACAATAACAACAACAATAACAACAATTCAAATACCAAGGTGCCACAATAAGGGTCATTCAAGATCTGGCTGCCTCCACGTTAAAGGATCAAAGTAACTCAAATCTGATATTCTGAAAGGCAAAAGAACTTGGAATGCACCAAGAATAAACTACCCACCTAAATTGAGCATTTTCTTCAATGGAAGAAGATGGAAATTGAATGAAACAGATGAGAATTCCATTTGTTTCTAAGGAAAAATCCAGATCTAAACAAAAATTTTGATCTCCAACCACAAGACTCAAGAGAAGCAGAAAAAGGTAAAAGGAACTCTTGAGAACTATATTTCTGTTGTGGATATACATAAAGTCCACATGTATAATTTGATTTTACCAATCTAATATAAAAAGGGAAGTAGAAATGGAAAGGTGATAGTGTCAGAAAAAGGAAAAAAAGGAGATAAAAAGAGGGAAACTGCATCCCATGAAGAAGCAAAAGAAACCTATCATATCTGAAGGAATATAGAAAAGGGGAGCAACATTGTGTGAATCTTACTCTCATCAAAGTTGGATCAAAGAGAAAATAATTGGCATATTTCTTTTACAGAGACCTCTCTCACTTCATTAAAAAGGGGGAGAGGAAAAGAGAAAAGGAAAAGATTAATAAGGGAAGGGTACAAGAAAATGGAAGGCATCTAAAGGGAGGGGGAAGGGATACTAAAAAGGGAGGGCTGCATGACACAAGTGGGGCCAATAAGTTTAATACTGAAGCAGGGATTCAGGTGGGCAAAGAAAAAAAAAAGCATAATGTGAGAATAATATGATGGCAGGAAATACAGAATTAGTCATTTTTACTGTAAATGTGAATGTGATAAACTCTCCCATTAAGTGGAGGTGAATAGCAGACTGGATAAAAAGTCAGAATCCTACAATATGTTAATTACAGGAAACACATTTAAACCAGGGAGATACATGCAAAGAAAAAGTAAAAGGCTGGGGCAGAATCTATTATGCTTCAAGTGAAGTAAAAAAAAAAAAAAAAAAAAAAAAACAGGATTAGCCATCCTTATCTCAGATCAAGTAAAAGCAAAAATTGATCTAATTAAAAGAGAGAAGAATTGATACTATATATTCCTAAAGGGTAGCATAGACAATGAAGCAGTATCAATATTAAACATATATTAGCCAAGTGGTATAGCATCTAACTTCCTAAAGGAGAAGTTAAAAGAGTTGTGAGAAGAAATAGACAGCAAAACTATAATAGTGGGAGATCTCAAACTTGCACTCACAGAATTAAATAAACCATAAAACAAATAAGAAAGAATTTAAAGAAGAAAATAGAATATTAGAAAAGTTATGTATGATAGATCTTTGGAGAAAATTGAATGGTGATAGAAAGGAGTATGTTTTCTTCTCAGCAGTTCATAGAACCTATATAAAAATTAACCATATATTAGGACATAAAGATCTCAAAATTAAATGCAGTTAGGTAGAAACAGTAAATTCTTTCTTTATAGATCATGATGCAATAAAACTACATTCAACAAAAAGTTAGGGGTAAATAGACTAAAAAGGAATTGGAATCTAAATAATCTCATATTAAAGAATGATTGGGTGAAACAAGAAAATATTTAAACAATTAATAATTTCACTCAAGATAATGACAATGATGAGACATCATATCAAATTTTGTGAGATACAGCTAAAGTGGTAATAAGGGGAAATTTTATATCCTTAGAGGCTTACTTGAATAAAATAAAGAAAGAGAAGATCAATGAATTGGGCTTGCAACTTAAAAAGCTAGAAAAAGACCAAATTTTTAAAACCCCAATCAAATACTAAAATTGAAATTCTAAAATTAAAAGGAGAAATGAATAATATTGAAAGTAAAAGAAAAAAAAAAACTACTGAATTAATAAATATTACTAAGAGTTTCTTTTATGAAATAGACCAATAAAATAGATAAAACTTTGGTAAATCTGATCAGAAAAAGGAGAGAGGAAAATCAAATTGTTAGTCTTAAAAATGAAAAGGGGGAACTTTTCACCAATGAAGAGGAAATTATAGAAATAATGAGTTATTTTGCCCAACTTTATGCCAATAAATTTGATAACTTAAGTGAAATGGATGACTACCTCCAAAAGTATAGACTTCTCATTTTAACAGAGGAGGAAGTAAATTGCTAAAATAGTCCTATTTCAGAAAAAGAAATAGAAAAAGCTATTTTAATCAATTTCCTAAGAAAAAATCCCCAGGACCAAATAGATTTACATGTAAATTCTACTAAACATTTAAAGAACAATTAGCCCCAATGTTATATAAATTATTTGAAAAAATAGGTAAATGAAGGAAATCTACCAAATTCCTTTTATGATACTGACATCGTACTGATACCTAAACCAGGTCGGTTGAAAACTGAGAAAGAATTATAGACCAATTTCCTTAATGAACATTGATGCTATAATCTTAAATAAGATATTAGCAAAAAGACTACAGAAAATCATCCCCAGGATAATATACCATGATCAAGTAGGATTTATACCAGGAATGCAGGGATAGTTTACTATTTGGAAAATTATTAGTATAATTGACCATATTAATAATCAAATGAACAAAAACCATATGATCATATCAATAGATGCAGAAAAAACATTTGACAAAATCCAACATCCATTCCTACTAAAAACTCTTGAGAGTATAGGAATAAATGGATTATTTCATAAAATAGTCAGGAGCATATATTTAAAACCAACAGTAAGCATCATATGTAATGGGCATAAATTGGAACCTTTCCTAGTAAGATCAGGAGTTAAATACATTTGCCCAATATCACCATTACTATTCAATATTGTATTAGAAACGCTAGCCTCGGCAATAAGAGTTGAGAAAGAGTTTAAAGGAATTAGAGTAGATATGGAGGAAATCAAACTATCACTCTTTACAGATGATATTATAGTATACTTAGAGATCCCCAGAGATTCTAATAATATGTTGTTAGAAATAATTCAGAACTTTAGCAAAGTTGCAGAATACAAAATAAATCCACATAAACCCTCAGCATTTTTATACATCATCAACAAAATCCAGCAGCAAGAGATAGAAAGAGAAATTCCATTTAAAAAAAAAACTGTTGAGAATATAAAATATTTGGGAATCTCTCTATCAAAGGAAAGTCAGGAATTATATGAGCAAAATTGCAAAACACTTGCCACAAAAATAAAGTCAGATTTAAATAATTGGAAAGACATTAAGTGCTCTTGGATAGGCCGAGTGAATATAATAAAGATGACAATACTCCCTAAACTAATGTCTTTATTTAGTGATATACCAATCAGACTCCCAAGAAACGATTTTATTGACCTAGAAAAATATAACAACAAAATTCATATGGAAGAACAAAAGGTCCAGAATTTCAAGGGAACTAATGAAAAAAAAAAATCAAATGAAGGTGGCCTAGCTATGCCTGATTTAGATCTATATTATAAAGCAGCAGTCACCAAAACCATTTTGGCTAAGAAATACACTAGTTGATCAGTTGAATAAGTTAAGTTCACAGTACAAAATAGTGCACAACTATAGCAATCTAGTGTTTGACAAAGCCAAAGATCTGAACTTTTGGGATAAGAATTCATTATTTGACAAAAACTGCTGGGAAAAATGGAAATTATTGTGACAGAAATTAGGCATGGAGCCACACTTAACAGCACATACCAAGATAAGATCAAAATGGATCCATGGTTTAGGCATAAAGAATGAGATCCTATCAATGATGGACAGAAATAACTACACCCAGAGAAGGAACACTGGGAAGTGAATGTAAATTGTTAGCACTACTGTCTATCTACCCAGGTTACTTATACCTTCGGAATCTAATACTTAATGTGCAACAAGAAAATGGTATTTACACACATATATTGTATCTAGGTTATATTGTAACACATGTAAAATGTATGGGATTGCCTGTCATGGGGAGAGGGAATGGAGGGAGGGGGGGATAATTTGGAAAAATGAATACAATGGATAATATTATTTTAAAAATTACTCATGCATATATACTGTGGAAAAAAAAATTATAAATAAAAAAAAAGAATGAGATCATAAATACATTAGAGGAATAGTTTACCTCCCAGACTTGTGGAGGAGGAAGGAATTTGTTACCAAAGGAGAACTAGAAATCATAATTGATCACAAAATAGAAAATTTTGATTACATCAAATTAAAAGGCTTCTGTATAAACAAAACTGATGCACACAAGATTAGAAGGGAGGTAACAAATTGAGAAATTATTTTTACAGTTAAAGGTTCAGATGAAGGTCTCATTTCCAAAACCTATAGAGAAATTACTCTAATTTATAAGAAATCAAGACATTCTCCAATTCATAAATGCTCAAAGGATATGAACAGACAATTTTCAGAGGATGAAATTGATACTATTTCCACACATATGAAAGAGTGTTCCAAATCACCATTGATCAGAGAAATGCAAATTAAGGCAACTCAGTTTGGTTAGGATGACAGGAAAAAATAAAGATGAATGTTGGAGGGACTGTGGTAAAACTGGGACACTGATACATTGTTGGTGGAGTTGTGAAAAAATCCAACCATTCTGGATAGCAATCTGGAATTATGCCCCAAAAGTTATCAAACTGTGCATACCCTTTGATCCAGCCGTGCTACTACTGGGCTTATATCTCAAAGAAATATTAAGAAGGTGAAAGGGACCTGTATGTGCCAAAATGTTTGTGGCAGCCCTTTTTGTAGTGGCTAGAAACTGGATAATGAATGGATGCCCATCAGTTGGAGAATGGTTGGGTCAATTATGGTATATGAATATTATGGTATAGTATTGTTCTGTAAGAAATGACCAGCAGGATGAATACAGAGAGAATTGGAGAGACTTCCATGAACTGAGGCTGAGTGAAATTAGCAGAACTAGGAGATCATTATACACCTCAACAATGATACTGTATGAGTATGTATTCTGACGAAGTGGATCAGTTCCACTGATCCAATTGATCAATGATGGACAGAATGAGCTTCACCCAGAGAAGAAACACTGAGAAATGAGAGAAAACTGTTTCCATTTTTTGTTTTTCTTCCCAGATTATTTTTACCTTCCGAATCCAATTCTTCTTTTGTAACAACAACAGCAACAAAATTCAGTTCTGTGCATACATATTGTATCTAGGATATACTATAACATTTAATATGTATGGGAATGCCTGCCATCTAGGAGAGGGGGTGGAGGACAGGAGGGGAAAATTCAGAACAGAAGGGAATACAAGGCATAATGTTGTAAAAAAAATTACCTATTCATATGTAGGGTCAAAAATGTTATAATTATAAAATAAAAAAAAATAATTACAATAACGAAAGAATAAAGGGAAAGAGGAAAAGAAAAAAGAGGAAAGAAAAAAAGAGAAAGTCTTGATGTTCTTCCTTATGGATTCTCTTGTTATTTTTTTTTTAATTTTTTTATTATATATATATATTTTTATAATATTATCCCTTGTATTCATTTTTCCAAATTACCCCCCCTCCCTGTATTCCCTCCCCCCGACGACAGGCAATACCATACATTTTACATGTGTTACAATATAGTCTAGGTACAATACATGTGTGCGAATATCATTTTCTTGTTGCACAATAAACATTAGAATCCGAAGGTACATGCAACCTGGGCAGACAGATATTAGTGCTAACAATTTTCATTCCCCTCCCAGTGTTTCTTCTCTGGGTGTAGCTACCTCTGTCCATCATTGATCAACTGGAAGTGAGTTGGATCTTCTTTTTGTTGAAGATTTCCACTTCCATCAGAATACATCCTCATACAGTATTGTTGTTGAAGTGTACAGTGATCTTCTGGTTCTGCTCATTTCACTCAGCATCAGTTGATTTAAGTCTCTCCAGGCCTCTCTGTATTCCTCCTGCTGGTCATTTCTTACAGAGCAATAATATTCCATAACCTTCATATACCACAATTTACCCAACCATTCTCCAACTGATGGACATCCATTCATCTTCCAGTTTCTAGCTACAACAAAAAGAGCTGCCACAAACATTTTGGCACATATATGTCTCTTTCCGCTCTTTAGTATTTCTTTGGGATATAATCCCAGTAGTAGCGCTGCTGGGTCAAAGGGTATGCACAGTTTGATAACTTTTTGGGCATAATTCCAGATTGCTCTCCAGAATGGCTGGATTCTTTCACAACTCCACCAGCAATGTATTAGTGTCCCAATTTCCCCACATCCCCTCCAACATTTGTCATTATTTGTTCCTGTCATCTTAGCCAATCTGACAGGTGTGTAGTGGTATCTCAGAGTGGTCTTAATTTGCATTTCTCTGATCAGTAGTGATTTGGAACACTCTTTCATGTGAGTGGATATAGTTTCAATTTCTTCCTCTGAGAATTGTCTGTTCATATCCTTTGACCATTTATCAATTGGAGAATGGTTCGGTTTCTTATAAATTATGGTCAGTTCTCTATATATTTTGGAAATGAGACCTTTGTCAGAACCTTTGTTTTTAAAAATATTTTCCCAATTTGTTACTTCCCTTCTAATCTTGTTTGCATTAGTATTATTTGTACAGAAACTTTTTAGTTTGATGTAATCAAAATCTTCTATTTTGTGATCAATAATGATCTCTAGTTCTCCTCTGGTCATAAATTCCTTCCTCCTCCACAAGTCTGAGAGGTAGACTATTCTCTGTTCCTCTAATCTATTTATTATCTCCCTCTTTATGCCTAAATCATGGACCCATTTTGATCTTATCTTGGTATATGGTGTTAAGTGTGGATCCATATCTAATTTCTGCCATACTAATTTCCAGTTTTCCCAACAGTTTTTTCCGAATAATGAATTTTTATCCCTAATGTTGGAATCTTTGGGTTTGTCAAAGATTAGATTGCTATAGATGTACCCTTTTTTGTCCTTTGTATCTAATCTGTTCCACTGATCTACCGGTCTATTACGTAGCCAATACCAAATGGTTTTGGTGACTGCTGCTATATAATATAGCTTTAGATCAGGTACACTTAGACCACCTTCCTCTGAGTTTTTTTTTCATTAGTTCCCTTGCAATTCTCGACCTTTTATTCTTCCATATGAATTTTGTTGTTATTTTTTCTAGGTCATTGAAATAGTTTCTTGGGAGTCTGATTGGTATAGCACTAAATAAATAGATTAGTTTGGGGAGTATTGTCATCTTTATTATATTCGCTCGGCCTATCCAAGAGCATTGAATGTCTTTCCAATTATTTAAATCTGATTTTATTTTTGTGGCAAGTGTTTTGTAATTTTTCTCATATAATTCCTGACTTTTCTTTGGTAGATGGATTCCCAAATATTTTATACTCTCAACATTTGTTTGGAATGGAATTTCTCTTTGTATCTCTTGCTGTTGCATTTTGTTAGTGATATATAAAAATGCCGAGGATTTATGTGGATTTATTTTGTATCTTGCCACTTTGCTGAAATTTTGAATTATTTCTAGTAGCTTTTTAGCAGAGTCTTTGGGGTTCTCTAAGTATACCATCATGTCATCTGCAAAAAGTGATAGTTTAATTTCCTCATTTCCTACTCTAATTCCTTGAATCTCTTTCTCGGCTCTTATTGCTGAGGCTAGCGTTTCTAGTACTATATTGAATAGTAATGGTGATAGTGGGCAACCTTGTTTCACTCCTGATCTTACAGGGAAAGGTTCTAGTTTATTTCTATTGCATATTATGCTTACTGAAGGTCTTAAATATATGCTCCTGATTATTCTAAGGAATAGTCCATTTATTCCTATACTCTCAAGAGTTTTTAGTAGGAATGGATGTTGGATTTTGTCAAATGCTTTTTCTGCATCTATTGAGATGATCATATGGTTCTTATTCATTTGATTATTAATATGGTCAATTATATTAATAGTTTTCCTAATATTAAACCAGCCCTGCATTCCTGGAATAAATCCTACTTGATCATAGTGTATTATCTTGGAGATGATATTCTGAAGTCTTTTTGCTAATATCTTATTTAAGATTTTAGCATCAATATTCATTAAGGAGATTGGTCTATAATTTTCTTTCTCAGTTTTCGATCTACCTGGTTTAGGTATCAGTACCATGTCTGTGTCATAAAAGGAGTTTGGTAGGACTCCTTCATCCCCTATTTTTTCAAATAATTTATATAACATTGGGGCTAATTGTTCTTTAAATGTTTGGTAGAATTCACATGTGAATCCATCTGGCCCTGGGGAGTTGATTAATAGCTTGTTCTATTTCTTTTTCTGAAATGGGACTATTTAAGCAATTTATCTCCTCCTCTCTTAATTTTTGGAGGGGGTAGATGGGAATCCATCTACCAAAATTATTTTGGAGGAAGTCATCCATTTCACTTAAGTTATCAAATTTATTGGCATAAAGTTGGGCAAAGTAACTCCTTATTATTTCTCTAATTTCCTCTTCATTGGTGGAAAGATCCCCCTTTTTATTTGTAAGACTATCAATTTGATTTTCCTCTTTCTTTTTTTTTTGATCAAATTTACCAAAGGTTTATCTATTTTATTGGCTTTTTCATAAAACCAACTCTTGGTTTTATTTATTAATTCAATAGTTTTTTTACTTTCAATTTTATTGATTTCTCCTTTTAATTTTTGTATTTCAAGTTTAATTTTTGGTTGGGGGTTTATAATTTGGTCTTTTTCTAGTCTTTTAAGTGTAAGCCCAATTCGTTAATCTTCTCTTTCTCTATTTTCTTCAAATAAGCCTCTAAAGATATAAAATTTCCCCTTATTACTGCTTTAGCTGCATCCCAAAGATTTTGATATGATGTCTCATCATTGTCATTATCTTGGGTGAAATTGTTAATTGTTTCTATAATTTGCTCTTTCACCCAGTCATTCTTTAAGATGAGATTATTCAGTTTCCAATTACTTTTTGGTCTATTTACCCCTAACTTTTTACTGAATGTAGATTTTATTGCATTGTGATCTGAGAAGAAGGCATTTATTATTTCTGCCTTCCTACATTTAATTTTGAGATCTTTATGTCCTAATATATGGTCTATTTTTGTATAGGATCCATGAACTGCTGAGAAGAAAGTATATTCCTTTCTATTGCCATTCAGTTTTCTCCAAAGGTCTATCATACCTAGTTTTTCTAATGTTCTATTTACTTTTTAAATTTCTTTCTTGTTTGTTTTGTGGTTTGATTTGTCTAAATCTGAGAGTGCAAGGTTGAGATCTTCCACTATTATAGTTTTACTGTCTATTTCTTCTTGCAGTTCTCTTAACTTTTCCTTTAGAAAGTTAGATGCTATACCACTTGGTGCATATATGTTTAGTATTGATATGGCTTCATTATTTATGCTACCTTTCAGCAGGATATAGTTTCCTTCCTTATCTCTTTTAAAGAGATCTACTTCTGCTTTTGCTTGATCTGAGATAAGGATAGCTACCCCTGCTTTTTTGGCTTTACCTGAAGCATAATAGGCTCTGTTCCAACCTTTTACCTTTATTCTGTATGTATCTCCCTGCTTTAAGTGTGTTTCCTGTAGACAACATATTGTAGGGTTCTGCTTTTTGATCCAATCTGCTATCCATCTCTGTTTGATGGGATCGTTCATCCCATTTACATTTACAATTAAAATTACTAATTCTGTATTTCCTGCCATTGTATTATCCCCAGATTATGCTTTTTTCCCTTGACCCCCCTGATCCCCCTCCCCGATATTTAATTTACAGACCCCCCTTGTGACGCGCAACCCTCCCTCTTTTTTTTTTTTTTTTTTTTTTTTTAGGATCCCTCCCCCCTCCCTCCAAGTCCCTTCACTTATTCTCCTTTTCCTTTTCCCTTTTCCTCTCCCCCCTTTTAATGAGGTGAGAGAAAAATTCTCTGAAAAACAAATATGTTAATTATTTACTCTTTGAGCCTCTTCTGATGAGAGTAAGATTCACACAATGATTCTCCCCCTCACTAAGTTCCCTCAGATATGGTGTATTTTCTATGTCTCTTCCTGGGATGTAGTTTCCCTCTTTTTATCACTCCTTCCCCTTTTTCTGAACCGACCTCCTACCCTTTACTACACCCCCCTTTTTTTCTTTTATATCAGTAAAATCAAATTATCCTTGAGTATTTTTTATATACCCACAACAGAGTTACAGTTCTTAAGGGTTCTGTGTACCTTTTTCTGTTTCTCTTCAGTCTTGTGGATGTAGATCAAATTTTTTGTTTAAGTCTGGTTTTTTTCTTAGAAACATATAGAATTCCTCTGTTTCATTGAATGACCATCTTCTTCCATGGAAAAAGATGCTAAACTTAGCTGGGTAGTTCATTCTTGGTTGCAGTCCTTGATCTTTTGCCTTACGGAATATCAGGTTCCAGGCCCTTCTATCTTTTAATGTAGAGGCAGCCAGATCTTGGGTGACCCTTATTGTGGCACCTTGGTATTTAAATTGTTTTTTTCTAGCTGCTTGCAGGATTTTCTCCTTTGTGTGGTAATTCTGCAGCTTAGCCACTATATTCCGTGGTGTTCTTTTTTTAGGGTCTATTTCAGAAGGAGTTCGATGAATTCTTTCCACATCTACTTTCCCTTCTGTTTCTATTATCTCTGGACAGTTCTCTTTGATAATTTTCTGTAAAATAGAATCTAGGCTCTTTTTTTGGTCATAGTTTTCTGGAAGTCCAATAATCCGCAGATTATCTCTCCTAGATCTATTTTCTAGGTCTATAGATTTTCCCAGTAAGTACTTGACGTTGTTCTCCAGCTTCTCATTTTTTTTGTTTTGTTTGACTGATTCTTGGGTTCTCTGTGAATCATTCATTTCTATTTGTTCCATCCTGACTTTTAAGGAGTTATTTTCTTCTTTCACAGTTTTTAGTTCTTTTTGTAAATGCCCAATTTCATTTTTAAATGAATTATTTTGCTCTATTGAATTTTTTTCCATTTCCCTAATTTTTTTTTTGAGAATTAATTTCTTTTTCCAATTCAGAAATTCTATTTTCTTGAGACTTTTTTATCTTTTCCAATTCAGAAATCCTACTTTCCTGTGTTTTTTTAACCTTTTCTAATTCATAAATTTTGTTTCCCTGCATCTCCTGTGAATTCTTTATTTTTTCCAACTCCAATTTCAGGACGTTGTTATTCTCTATCATAGCTTCCCTTTCCTTTCCCCATTTTTCTTCAATCTCCCTTAATTTTTTAAGACTTTCTTCTAGGAGAGAGTTATGTGATGGGGGGCAGGAATCATTCCCCTTTAGGTTGTTATCTGCTGACTCTCTGCTGTTAACTTCCTCGGGGTTGGATACCCGCTCTATGGTTTTTCTTGGCTTTTTGCTCATACTTAAAAAAACGTTCGGGGTCTGTCCCTGGGGTAGGAAATTATTTACTTACTTCTTTACCAGCTTCCTCCCAGACCGGATGGATGCAGCGGCTCCTGCGCCTGAGCAAAGATAGAGCTCTGGGAGAGAGTTCCCCACCCCCTCCCTGGCAGTGCCTCAGAGGTGATTAGCACTACTGTGCTTCGAGGGCGTTGAATAGTAAAGACAGCACAAAGCCCAGCCTATGTGTCAGGGTGGGGCGTGGATGTCTGCAGCAGGTGACGTGAAAAGCCCCTGTGCTCAAACTGGAAGTGTCTGCCAGAAACCGCGGTCCCTAGTTCAAAGGTTCCGCTTCTCTGGGACTTCCTGGAGCTGAGTTCCACTCCCTCCAGCTAAGCTAGGCAGTGTGTGTTGCCTTGGGCCGTATCCATCCACTTGTCAATCTCTTAACTATTCTCAGGAGGTAGCTGAGGCCACACCCCCTGGTGCCGAGATCTGCTGAGTCACCTCCAGGGTCAGGGGAAAATCTAATCTGAGTTTTAAAATATTTTGGCTTTCTCTTCTGAACTGCTAAATAATTAGCAGAGAAGAGCTAACAGCCTGTGCCAGATTCCTTTACCTCAGTGGCTTCTCTGATCCCAGAGCCCTTCCCAGCACAATGGGCGCAGTATGCGAGCACCCAGCCGTCTGTCCTGGCCTCTCTTCTTCCTCCCCTGGGAACTGACCTTTCCTGTTGAAACTTCAGATTCTCTTCAGCTGGTAAGTCGTGCTTCCAGTCCTTGTGGTATCTATCAGTCCTGAGCTAATTCTGAGACTTAATTTATCTAATTGGTTGTGAGGGAGTGAGGACGTTCACAGAGTCGTGTGTTTCTTCTCCGCCATCTTGGCTCCGCCTCTTGTTATTTTTTTCAAGTCATTAAAATAGTTTCTTGGGAGTCTGATTGATATAGCACTAAATAAATAAATTAGTTTAGGTAGTATTGTCATCTTTATTACATTTGCTTGACCTATCCAACAGCACTTAATATTTTTTCCAATTGATTAGATCTGACTTTATTTGTGTGGAATTATTTTTTTGTAATTTTGCTCATATAGTTCCTGACTTTTCCTTGGGACATAGATTACCAAATATTTTGTACCATCGGCAGTTACTTCAAGTGCAATTTCTCTTTATATCTCTAACTGTTGGATTTTTCAGTGATATATAAAAACAGTGCTGACTTATGTGGGTTTTTTTGTATCCTGCAACTTTGATAAAAGTGCATTATTTCTAATAGCTTTTTAGTTGAATCTCTGGGGTTCTCTAGGTATACCATCATATCATCTGCAAAGAGTAATAATTTGGTTTCCTCATTACTACTTGAATTCCTTTAATATCATTCTCAACTTTTATTGCCAAAGCTAGCATTTCTAATATAATATTAAATAGTAATAGTGATAGTGGACAACCTTATTTCACTTCTGATTTTGGTGGAAATGATTTGCAATTTATCCCCATTACATATGGATGCTTACTGATGGTATTAAATAGATGTTACTGATTATTTTAAGGAAAAATTCCTATACTCTCAGATGTTTTTAATAGGAATGGATGTTGGATTTTATCAAATACTTTTTCTGCATCTATTGAGATGATCATATGTTTTTTGTTAATTTGATTATTAATATGGCCAATTATACTGATAGTTTTCCTAATATTGACCAGCCCTGCATTCCTGGTATAAATCTTATTTGATCATGGGGTATTATCCTGGGGATGATTTTCTTTTTTAAGATTTTAGCATCAATATTCATTAAGGAGATTGGTTGCTTTCTCGGTTTTCAACCCACCTGGGTTAGGTATAAGTACCATGTATGTGGCATAAAAATAATTTGATAGGACTCCTTCATTCCCTATTTTTTCAAATAGTTTATATATAGCATTGGGGCTAATGTTTCTTTGAATGTTTGGTAGAATTCACATGTGAATCCATCTGGTCCTGGAGATTTTTTCTTAAGGAGTTGAATAATAACTTGTTCTATTTCGTTTTCTGAAATGGGACTATTAAAGCAATTCACTTCCTCCTCTGTTAATCTGGGAAGCCTATATTTTTGGAGGTAGTCATCCATTTCACTTAAGTTATCAAATTTATTGGCATAAGGTTGGGCAAAGTAACTGCTAATTATTGCTCTAATTTCCTCTTCATTGATGGAAAGTTCTTCCTTTTCATCTTTAATAATAACTATTGAATTTTCCTTTTTCCTTTTTCTAATCAGATATACCAAACATTTAATTATTTTATTGTTTTTTTTTCATAAAGCCAACACTTAATTTTATTTATTATTTCCATAGTTTTTTTTTTTTTTGACCATTCAATTTTATCAATTTCTTATTTTAATTTTTTGAATTTCAAGTTTAGTATTTGATTGGGGGTTTTTAATTTGGTCTTTTCTAACTTTTTATGTTCCAGGCCTGGGACTTCCAGCCAAGATGGTGGCATGGAGGCAGACGGCTGCTTGAGCTCTGTGTTTAATCTCAGGATTAACAACCATCGGAATTAATACTTTCCTGGAAAAGAAACCCACAAATAATCACCAACAGAAGACATCCTTGAAATTCACCAGAGAAGGTCTGTATTTTCTCAGGGGAGGAGAAGAACACAGTGGGTGCAGACTGAGAGCAGGCAGCAAGAGTGAGGTAGGCAGCTCACAGAGCTCAGACCTGAGGGGGGAGGGGCACAATCTCTTTTGTTTCTGTGAAAAAGACTTTTACCCCAGTGTGGATGTTCTGTCTTGGCAGCAAGCCAGGAGCAGTGGAGAGGGTGTAAACAACGGAGGTGAAGAATAAAACCCTGGAAACATAGAGTCTCTCAGGACCCAGCCACTGCCACCCTCACCCTAAGTGACTCAGAGCATTCTTAGAGCCTCAGAGCACAGAGGCTGCACAGCCATCGCTGTCCTGTTAGGGCTTTGCTTCTGGCTCCCGCAGTTATAGAGGAAGCCTGGAAACACCATCCAGCCCTATCCACCCTCCCAGAAACAGACCAAATGTTTCTCTTGTCAATTTGTTTTCTTTGATTCCTTCTCTGACAAAATGAACAAAAAACTTAAAGGGCTCTAACCATTGACAGCTTCTGTATGGAGAGAGAGCAGACTTCAAACACTGAGGAGACTAAAAGCAGATTGTCTTCAGAGGATTCCCCTAAGGGGGATATGATCTGCTCTTCAATACATAAGACTCTCCTAGAGGAAATCAAAAATGCTCTCACAAGAGAGCTAGAAGAGAAATGGGAAAAGGAAAGGGAAGCTTGGCAAGAGAGTCTGGAGAAATCATACCATGCATTTAAAGACAGAGTGGATAAAGAAATCAAATCACTGAAAAACAAAATTAGTGAATTAGAAAAGGTAAACAACTCCAAGGAAAAGAGGATTAGTGATGTGGAAAAATAAAATAGCTCTCTAAAAATAAACTTGATGAAATGGAAAAAAGTTCCATAGAAGATGAAAACTCAATTTGGACAATTAAAAAAAGATATAAAAAAAAGTGAGTGTAGAAAACACATCATTGAAAATTAGAATCAAACAAGTAGAAATGAATGAATCAAGGAGAAACCAAGAAGTAGTCAAGCAAAACCAGTAAAATGAAACAATTGAAAAGAATGTCAAATACCTTATTGGAAAGACAACAGACCTGGAAAACACATCCAGGAGAGACAATTTGAGAATAATCGGACTCCCTGAAAAATGTGAGGAAAAAAACGAACCTGCACACTATTTTCCAGGAAATTATCAAAGAGAACTGCCCAGACATTTTGTAAACAGAGGGTAAAATAGACATTGAAAAAAATTCATCAATCACCTACTGAAAAGGACCCTAAAATCAAAATGCCAAGAAATATAGTGGCCAAGTTCAAGAACTATCAGACAAAGGAAAAATATTGGAAGCTGATAGAAAAAAGCAATTCAGATATGGAGGAGCCACAATAAGGATAACCCAGTATCTAGCAGCGTCCACATAAAAAGAACGAGGGGCCTGGAATATGATATTCTGAAAGGCTAAGGGACTCGGTATGCTGCCAAGATAACTAACCCAGCAAAAATAAGCATCCTTTTCCAGGGAAGAAGATGGACATTTAACAAAATCAATGAATTCCATCTATTCTTGATGAAAAAAATAGACCTACAGAAAATGTTTGATATTCAAATACAGAACTCAAGAGATTTCTAAAAAGGTAAAAAGAAATCATTTCTGCCATAAAGATATGTAAAAAAGACATTTATAATTTGTCCTAGAAATTAGAGGTAAAAATGAAATTATATCATAAAAAAGGGTAAAGTGGTATTACATCTCGTGAAGAAGCAAAGGTAACTTAATATATCTGAAAGAAAGAAAGGAAGGGGATGAACATAGGATATATCAATAGACATTCGATTAATGGTGAAACTTCTTTCACTTAATTGAAAAGTGAGAGGGAAGGAATAAGCTAAGGGGAATGGAATACAGAAATTGTGAGAAAAAGGGGTAAAATAGGAACATGAACTTTAAGGTGGGGGAGGGATAATAAAAAGGAAGGGCTGTGAAAAGCAAGTGGTGTTCACAAGTTTAATACTGGGTAGGGGGGTAAGGGGGAAGGAAAGGAGAAAAGCATAAGCAGGGGTTAACAGGATGCCAAGCAATATAGAATTAGTCATTCTAACTATAAATATGAATAAGGTAAACTCCCTTATAAAGAGCAAACAGTTAGCAGACAGTATTAAAAGCCAGAATCCTACTATATGTTGTTTACAGGAAACACGCCTGAAACAGAGTGATACATTTAAAATAAAAGTAAAAGGGGGGAGCAGAATCTACTATGCTTCAGGTGAAGCCAAAAAAGCAGGGTTAGTCATCCTCATCTCAGAACAAGAAAAAACAAAAACTGATCTAATTAAAATAGATAAGGAAGGGCATTATATTCTGCTAAAGTGTAGTATAGATAATGAAGCAGTATCAGTATTAAACTTATACCCACCAACTGGTGCATCTGAATCCTTAAAAGAGAAATTAAGAGAGTTGTAAAAAGGTATAGACAGCAAAACTATAATAGTGGGAGATCTCAACCTTGCACTCTCAGAATTAGATAAATCAAACCCCAAAATAAATAAGAAGAAGTCAAAGAGGTAAAAGCTAAATGGAGACAGAAAGGAGTACACTTTCTTCTCAGAAGTTCATGGAACCTATGCAAAAATTGATCATATACTAGGACATAAAAACCACAAAATCAAATGCAGTAAGGCAGAAATAGTAACTGCATCCTTTTCAGACCACAATGCAATAAAAATTACATATAATAAAAAGCCAGGGGAAAATAACCAGGGGAATAGACCAAAAAATAAAGGGAAACTAAATAATCTTATGCTAAAGAATGATTGGGTAAAACAAAAAATCATAGACATAATTAATAACTTCACCCACGAAAATGACAATAATGAGATATCATACCAAAATGTGTGGAATATAGCCAAAGCAGTAATAAGGGGAATTTTATATCTCTAGAGGCATACTTGCATAAAATATAGAAAGGGAAGGTCAATGAATTGGGCTTAAAACTAAAAATTCTAGAAAAGGAAAAAATTAAAAACCCCCAGACAAACACGAAACTTGAAATTCTAAAAATCAAATGTGAGATTAATAAAATTGAAAGTAAAAACAAAACAAAACAAAATAAAACAAAAAACCAAACTATTAATTAATTAATAAATTAATAAATTAATGAATTAATTAATAAAACTAAGAGTTGGTTCTATGAAAAAAACAACAAAATAGACAAACCCTTAGTAAATCTGATTAAAAAAGGAAAGAGAAAAATCAAATTGTTAGTCTTATAAATGAAAAGGAAGAACACAGCAATAATGAAGAGGAAATTAGGACAATAGTTAGGAGCTACTTTGCCCAAATTTATGCCAATAAATTCAATAACTTCAATGAAATGGAAGAATGCCTTCAAAAATATAGCTTGCCCAGATTAACAGAAGAAGAAGTAAGTAGTCTAAATAGTCCCATCTCAGAAAAAGAAATAGAACAAGCGATTAACCAACTCCCTATGAAAAAATCCCCAGGACCAGATGGATTTACATGTGAATTCTACCAAACATTTAAAGAACAACTAACTCCAATGCTATATAAACCATTTAAAAAATAAGGATTCAAGGGGTCCTTCCAAATTCCTTTTAGGACACAGATATGGTACTGATACCTAAACCAGGTCGATCGAAAACTGAGAAAGAAAATTATAGACCAATCTCGCTAATGAATATTGATGCTAAAATCTTAAATAAAATATTAGCAAAAAGACTAGAGAAAATCATCCCCAGGATAATACACTATGACCAAGTGGGATTTATACCAGGAATGAAGGACCGGTTTAATATTAAGAAAACTATTCACATAATTGACTATATAAGTAACCAAATTAACAAAAAACATATGATCATCTGAATAGATGCAGAAAAAGCATTTGATAAAATTCAACTTCCATTCCTACTAAAAGCACTTGAGAGTAAAGGAATAAATGGACTATTCCTTAAAATAGTCGAGAGCATATATTTAAGACCATCAGTAAACATCATATGTAATGGTGATAAACTGGAACCTTTCCCAGTAAGATCAGGAGTGAAACAAGGTTGCCCACTATCACCATTACTATTCAATATAGTACTAGAAACACTATCCTCGGCAATAAGAACCGATGAAGAAATTCAAGGAATTAGAGTAGATAATGAGGAAATCAAACTATCACTCTTTGCAGATGACATGATAGTATACTTAGAAAACCCCAAAGACTCTGCTAAAACGCTATTAGAAATAATTCAGAACTTTAGCAAAGTTGCAGAATACAAAATAAATCCACATAAATCCTCAGCATTTTTATACATTACCAACACAATCCAACAGCAAGAGATACAAAGAGAAATTCCTTTCCAAACAAATGTTGAGAATATAAAATATTTGGGAATCCATCTACCAAAGAAAATTCAGTAATTATATGAGCAAAATTGCAAAACACTTGCCACAAAAATAAAGTCAGATTTAAATAATTGGAAAGACATTAAGTGCTCTTGGATAGGCTGAGCGAATATAATCAAGATGACAATACACCTTAAATTAATCTATTTATTTATACCAATCAGACTCCCACGAAACTATTTTAATGACCTAGAAAAAATAACAACAAAATTCATATGGAAGAACAAAATGTTGAGAATTTCAAGGGAAGTAATGAAAAAAAAAATCAAATGAATGTGGCATAGCTGTACATGATGTAAAAATACATTATAAAGCAGCAGTCATCAAAACTATTTGGTATTGGCTAAGAAATAGACTAGTTGATCAGTGGAATAGGTTAGGTTCACAGGGCAAGATAGTGAATAAAAATAGCAATCTAGTGTTTGAAAAACCCAAAGATCCCAACTTTTGGGATAAGAATTCATTATTTGAAAAAAAACTTTTGGGAAAACTGGAAATTAGTATGGCAGAAACTAGGCAATGACCCACATACTAAGATAAGATCAAAATGGGTTTATGATTTAGGTATAAAGAACGAAATCATAAGTAAATTTGAGGAACATAGGATAGTTTACCTCTCAGACCTGTGGAGGAGGAAGGAATTTGTGACCAAAGGAGAACTAGAGATCATTATTGATCACAAAATAGAAGATTTTGATTACATCAAATTAAAAAGGTTTTATACAAACAAAACTAATACAAGCAAGATTAGAAGGGAAGTAACAAATTGGGAAAACATTTTTTGCAGTTAAAGGTTCTGATAAAGGCCTCATCTCCAAAACATACAGAGAATTGTCTCTAATTTATAAGAAATCAAGCCATTCTCCAATAGATAAATGGTGAAATGATATGAAAGACAATTTTTAGATGATGAAATTGAAACTATTTCCACTCATATGAAAGAATGTTCCAAATCACTATTGATCAGAGAAATGTAAATTAAGACAAATCTGAGATACCACTACGCACCTGTCAGATTGGCTAAGATGACAGGAACAAATAACGATGAATGCTGGAGGGATGTGGGAAAACTGGGACACTGATGCATTGTTGTTGGAGTCGTAAAAGTATCCAACCATTCTGGAGAGCAATCTGGAATTATGCCCAAAAAGTTATCAAAATGTGCATACCCTTTGATCCAGCAGTGCTAGTACTGGGCTTGTATCCTAAATATATACTAAAGAAGGGAAAAGACTGTATCTGCCAAAATGTTTGTGGCAGCACTGTTTGTATTGTCTAGAAACTGGAAAATGAATGGATGTCCATCAATTGGAGAATGGTTGGATAAATTATGGTATATGAATGTTATGAAATATTGTTATGTAAGAAATGACCAACAGCATAAATATAGAGAAGCTTAGAGAGATTTATATGAACTGATACTGAATGAAACAAGCAGAACTAGGAGATCATTATATACTTCAACAATGATACTGTATGAGGATGTATTCTGATGGAAGTGGATATCTTCAACATAGAAAAGAGCTAATCCAATTCCAATTGATCAATGATGGACAGAATCAGCTACACCTAGAAAAGGAACACTGGGAAATGAGAGTAAAATATTAGCATTTTTTGTTTTTCTCCCCAGATTATTTTTACCTTTCAAATCCAATTCTTCCTTTGTAACAACAACAACAAAATTCCATTCTGCACATATATATTTAACTAGGATATACTATAAGATATTTAATATGTATGGGAATGCCTGCCATCTAGGGGAGGGAGAGGTGGAAAGGAGGGGAAAAATTTGGAACAGGATGGAGTACAAGGGATAATGTTGTAAAGAATTACCTATCCAAAATTAATTAAAAAAGTAAAAAAAATTACATAACATGTTTATATTTTATATACATATTTGTTTGCTCATTATAATATATTCTTGGCAAATAGGGACTATTTTATCTCTGTCTTTATAGTTTCCCCTGGTACATATTAGTAGGGGCTTAATAAATGAAAATTATTAGTTCATTTAAAAATTAAATTGCAGCCCCAATTCATTTATCTTCTCTTTCTATATTTTATTCAAGTAAACCTCTAAAGATATAAAATTTTTCCTTATCACTTTGGCTGTATTCCATAAATTTCGGTATGTTGTGTCCTTGTTGTCATTGTCTTGTGTGAAATTATTGATTGTATGATTTGCTGTTTCACCCAATCATTCCTTAGAATGAGATTATTTAGTTTCCAATTACTTTTTGGTCTAACTTCTTTTCCCCTAACTTCTTGTTGAATGTAGTTTTTATTACATCATCATCTGAAAAGAAAGCATTTCCTATTTCTGTCTTCTTGCATTTAATTTTGAGATCTTTATGTCCTAATACATGGTAAATTTTTGTATAGATTCCATGAACTGCTGAGAAGAAAGTGTACCCTTTCTGTCTCCATTCAATTTTCTCCAAAGATCTATCATACATAACTTTTCTAATATTCTATTTATCTCTTTAACTTCTTTCTTATTTGTTTTGTCATTTGATTGATCTAATTCTCAGAGTGCAAGTTTGAGATCTCCCACAATTATAGCTTTGCTGTCTATTTCTTCTTGCAACTCTGTTAACTTCTCCTTTAGGAAACTAGATGCTATACCACTTGGTGCATATATGTTTAGTATTGATATTGCTTCATTGTCTATGCTATCCTTTAGCAAGATTAGTTTCTTCCTTATCTCATTTAATTTGATCAATTTTTGCTTTTGTTTGAGCTGAGATAAGGATGGCTACCCCTGCTTTTTTCACTTCACCTGAATCAAAATACATTCTGCTCCAGCCTTTTGCCTTTACTCTGTATGTATCTCCCTGATTTTAATGTGTTTCTTGTAAACAACATATTGTAGGGTTTTCTAGCTTTTGATCCAGTCTGCTCTCTGCCTTTGCTTTATGGGAGAGTTCATCCCATTCACATTTACAGTTAAAATGACTAATTCTGTATTTCCTGCTATCTTATTATCCCCAAAATATGCTTTTCTTTTTCTTATCTCCCTTACCCCCTCCCCAGTATTAAACTTATAGGTACCACTTCCCTCATGCAGCTCTCCCTCTTTATAATTCCTCCCGCCCCTTTGAATACCTTCTTCTTTCTTATATGTTTCCCTTATTGCTCTTTTACTTTTCCCTTCTCCTCTCCTGCTTTTTAATGAGATGAGAGAAGTTTCTCTGTAAACCAAATATGTCAGTTATTTTCTCTTTGAGACAAAACTGATGAAAGTAAGATTCACACAATGTTCCTCCCCCTCCCTAAATTCCCTCAGATATGATAGGTTTCCTTTGCCTTTTCATGGGGTATAATTTCACTCTTTTTATCTCCCCTATTCCTTTTTTCTAATACAATCCCTTTCCATTTCTATTTCCTTTTTTATATTGTATCAGTAAAATCAAATTATGCATGCAATATTTATATAAAGAAATAGAGTTCACAAGAGTTCTATTTACCTTTTTCTGCTTCTCTGGAGTCCTATATTTGGAGGTCCAATTTTTTATTTAGTTCTGCTTTTTCATTAGAAACAAGTGGAATTCACCTCTTTCATTAAATTCTATCTTTTTCCCGGGAAGGAAATGATAATCTTAGCTGAATAGTTAATTCTTGGCTGCTTTCCAAGTTTTTTTTTGCCTTTTGGAATATAAGATTTAAGGCCTTTCAATCCTTGAATGTAGAAGGACCTAGATCCTGAGTGACCTTATTGTGGCTCCTTGGCATTTACATTGCTTTTTTCTGGCTGCTTGTAATATTTTTCCTTAGTCTGGTAGTTCTTATTTTAGGGTCTTTTTCAGAAGGTCTTTGGTGAATTCTTTCAAGGCCTATTTTAACTTCTGATTCTATTATGTCTGGGCAGTTCTCTTTGATGATTTCCTGTAAAATTGTGTCTAGGCTCTTGTTTCTCATCATAGTTTTCAGGAATTCCAATAATCCTCAGATTATCTTTCCTAGATATATTTCCCAGGTCTATTGTTTTTTTAAGTAGATATATAACATTTTTTCTATTTTTTTCATTTTTTTGGTTTTGCTTGACTGATTCTTGATGTCTCAACTAATCATTCATTTCTATTTGTTCAGTTCTGCTTTTCAATGTGTTATTTTCTTTATTAGTGTTTTTATTTCATTTTGCATAAGTCCAATTGAGTTTTTAAGTTAGTTGTTTTGCTCTATGGAATTTTTCCATTTTACTATTTTTTTTTTTTACTGAGTTATTTTCTTTTTCCAATTTCCTGGGAGTTTTACATCTTTTCCAATTCACAAAATCTGTTTCCCTGTGAGTTAATCTTTTCCAACTGATATTTTAGGAAGTTATTTTCTTTTTCCACTTTATCAAATTTTTTCTTTAAGTAAATTATATGCCTTTTCCATACTCTCTTACAGAAATTCTCTTTCCTTAACCCATTTTTCTTCTAGCTCTCTTTTAGATGTTGTATAATTTCTTCTAGGAGAGTCTTATGTGATGGGGACCAGGTAATAGCCTCCTTTGGGGTTTTGTCTGGAGATTGCTGATAGTCTTCTTGTGGTTGAAAACCTGCTCTCTTTCTGTATAGAAGCTATTGATCATTAGTATATGATTTTTATGCATATTTTAAAAGCTTGTATGGTCTGGCTTCAGGGCAAGGAGATTACCAGCTTCCTCTGCATAGCAGGGATAGATATATACACAGTAGCTGTCCTGTAAACAGGCTGCTAAGATTTGCTGAGCTGCACAAGATCTCTGGGAAGAATCCTGCACTGGAGGTGTCTCTGCCCTGGGATGCATGGGAGAGCTAAGGAAGTGCCCTGTGAAGGGCCCCACTGTGAGAATTAGCAGCTGTCCTGGTGCTAATGGTTGCCCTGGAACTAGTGGCTGAGCAGTAAACATGTCACTACCCTGGGTAGAATCTTGAAGATCAGAGGCTGCCCTGGGAATAACCCCTCACCAGAAGTGTTTCTGTCCTGGGATGCATAGTGGCACTGTGAAAGTTCTATTGCCCTGGGCAGAACCTTCCTGCCAAGCAGATTTGTGGCTGCCCTTTGCAGAGCCCCCCTGGTGTGCAGAAGTGTGACTATCCCAGTCAAAATTCAGTACTGCAAAATGCATCTGTCCAGCTGTGCTGCAATCCAGTGCTGAGTCATATACACTGTTGTGTGGGTGTGGCCAGATCCTATTAGATTCTAGTGTTTTTTTGGAGCGCACTACCTTTGGCCTTTTTATAACTTCTCTGCTGATCTACTGCTTTACAACCAAAGCAGAGCAGTCAATCTGTGCCAGAATTCTCCCTGCAAAATCTCCACCCATAAGGAGTATGTCCCCACTCCAGTCAGCTCAGTATATTAGCCTCTAGTTCTACCCACTGCCTGCACTGGCCTGCTCCCACTGATCAAGACAAACCTTTTCTGGCGATCTTCCAGATTATCTTCAGCTGGTAAGTTGCTGTACTTCAAATATTTGTGGATTTTATCAGTAAAGCACTATTTTTGATGCTTAATTTGGTAATTAGTAGTGAGGGTATGAGAGGAGCTTAGAATGCCACATGTATCTTCTTCTCCTTCTTGGCTCTGCTTCCCACTCAAGTACTTTTGCCAAGAAACCTCCAATATAAGTTCCAAAGAATAACACATGACTGAAATAATAATAAATAATCAATAAAAATAAAATGCAAGTGAACAACAAAATGAGTGAGAATGTCATGCTGTGATCCACATCCAATTCCCACAGTCCTTTAACTTATAAAACCTTAGAAGTAAAGTATGTTCCATTATCCATTATTGGCATCATAAGTCTCTATCAATCATCCTTAGATATAATCAATTCCTGTTAAGGACCAGACATAACTGTGGAACCTAGAAATTCTGTAAACGGCTAATAGGAGACTGCACAAAAAAAGTGTGGTTCGGTTGTCCAGCCTCTACAGTTGTGAATCACAGCACATTTGAAACACTAAAGGAATGCTTTGCTTTTCATAATAAGTACTCTAGACATCAGGAACCACCATGACCCTGGGAATCAGCAATATGTTTGAAGATTATAAAACATATTTACTGATGCAGATGTTGCTTGTGGGGGAAAAAAGTAAGCTTTTCTTTAAGCAATAATCATCTTGCTGTGCTTAGAAAACAAATATCTTGCATTGGGGATGAAATAAATCAGAGGTTCAGAGAATTTCAATGTAGTTGCCTCTCAAATCCTATCATGATAATGATATGACAAGACTTATTCTGCTGGTCATAATTAGATCCTACATCCATTAATGAGTGGCTCCCATAACAGGTTTCAATATAATTCCATTAACCTTTCTTAAGTCAGTAGAACTCAGCGAAATGCTTCTACCTATCCTATCAAATGATCTACTACAATCAATAAATAACTAAATACCTCAGTTTTATTACTGGTGTCATTTCAGTAAAGCACAACTTGAATATTCTGGAACCAGGCTCACTCCCTCTGGAGGGGCACCTCTTCAGTACCTTCTTATTTAACTTTAGACATATTGCATATCTTTCAGATACAAATTATTTTGCAATTACACATATAACCTACATGCCAAAATCTCTTGTTTTATTTGTTAAAGGGAGAAAGTGAGACAAAACTTAAGATTCAGAATATAGGTAATGTCTAAATAACTGCACCAAATTTCACAAAATTTATACTACATATCCAGCAGGGCTAAAAACATTTAAAAGCACAGCTCATACGATTTTTTTTTTCAAATTGCCCAATATGCAACTTAGCAAGCAACATAGTAACTTATATTTTATCTAATTAAGAGACAGAAACATGTGACTAGGTAAGTTACAAGAGAACTTTGTTTCAATACCCTCAAATTTTTATTAACTTAAATACAGATTTTAATATCTAGTCACAACACTTCAATATCAATGCACACACATATTTTAAAGATCTTTTTTTAAATTAATTTATTTGTTTATATATTTATTTATTTTTAATTTTTTTATTAATTTTTATAATTATAACATTTTCTTTGACAGTACATATGCATAGGTAATTTTTTTACAACATTATCCCTTATACTCCCTTCTGTTCCTGAAATTTTCCCCTACTTCCCTCCACCCCCTCCCCTAGATGGCAGGCATTCCCATACATATTAAATATCTTATAGTATATCTTAGGTACAATATATATGTGCAGAATCGAATTTTGTTGTTGTTGCAAAGAAAGGATTGTATTTGGAAGGTAAAAAAATCTGAGAAGAAAAACAAAACAAAACAAAACAACAACAACAACAAAAAAAAAACAATGTTCACAGTTTACACTCATTTCCCAGTGTTCCTTTTCTGGATGTAGTTGATTCCAATTGATCAATTGGAATTGCATTAGCTCTTCTCTATGTTGAAGATATCCACTTCCATCAGAATACACACTCATACAGTATCATTGTTGAAGTGTATAATGATCCCCTGGTTCTGCTCATTTCATTCAGTATCAGTTGATGTAAGTCTCTCCAAGTCTCTCTGTATTCCTCCTGTTGGTCATTTCTTACAGAACAATAATATTCCATAATATTCATATACCATAATTTACCCAACCATTCTCCAATTGATGGACATCCATTCATTTTCCAGTTTCTAGCCACTATGAAAAGGGCTGCCACAAACATTTTGGCACATAAAGGTCCCTTTCCCTTCTTTAGTATTTCCTTGGGATATAAGCCCAGTAGTAGCACTACCGGATGAAAGGGTATGTATATTTTGATAACTTTTTGGGCATAATTCCAGATGGTTCTCCAGAATTGTTGGATTCTTTCACAACTCCACCAACAATGTATCAGTGTCCCAGTTTTCCCACATCCCCTCCAACATTCATCGTTATTTGTTCCTGTCATCTTAGCCTATCTGACAGGTGTGTAATGATATCTCAGAGTTGTCTTAATTTGCATTTCTCTGATCAATAGTGATTTGGAACACTCTTTCATATGAGTGGAAATAGTTTTAATTTCATCATCTGAAAATTGTCTGTTCATATCCTTTGACAATTTATCAATTGGAGAATGGCTTGATTTCTTATAAATTAGAGTCAATTCTCTGTATATTTTGGAGATGAGGCCTTTATCAGAACCTTTAATTGTAAAAATGTTTTCCCAATTTGTTACTTCCCTTCTAATCTCGTTTGCATTAGTTTTGTTTGTGCAGAAACTTTTTAATTTGGTGTAATCAAAATTTTCTATTTTGTGATCAATAATGGTCTCTAGTTCTCCTTTGGACACAAACTCCTTCCTCCTCCACAAGTATGAGAGGTAAACCATCCCATGTTACACCAATTTATTTATGATTTGTTCTTTATGCCTAAATCTTGGACCCATTTTGAGCTTATCTTAGTATGTGGTGTTAAATGTGGGTCCATGCCTAGTTTCTGCCATACTAATTTCCAGTTTTCCCAAAAGTTTTTGTCAAATAATGAATTCTTATCCCAAAAGTTGGGATCTTTGGATTTGTCAACCTCTAAATTGCTATTTTTATTCACTATCTTGCCCTGTGAACCTAACCTATTCACTGATCAACTATTTCTTAGCCAATACCAAATGGTTTTGGTGACTGTTGCTTTATAATATAATTCTAGATCAGGTACAGCTAGACCACCTTCATTTATTTTTTTTTTTCATTACTTCCCTTCAAATTCTCAACCTTTTGTTCTTCCACATGAATTCTGTTGTTATTCTTTCTAGGTCATTCTTGGAAGTCTGATTGGTATAGCACTAAATAAATAGATTAGTTTAGGGAGTATTGTCATCTTGATTATATTTGCTGGTCCTATCCAAGAGCACTGAATGTTTTTCCAATTATTTAAATCTGAATTTATTTTTGTGGCAAGTGTTTAGTAATTTTGCTCATATAATTCCTGACTTTCCTTTGGTAAAATATTCCCAAATATTTTATACTATCGACCGTTATTTTGAATGGAATTTCTCTTTGTATCTCTTGCTGTTGGATTGTGTTGGTAATGTATAAAAATGCTGAGGATTTATGTGTATTTATTTTGTATCCTGCAACTTTGTCTGTTTTCTCTCCATACAGAAGCTGTCAATGGTTAGAGACCATTTGAATTTTTTGTTCATTTTTTCAGAGTGGGAATTGAAGAAAACAAATTGACAAGAGAAACAATTGGTCTGTTTTGGAGGGATAGGGCTGGATGTGTTAATGGGCTTCCTCTACAGACTGGGGGGGGGGGAGGGCAGCAGCGAGGAACTACCAGAACAATGTTGGCTTCCCTGTGTCTGCACTCGGAGGCACTGAGAACATGCTGAGTCATTCTGGGTGTGTGTGTGTGGGGGGGGGGGGGGCGTTGGCTGGGTCCTGAAAGACTCTAGCTTTCTGGAGTTTTATTCTTCACCTCCAGTGTTTACACCCTCTCCACTGCTGCTGGCTTGCTGCCAAGACGGAATATCCACACTGGTATAAAAGTCTTTTCGCAGAAACAGCAGAGATTGTACCCCTCTCCCCTCTGGTCCGGGTTGTGTGAGCTGCCTGTCTTGCTCTGGCTTGCCTGCCCTCTGTAGAAATACAAGCAACCCTCTCTCCCAGGCAGTTAACCTATCTAATTACTTTCTATTTACCACTTTCTAAATCTTTTCTCATCATCTGACAATTACATTGGAGTTGTTTGCACTGGACACAGCCCTGTTGGTTTAAAAGGCCTGTATTCTCCCCAAGTGTAATCCATTTTTGCAATCTGATTGCCTTTTGGCTCACTTATCAAGTAATCCCTTTCTGCCATGTGATTGCTTTTCTGCTGGTTGATCATATCAGAGTCCTGACCTTCTAAAGGCTCTATGGGTATAACATCAGCTGCCATCATGCCCCAAGTCTTTTTTGGCTGGGGCCCTGGACCTGGGCCCCTCATCCGATTTCCCTGAATTATTCTACACTCTGATGCCCAATGGAGTCCTCTGTTGCATTTTGGACATGGGGTTTTAGGTCTTCTCTCACCCTGTCTTCTCATGCTATCTCCATATTTACACTGAGCTCTTAGATGTCCAATTTTTCCACATTGAAAACATTGCTGAGTTTCTCTAGAAGTCCCTTGCCAGGAGGGACCCTGTCTTTCCATGTTCATCATTGTCCGGGTGTAAAAAGCATTTATTCCCACTGTAGCACAACGTCTTATGATCTCCTCTAAAGGTGCATCTTTGTCTAATCCCTATATAATTCTTTTGCAAATCTCATTGGCACTTTCCTTAGCCAGATGTCTGGCCATTATTTCTGTAGCTGCATTTTCTCCAATAGTTCTTTTGACAGCAGTTTGCAAACGTCCCACAAAATCTGCAAAACGTTCATTGGGACCTTGCTCTATTTTAGTGAAAACCTCTCCCCACTCTTTCTGTGCAGGGAGGACACCCCAAGCTTTTATTGCAGCCTTAGCAATTTGCTCATATATTGTCATGGTATAATTAATCTGTTCTGAATTCTCTCCATACCGACCTTTACCAGCTAAGTGCTCAAAAGTGAATTGTGTGTTAACTCCTATTTCCAAATTGCATCTGACTTGGATTTTACATAATTCATGAAACTCTTCAAGCCATAACAAATTTTGTCCAGTTTCTAGACATGTCCTTGCTATGGATTTCCAATCATTCAGGGTTAGGACTTCATAAGACAAACCATCTAGTAACATTTTAACATAAGCTGATGTAGCCCCATAAAGAGTACAACCTTTTTTTCAAATCTTTAATTTTATTCAAATCTAAAGGTGTATATTTTCTCCTTTTTTGACCTACAGAGTCAATATCTTCAATCACAGGATATGCATGTATAAAATCACTTATATGTTCTCCTTCTCTCTTAGCTTTAACCAATGCTTTTTCTAATCTTGTCATAGGCTTAGGCTGCTTCACAGGTGATTCTGTTTGTGTTTCTGCCTCTTCCTTTCCTCCTTCTTCCTCCACCTCTGAAGGTGGAGTTGATGTGGGCCTGTCAATAATCTGCTCTCTAGGCGGGGTTGAAGTTTATTCAAGAGAATCAGAGTCATCAAACCCTAATTCCTCATTTAAATCCCTTTGCTCTTGGGCAAGATCTTGATCTTTCCTTTTTTCCTCACACTTCCTCCTCTGTTCATTTTTAAAACTTTTTCCTTCTCCTACAACTTGCTCAATAGTTTAAGGCTAATTGAACTATGTTGTAGATATAAAATACCTCTGCAGAAATTGAATGAGGCCCGTTTTTTGCATGAAATTCTTTCATTTCAAATCCCACTAGCTTCCAGTTATCTACATCTATTTTTTCTTCCTCTAAGAACAAAGGGGACGTACATCTTAATGCAGCCAAGAGTTTAGCAATCTGTACCCATGTTACAAGTAAACTCTGCTCCTCAATTATCTTAATTATACTCTCCATAGTACAACTCTTGATTGGGGGTGGAGCTGAGGCTGCCGCTGGGGCTGGGGCTGAGTTGGCTGAGGTCGAGGGAATGTCTTTAGCTAACATCTGCCCCATTTCAGCTATAAGAGATTGCTGGTTTAGCCCTTAACAAGTTAAGTTCCTTATTTATCTATTAGAACTCTCACTTAATCTTTAACAAAGTTTCCTTGTTACTCACAATTCTGGGTCAGAGAGACTGAGATCTGGATGGGAGGCTTTTCCACTGGAATCAGGATCATGTCTGTCCCTGTTCAGGCACCAAATTGCGATGGTCCAGTCTAGTTCCTCTGAAGGGCTCAGAATAAATCCTTGTCCCACGTTGTGGATGTCAATATGTAATGTTCTTGAATTGTGAGGTTCTGTCTGCTCAATTATAATCCTTCTTTGGGAGGAGATCTGTAAAATCTTTTCTTCTGTCCACAGGTTTCTTGGGAGCTCTGAATCTCCTCCAACTCTTGTCCTTCCTCAAATCAGACTGGTCTCCTTTCAGCCCGCCTGGTGTCAAAACTCTATCCCAGAGTCAATTCTCTCAGACCTCCCAGAGAATAGGCAGGTGAGAACTCAGTGGGGCATGGGGAAATACTTCCACCAATGAACTTGCTACTCTTAGAATTCCTAAGGTGTAAACTGCCTTTAAAAGCCTGAATCAAAGGTCTTTTCCAGAGAACTGTCAAGTAAACCTGAGTTCTCACATTGTAATTGTCCAGACAACCTGAATTCTCACCTTGTCACTGTCCAGACAACCTGAATTCTCATCTGGTAATCCTAACAGGGGAGGACTGTTTAAGGGAGGTAATTATCAAAAGCAAAATACTGGGGAGGATAGAAGGTGGAAAGAAAAGAGAAAAGTATAACTTAGGATAAGTAAGATTGCAGGAAATACAGAATTTGTTATTTTAAGTGTGAAGGTGAATGGAATGAACTCTTCTATAAAACTAAAATTGATAGCAGACTGGATTAAAAGCCAGAATCCTATAATATGTTGTTTACAAGAAACACATTTAAAGCAGAATGATACATACAGAGTGAATGTAAAGGCTAAAGCAGAAAATATGCTTCAAGGTGAAGTAAAAAAAAGGAAGAGTAGCAATCCTGTTCTCAGATTAAGTAAAAACAATCTAATTAAAAGAGATAAGGAAGGAAACTATGTTTAAGAAAGGGTACCATAGAAATGAAACAATATCTATATTAAACATCTATGTGCCAAGTGGTATAGCATCCAAATTTCCACTGGAGAAATCAAGAGAGATGCAAGAAGAAATAGCAAAATTGTACTTGTGGGGGATCTCAACCTTGCTCTTTTAGAACTAGATAATTTAAATCACAAATAAGTAAGAAAGAAGTTAAGGAGGTAAAAAAATGTTAGAAAAGTTTGGTATGATAGACCTTTGAAGAAAAATTAATGGAGGCAGAAAGGAGTTTACTTTTTTCTCAGTAGTTCAAGGAACTTCTACAAAAATTGACAGGGCAAAAACACCTTAAATCAAATGCAGAAAGTCAGAAATAGTAAATGCATTTTTTTCAGATCATGATCCATCAAAAAATCACATGCGATATAACACCAGGAGAAAATACATCAAATAATAATTGGATATTAAATAATCTAATCCTAAAGAATGAATGGGTGAAAAAACAGATAATACACACAGTCAGCAACTTTATCCAAGATAATGACAAAAATGAGACATAAAAAAAATTGTGGGATGAAGCCAAAGTGGTGTAAAGAGAAATTTTATATTTGTAGATGCTTACTTCCATAAAATAGAAAAAGAAAAGATCAATGAATTGGGCTTGCAACTAAAAAAGGTAGAAAAAGAACAAATTAACTCCCCCCAATTAAATATCAAATTTGAAGTTCTGAAAATACAAGGGGAGATTAATAAAATTTAAAGTAAGGAAACTATTGAATTAATACATAAAAGCAAGGGTTGGTTTTATGAAGAAAACAACAAAATAGCTAAATCTTTAGTTAATTTGAGTAGAAAACGTAAAGAAAATAATATAATTATTAGTATAAAAATGAAAAAGAAGAACTTTCAACCAATGAAGAGGAATTTACAGCAATAATTAAGAGATATTTTGCAAAACTACATGACAATAAATTTGATAATTTAAATGAAATTGAGGCATATTTGCAAAAATATAGATTTCCCACTTTAACAGAAAAGGAAATAAATTATTTAAACATTCCCATTTTAGAAAAAGAAATGGAACAAGCTATTATTCAAATTATTTTTTATTAATTTTTATAATTATAACATTTTCTTTGACAGTACATATGCATAGGTAATTTTTTTACAACATTATCCATTGTACTCCCTTCTGTTCTGAATTTTTCCCCTCCTTCCCTCCACCCCCTCCCCTAAATGGCAGGCATTCTATTATTCAAATTATTAAGAAAAAATCTCCAGGGCCAGATGGATTTACATATGAATTCTACTAATCATTCAAAGAACAGTGAATTTCAATACTATATAAACTATTTGAAAAAATAGGGAAAGATGTCCAAATTCCTTTTATGACACAGATATAGTGCTTACAGCTAAATCACATAGGGTGAAAACAGAGAAAGAAAATTATAGACCAATTTCCCTAATGAATATTGATGTAAAAATCTTTAATATAATATTAGTAACAAGATTACAGAAAGCCATTTCCAGAAGAATACGCTATGCCCAAATGGGATTTATGCCAGGAATGCAGGGATGGTTCAATATTATGTCAGTTATTCACATAATTGACTATATCAATAATTAAACTACCAAAAATAATAAGATTATCTCAATAAATGCAGAAAAAAGTTTATAAAATTCAACACACATTCTTATTAAAAACACTAGAGAGTATAGGAATAAATGGACTTTTTATGATCAGTAGCATGTATTCAAAACTATCACCAAGCATCTTATATAATAAGGACAAAGTAGAACCATTCTTAATAAGATCGGGGTGAAACAAGTTTGCACACTATCACTATTGATATTCAGTATTGTAAATAGAAATGTTAGCTTTGACAATAAGAGAAGAAAAATAAATTAATAGAATTATATTAGGTAATAAGAAAACCAAATTATCACTCTTTACAGACAATATAATGGTATACTTAGAGAATCCATTAAAAACTATTAAAAATAATCTACAACTTTAGTACAAATTCAGGATACAAAACAAATCCACAGAAATCATCAACATTTTTGTATATTACCAACAAAGTTTATCAGCAAGAGATAGAAAAAGAGATATTCTATTTTAAAATAACTGTTGATAATATAAAGTATTTGGTAATCTACCTGTTAAGCCAAAGTCAGAAACAATATGAACACAATTACAACATACTTCTTTCACAAATTAAGTCAGATTTTAAATAAATGAGAAAATATCAAGTGCTTTTGGGTAAGTTGAGCTAATTAATAAAAATGACAATACCTAAATCTACTTATTTAGCGTCATATCAATCAAACTTTTAAGAAATTATTTTACAGACCTAGAAAAAATGACAAAAGCACATTTAGAAGAACAAAAAAATCAATAATTTCAAGTGAATTAATGAAAAAAAAATTAAACAAAGGTTGCCTAGTTGTCCCAAACCTAAAGCTATATTATAAAACAGTTGTCATAAAACCATTTGGTACTGTTCAAGAAATTGTGTAGTCAATAAATGGAATAGGTTAGATTCACAATTAGTCATTGACTATAGTAATCTAGTATCTGACAAACATTAAGATCCCTGTTTTTGGAATAAGAACTCACTATTTGACCAAAAAAAAAAAAAAACTGCTGGGAAAATTGGAAACTAATATGGCAGAAACTAGGCATTGACCAATACTTAACACCCTAAAGGAAGATGAGGTGGAAATGGTTTCATGATTTAGACATACAGAGAGAGATGATAAGCAAATGAAAAGAACAATGGATAGTCTACCTCTCAGATCTGTGGTGACTGCATTAGCACTCTGGATACCTTAGAAATATGCTGGATTTTTTTTTTCATTCAAAGGTTATGATAAAAGCCTTATTACTAAAATAAATATAGAATTGACTCAAATGTGTAAGAATGTAATTCCTTCTCTATTTGATAAATGGCCAAATGAAAAGATCAGATAATTTTCAGGTGAAGGAACTGAACCATTTCTAGTCATATGCAAAAATGTTTTAAATCACTATTAATCAGAGAAATGCAAATTAAGAAAACTCTGAGATACCACTACACACCTCTCAGATTGGCTAATATGACAAGAAAAGATAATGATGAATGATGGAGGGGATGTGGGAAAACAGGGACAGTGATACCTTGTTGGTGGAATTGTGAATTGATCCAAACATTCTGGAGAGTAATCTGGAACTATGCCCAAAAGGTTATTTTTGATTCAGCAGTATCTCTATGCTTATATCCCAAAGAGATCATAAAAAAGGGAAAAGGATACTCATGTGCAAAAAATATTAGTAGAGGCCTTTATGTAGTGGTAAGGAACTGGAAACTGAGTGGATGTGCATCAGTTCAAGAATGGATGAATAAGTTATGTTGTATAAATATGGAATATTATTATTCTATATGAAATGATCAGCAGGATGATTTCAGAAAAGGATGGAGAAACTTACATGAACTTTTGCTAAGTGAAGTGAATAGAATTAAGGGAACCCTGTTCACAACAACAAGATGATGTGATAACCAACTGTGATCGATTTAGTTCTTTTCAACAGTGAGCTGACTTAGATAAGTTCTAATGGCCTTGTGATGGAAAATGCCATCTGCAACCAGAGAGAGGATTGTAGGGACTGAGTGTAAATCACGATGTAGTATTTTCACTTTTTTGTTGTTGTTTGCTGGCATTTTACTTTTTTTCCCCAATTTTCCCTCCTGATGTGATTATTCTTGTGCATCATAATGATTGTGGAAATACATTTGGCATATATTGGATTTCTTGCCATTTCAGGGAGAGGGTAAGAGGAAAGGAGGGAGGAAAAAAAAAACCTGTAATGTGGGGTTTACAGAGGTAAATGTTAAAGTCTATCTATGCATATGTTTTTTTTTTTTTGATTTTTTTTATTATATATATATATATATATATATATATATATATATATATATATATATTTTATAATATTATCCCTTGTATTCATTTTTCCAAATTACCCCCCCTCCCTCTATTCCCTCCCCCCGACGACAGGCAATACCATACATTTTACATGTGTTACAATATAGTCTAGGTACAATACATGTGTGCGAATATCATTTTCTTGTTGCACAATAAACATTAGAATCCGAAGATACATGCAACCTGGGCAGACAGATATTAGTGCTAACAATTTTCATTCCCCTCCCAGTGTTTCTTCTCTGGGTGTAGCTACCTCTGTCCATCATTGATCAACTGGAAGTGAGTTGGATCTTCTTTTTGTTGAAGATTTCCACTTCCATCAGAATACATCCCCATACAGTATTTTTGTTGAAGTGTACAGTGATCTTCTGGTTCTGCTCATTTCACTCAGCATCAGTTGATTTAAGTCTCTCCAGGCCTCTCTATATTCCTCCTGCTGGTCATTTCTTACCGAGCAATAATATTCCATAACCTTCATATACCACAATTTACCCAACCATTCTCCAACTGATGGACATCCATTCATCTTCCAGTTTCTAGCTACAACAAAAAGAGCTGCCACAAACATTTTGGCACATATATGTCTCTTTCCGCTCTTTAGTATTTCTTTGGGATATAAGCCCAGTAGTAGTACTGCTGGGTCAAAGGGTATGCACAGTTTGATAACTTTTTGGGCATAATTCCAGATTGCTCTCCAGAATGGCTGGATTCTTTCACAACTCCACCAGCAATGTATTAGTGTCCCAATTTCCCCACATCCCCTCCAACATTTGTTATTATTTGTTCCTGTCATCTTAGCCAATCTGACAGGTGTGTAGTGGTATCTCAGAGTGGTCTTAATTTGCATTTCTCTGATCAGTAGTGATTTGGAACACTCTTTCATGTGAGTGGATATAGTTTCAATTTCTTCCTCTGAGAATTGTCTGTTCATATCCTTTGACCATTTATCAATTGGAGAATGGTTCGGTTTCTTATAAATTATGGTCAGTTCTCTATATATTTTGGAAATGAGACCTTTGTCAGAACTTTTGTTTTTAAAAATATTTTCCCAATTTGTTACTTCCCTTCTAATCTTGTTTGCATTAGTATTATTTGTACAGAAACTTTTTAGTTTGATGTAATCAAAATCTTCTATTTTGTGATCAATAATGATCTCTAGTTCTCCTCTGGTCATAAATTCCTTCCTCCTCCACAAGTCTGAGAGGTAGACTATTCTCTGTTCCTCTAATCTATTTATTATCTCCCTCTTTATGCCTAAATCATGGACCCATTTTGATCTTATCTTGGTATATGGTGTTAAGTGTGGATCCATATCTAATTTCTGCCATACTAATTTCCAGTTTTCCCAACAGTTTTTTCCGAATAATGAATTTTTATCCCTAATGTTGGAATCTTTGGGTTTGTCAAAGATTAGATTGCTATAGATGTACCCTTTTTTGTCCTTTGTATCTAATCTGTTCCACTGATCTACCGGTCTATTACGTAGCCAATGCCAAATGGTTTTGGTGACTGCTGCTATATAATATAGCTTTAGATCAGGTACACTTAGACCACCTTCCTCTGAGTTTTTTTTTCATTAGTTCCCTTGCAATTCTTGACCTTTTATTCTTCCATATGAATTTTGTTGTTATTTTTTCTAGGTCATTAAAATAGTTTCTTGGGAGTCTGATTGGTATAGCACTAAATAAATAGATTAGTTTGGGGAGTATTGTCATCTTTATTATATTCGCTCGGCCTATCCAAGAGCACTGAATGTCTTTCCAATTATTTAAATCTGATTTTATTTTTGTGGCAAGTGTTTTGTAATTTTTCTCATATAATTCCTGACTTTTCTTTGGTAGATGGATTCCCAAATATTTTATACTCTCAACATTTGTTTGGAATGGAATTTCTCTTTGTATCTCTTGCTGTTGCATTTTGTTAATGATATATAAAAATGCCGAGGATTTATGTGGATTTATTTTGTATCCTTCTATGCATATGTTTTGAAAAAAATCACTTTATTAAAAATAAATGTAAACTTTTTTGTTGTTTTGAATGTAACTCGAAAAATTAAAATAAATAAAATAATTATTTCTTCCTTTGATCATTGTATATTCATATCCTTTGACCATTTATCAATTGGGGAATATCTTTTTAGTTGTTAATTACATTACATTTTGGTGCCCAACCTGGGGCAAGGACTTTTGCTTATCCTGACATGGACTTATTCTGAGCCCTTCAGAGGAGCTAGCTGGGACCTTCACAGATGGTAAAGGAAAAATGAAACCAAATTGAGAATCAAAAAACCCTTGTTCTCTTATCTTTTCATTTTTCATTTACTCTTGTCATTTACTCAACTAGTAGTCCCATTAATGAAAAACAGTCCAGCATAGGAAAGATCATTTAATTTTTTTTATTATAAGTTTTTATTGACAGCATATATGCTTGGGTAATTTTTTTACAACATTATTGATTGCACTCACTTCTATTCTGACTTTTCCCTTCCCTCCCTACACCTCCTCCCCTAGATGGCAAGCAGTCTTATACATGTTAAATATGTTATAGTATATCCTAGATACAATATATGTGTGTAGAACTGAATAGTTCTTTTGTTGCACAGGGAGAATTGGATTCAGAAGGTAAAAATAACCTGGGGAAAAAAACAAAAATGCAAACACTCATTTCCCAGTCTTCCTTTTCTGGGTGTAGCTGATTCTGTCCAACATTGATCAATTGGAACTAAATTAGATCTTCACTTTGTTGAAAATATTCACTTTCATCAGAATACATCCTCATACAGTATTGTTGTTGAAGTGTATATTGATCTCCTGGTTCTGCTCATTTCACTTAGCATCAGTTCATGTAAGTGTCTCTAAGCCTCTCTATGTGCATCCTGTTGGTCATTTCTTAATAATATTCCATAACATACATTTACCACAATTTACCCAACCATTCTCCAATTGATGGGCATTGATTCATTTTCCAGTTTCTAGCCACTACAAAAAGGGTTGCCACAAACATTTTGGCACAAATAGATCTCTTTCCCTTCTTTAGTATTTCTTTGGGATATAATGTTTTGGGCATAATTCCAGATTGCTCTCCAGAATGGTTGGATTCATTCACAACTCCACCAGCAATGCATCAATGTCTCAGTTTTCCTGCATACCATCCAAAACATCATTATGTTTTCTACTCATTTTAACCAATCTGATAGGTATGTAGTGGTATCTCAGAGTTGTCTTAATTTGCATTTATCTGATCGATAGTGATTTGGAACACTCTTTCATATGATTGGAAATAGTTTCAATTTCGTCATTTGAAAATTGTCTATTTTGGGGCAGCTAGGTGGCACAGTGGATAGAGCAACATCCTTAAAATCCGGAGGATTCAAGCTCAAATCTGGTCTCAGACACTTAACACTTCCTAGCTGTGTGACCCTGGGCAAGTCACTTAACCCCAGCCTCAAAAAAAAATTGTCTGTTCATAACCTTTTACCATTTAACAATTGGAGAATGGCTTGATTTCTTATAAATTAAAGTCAATTCTCTATATATTTTAGAAATAATACCTTTATCAGAACATTTAAGCATAAAAACGTTTTCCCAGTTTGTTGCATCCCTTTTAATTTTGTTTGCATTAGTTTTGTTTGTACAAAGGCTTTTTAATTTGATGTAATCAACATTTTCTATTTTGTGATCAATACTGATCTCTAGTTCTTCTTTGGTTACAAATTCCTTCCTCCTCCACAAGTATGAGAGGTAAACTATTCTATGTTCCTCTAATTTATTTATGATCTCATTCTTTATGCCTAAATCATGGACCCATTTTATTTTATATTAGTATATGAAGTTAAGTGTGGGTCCATGTATAATTTCTGCCATACTAATTTCCAGTTTGCCCAACAGTTTTTGTCAAATAGTGAATTCTTATTCCAAAAGTTAGGATCTCTGGATTTGTTAAACATTAGATTGCTATAGTTATTGACTATTTTGTCTTGTGAACCTAACCTATTCCATTGATCAACTAATCTTTTTCTTAGACAATACCAAATGTTTTTGGTGACTGCTGCTTTATAATATAGTTTTGGATCAGGTACAGCTAGGCCACCTGCATTTGATTTTTTTTTTTCATTAATTCCCTTGAAATTCTCGACCTTTTGCTCTTCCACAGAAATTTTGTTGTTATTATTTCTAGGTCATTAAAATAGTTTCTTGGGAGTCTTATTGGTATGGCACTAAATAAATAGATTATTTTAGGAAATATTCTCATCTTTATTATAGTTGCTTGGCCTATTTAAGAGCACTTAATGTTTTCCCAATTATTTAAATCTGACTTTATTTGTGTGGAAAGTGTTTTGTAGTTTTGCTCATATAGTTGTTGATGTTCCTATGGCAGATAGATCCCCAAATATTTTAAGCTATTGACAGTTGTTTTGAATGGAATTTCTCTTTGCCTTTCTTGCTGTTAGACTTTTTTTGGTAATGTATAAAAATACAGAGGATTTATGTGCCTTTATTTTGTATCCTGCAACTTTGCTAAAGTTATGAATTATTTCTAATAGCCTTTTAGTAGAATCTCTGGGATTCTCTAAATATACCATCATATCATCTGCAAAGAGTGATAGTTTGGTTTCCTCATTACCTATTCTAATTCCTTTAATCTCTTTTTTGACTCTTATCGCTGAGGCTAGTTACTAATACAATCTTGAATAGTAATGATGACAGTGGGCAACCTTGTTTCACTACTGATCTTACTGGGAAAGGTTCCAGTTTATCCCCATTACATATGATGCTTACTGATGGTTTTAAATATATGCTCTTGACTGTTTTAGGGAAAAATCCATTTATTTCTATCCTCTATAGAGTTTTTTTAGAAATGAATGTTGGATTTATTCAAATACTTTTTCTGTGTCTATTGAGATGATCATATTTATGGTTTTTGTTAATTTGATTATTGACATAGTCAAGTATGCTACTAGTTTTCCTAATATTGAACCAGCTCTGCATTCCTGGTATAAATCCTACTTGTATTATCCTGGGGATGATTTTCTGTAATCTTTTTGCTAATATTTTATTTAAGATTTTTAGAATAAATATTCATTAGGGAGATTGTTTTATAATTTTCTTCTTTGTTTTCTGCCTACCTGGTTTAGGTATCAGTACAATGTCTGTGTTATAAAAGGAATTTGGTATGACTCCTTCAACCCATATTTTTTCAAATAGTTTATAGAGCATTGGAGTTAATTATTCTTTAAATGTTTGGTAGAATTCACTTGAAAATCCATCTGGTCCTGGGGATTTTTCTTAGGGAACTGGTTAATAATTTGTTCTATTTCTTTTTCTGAAATGGGAATATTTAGATTATTTACTTCTTCCTCTGTTAATCCGTGCAAGCTATATTTTTGAAGGTATTCTTCCATTTCATTTAAGTTATTAAATTTATTGACATAAAGTTGGGAAAGTAACTCCTAATTATTGCTTTAATTTCCTCTTCATTCATGATGAGTTCTCCCTTTTCATTGTTATGACTAACAATTTGATTTTCTTCTTTCCTCTTTTAAATCACATTTACTAACAGTTTCTCTATTTTACCTTTTTTTTTCATAGAATCAACTCTTAGTTTTATTAATTAATTCAATAGTTTTTTTAGTTTCATTTTTATTGATCTCTCTTTTTATTTTTAGAATTTCAAGTTTAGTGCTTGACTAGAGTTTTTAAATTTGGTCTTTTTCTAGCATTTTTAGTTGCAAGTCCAATTCATTAATGTTCTCTTTTTCTATTTTATGCAAGTAAACCTCTAGAGATATGAAATTTCCCTTAATTACCACTTTGGCTGCATTTCACACATTTTGGTATAATGTCTCATTATTATAATTTTATTAGGTGAAGTTATTAATTATTTCTATGATTTGCTGTTGTACCCAATCATTCTTTAATACAAGATTATTTAGTTTCCAATTATTTTTGGTCTATTTTCCCCTTTTATTGAAAAGTAATTTTTATTGCATCATGGTCTGAAGGGGATGCTTTTACTATTTCTTCCTTATTGTATTTGAGTTTGAGGTTTTTATGTCCTAATATATGGTCAATTTATGTGTATGTTCCATGAACTGCTGAGAAGAAAGTGTACTCCTTTCTGTCTCTATTTAGTTTTCTCCAAAGATCTATCATATCTAATTTTTCTAGTATTCTATTTACCTCTTTGACTTCTTTCTTATTTATGTTGTGGTTTGATTTATCTAATTCTGAGAGTGCTAGGATTTAAATCTCCCACTATTATAGTCTCCCACTATTATAGTTTTACTCTTTATTTCTTCTTGCAGCTCTCTTAATTTTCCTTTTAAGAATGTAAATGCTACACCACTTAGTGCATATATGTTTAATATTGAAATTGCTTCATTATCTATGCTATCCTTTAGCAAGATATAGTTCTCTTCCTTATCTCTTTTAATTAGATAAATTTTTGTTTTTGCTTGATCTGAGTTCAAGATGGCTACCCCTGCTTTTTGTACTTCACTGAAGCATAGTAGATTCTGCCCCAACCTTTTACCTTTACTATATAAGTATCACCCTCTTTAGGTGTGTTTCTTGAAAACAACATATTGTAGGATTCTGGCTTTTAATTCAGTCTGCTAACTGCTTCTGACTTTCTCTTGGCAGATGGATTCCCAAATATTTTATACTACTGGTAGTTATTTTAAATGAAATTTCTCTTAGTATCTCTAGCAGTTGGATTTATTAGTGATATATAAGAATTCTGATGATTTATTTGGATTTATTTTCTATTATGCAATTTTGCTAAAGTTGTAGATATCTAATAGTTGTAGAATATCTAATAGTTTTTTTAAGTAAATTCTCTGGGGTTCTCTAAGTATACCATCATATCATCTGCAAAGAGTGATAATTTGGTTTCCTCATTAACTACTCTAATTCCTTTAATCTCTTTCTCAATCGTTAATGCCAAAGCAACCATTTCTAATACAATATTAAATAGTAATAGTGACAGTGGGCAACCTTGTTTCTCTCTTATTGGGAAGATTCCTGATATTATCAGGAATGGTTCCAGTTCATCCCCATTACATATGATGTTTTCTGATGGTTTAAATAGATAACTACTGGCTATTTTAAGGAAAAGTCCATTTGTTCCTATACTATCAAGTGTTTTTAATAGGAATTGATGTTGGATTTTATCAAATGTTTTTTCTGCATCTATTGACATGATCATGTGGTTTTTGTTAATTTGGTTGTTTATATAATCAATTATGATAATAGTTTTCCATATATTGAACCAGGGTGTTTCTTTTGACCACTTATTAATTGGGACTGCCTTCCCATCTGAATTTTTATCATTGGGTATTATTCTATAATTTTTTTTCTAAAATCTTTAACATCATTTTTTTTTTCTTTTTATCAAGTATTGGTTCCTTAGTGATCAGAAAGTGGATTTTTCATATTATCAAAGTCAATGATATGATTATTTTAAGAAACATCTGCATAAATAATTTTAAAGTGATTGAACATTGATTTAGAGACTTTTTCTTTACAGTTTATCTTTGGGAAACTGACTTTCCACTGTTTCCCTAAGTTAGCTATCTGATAACAGAGAATTACCTGGCAGAATGGCAGGGCTAAATTGTAACCTCCAGTTGCAAATATTTGGAGTTTTCTTGGCATAGACCATTTATTTTTCTCATTGCTTCAATTTCTTCATATCCAAAATGAAGAAAGAGAATTATATGACTTTCATTTCATCTACTAGATCTATCATTTTATATTTGTTTGAGTAATAATAGGATAATTTTCCTCTCCATTGGAAATTGTTTCACAAACTTAGGGATGCTTCACAATCATTTTTTTTCTCTCTTTTCTTTTCTTCAACTTTGTTTCCTCTGTCTGTCACACATATTGTTATTTATTATCTGTTCAAGCTTAATTATTTACATTTCAAGTAAATATAAGCTCCATGAGGTCAGGTTCTTTGTTGCCATCATCAGCATTTATCACAGTTTCTTACACACAGTTGGTGCTTAATCTTTATTAATTGATTAGTTTCAACAAAGAATTTTTCTCTAAATTGTCCATCTTCTCTTGCTAGAAGAGGAAAGGATTAGAAAGTAGGTTCAAGTTTTCAATATTTATATATAAACAGTAATATGACCTCTTTAACAAGACTCATTCTGATAAGAATGCACTCTATGACCATTCTACCATCTTCAAATCATTCTATGAATTGGAAGAATAAGACATTCTATTTAGAAAGTTTTCTTCCTTTTAGCAAATAGCAAAGTAGCAAATTTCCAGTACTAATGTGAATATTTTTGCATTTTCTTCTCCAATAATTAAACAGTAAGAAAGGCAGCAGGATCTATGATTACAGAAAAAATAAAAATATATTTCAACTTATATTACTTCCAGGCCAAAAGATTACTAGGGACACCAATGGAAATTTTCAAAGTAATATAATTACTTGGAATGAGGAGGAAAATATTTACCACTTGCCCCAGATAAGAAACAGTTTGAGTTCCCTAAACACTGATTGTGTAGTTTTCAGAAGTGCAGATTTGCAAACTCATCTCACAGTCAGAAATCTAAACATAGATCCTGTTAATCAAAAGGAAAAATCTGGTAGACTTTTTAGTGCACTAATGTCAAATGAAAATTTCCACTCAGCAGTTCTCTATTTTTTTTTCTTTAAAAATCATTATCTGAATTTGTGCTTTAAATGAGAAAAAAAAAAAGAATTAAAGACTTAATTAGCAAATCCCTAATGGAACATTTAAAAATTAATACTAAGGCTTCACTTATTTAGCTTGACCCTTGTTCTTTCAAATATTTTAGCTTCTTTATAAATGCCATTCTTTGTTGTCTGGAAAAATTTCATAATAAATATGAGTAGAAATCCCTGAGATAGCAGATATTTGGGTAGCTGCTTTTCCACAAAAAAAAACTGAGTATAAGACTTCAGGGACTGGTTAGAAGGAGAAAATCATCACAGTAAGTGCAGAGTCAATTTTGTCAATTATATTCATTATATTGCTCTATAATACCTTTGCTACAAGTCAGTTATGGAAAGATAGTCAAAGTGCTTTTTGGCTACATGAGTGGTTGTGAGACCTCACTGAAAACTCAAGTACTGGCATACTTAAGGATTCAGTGTACTGAATTTACAGAATTTATATAAATAATTCCAAACTTGTTTAATTGTGATGATGCTTGTCAACAATCAAATAGTGAGAAACCTCTTAGTTAGAACCCTTCTATAAAATCTTTGAAAATTTTATGCTAAAGTGATCATATTTTGTGTGAGAATTATAGAGTTTGGGGATGAGTTTAAGGCAATAAGAAAAGTATTGTTCTGTGTACAGTCTCATGAAACATGACATTTAATCTCAAAATAATTAACATCTAATCTCTATTGTGCAGAAGTAATTATTTGAATTTTATATATAATATTTACCAAGTAAATATATGTTCAGTAACTATCATCAAAGTAAAGAACACATTTTCAGATCTCTTAATTTATATAACAGAAAGAGATAATGACTGCTTTTTAAACGAATACTTAAATTTACATCCAAAAGATAATTCTACTTTCAGAGATTGGACATCTGGCTTATGTGATTAAATTTTATTGCTTTACATCATATGTAATAGGGATAACTGGAACCATTCCCAATAAGATCAGGAGTGAAAAAGGTTGCCCACTATCACCATACTATTCAATATTGTATTAGAAATGCTAGCTTTGGCAATAAGAGTAGAGAGAGATTAAAGGAATTAGAGTAGGTAATGAGGAAACCAAATTATCACTCTTTGCTGATCATATGACAGTATAATTAGAGAACCCCAGAGATTCTACTAAAAAGCTATTAGAAATAATCCACACTTTTAGCAAACTTGCAGGATACAAAATAAACCTACATAATAAGTCATTAGCATTCTTATATATCACTAAGAAAATCCAACAGTTAGAGTTACAAAGAGAAATTTCACTTAAAGTAACTACTGATAGTATAAAATATATAGGAATCTATCTGCCAAGGGAAAATTAGAAACTATATGAGCAAAACTACAAAAGCTTTTCACACAAATAAAGTCAAATGTAACCAATTGGAAAAATATTAAATGCTCTTGGATTGGGTGAGCAAATATAATAAAGATAACAATACTATCTAAACTAATGTATTTATTTGGCACTATACCAATCAGACTCCCAAAAGTTATTTTAATGACATAGAAAAAATAACAACAAAGTTCATATGGAAAAATAAAAGGTCAAGAATTTCAAGGGGATTAATAAAAAAATCATATGAAGGTGGTTTAGCTGTACCAGATCTAAAATTATATTATAAAGCAGTAGTTACCAAAACCATTTGGTATTGCTTAGAAATAGACAGTTGATCAGTGGAATAGGTTGTCCTTTGAACAAGACAGATAATAACTTTAATAATCTAGTGTCTGACAAACCCAAAGACCCCACCTTTTGTGATAAGAACTCACTCTTTGACAAAAATTGCTGGGAAAATTGGAAATTAGTATGACAGAAACTAGGCATTGACCCACACTTAATTTTGTACACCAATATCAGTTCAAAATGGGTTCATGACCTAGAGATAAAAAATGAGAGTATAAATAAATTAGAAGAACAAAGGATAGTTTACCTCTCAGACCTGTGTAAGAGGAATGAATTTATGTCCAAAGGAGAACTAGAGATCATTATTGATCACAAAATAGAAAAATTTGATTATTTCAAATTGAAAAGATTTTGTACAAAGAGAACTAATGCAGACAAGATTAGAAGGGAAACAATAAACTGGTAAAACATTTTTATAGTCAAAGGTACTGATAAAGGCCTCATTTCCAAAATACATAGAGAATTGACTCTAATTTATAAGAAATCAATTCGTTCTCCAAATGATAATTGGTCAAAGGATATGAACAGACAATTCTCAGAGAAAGAAATTGAAACTATTTCTAGCCATATGAAAAGATGCTCCAAGTCATTTTTAATCAGAGAAATGCAAATTAAGACAACTCTGAGATACCACAACACACCTATCATATTGGCTAGAATGACAGGGAAAGATAATGCATAATGTTGGAGGGGATGCGGGAAAATACCTTGCTGGTGGAATTGTGAATATATCCAGCCATTCTGGAGAGCAATTTGGAAATCTGTTTAAAAAGTTATCCAAATGTGCATACTCTTTGATCTAGCAGTGTTACTACTGGACTTATATCCCAAAGAGATTTTAAAGAAGATAAAGGGACCTTTGTGCAAGAATGCTTATGGCAGCCCTCTTTGTAGTGGCCAGAAACTGCAAAGTGAGGGGAAGCCTATATGTTGGAGAATGGCTGAATAAATTATGGCATATGAATATTATGGAATATTATTGTTCAGTAAGAAATGACCAGGAGGATGATTTCAGAAAGGCCTGCAGAGAGTTACATGAACTGATGCTGAGTGAAATGAATAGGACTAGAAGATCATTATATACTTCAACAAAAATACTATATAATGATTAATTCTGATGAATATGGACCTCTTCAACAATGACATGATCCAAATCAGTTCCAATAAAGCAGTAATGAATTAAGCCAGCTACACCCAGTGAAAGAACTCCTGGAGATGACTATGAAACACTACATAGAAGTCCCAATCCTTCTATTTTTGTCCACCTGCATTTTTTATTTCCTTCACAGGCTAATTGTACATTATTTCAAAGTCTGATTCTTTTTGTACATCACAATAACTTTTTGGGTATGTATACATATATTGTATTTAACATATAATTTAACATATTTAAGATGTATTGGTCAATCTGCCATCTGGGGGAAGGGGTGGGGAGGAAGGAGGGGAAAAGCTGGAACAAAAGGTTTTTCAATTGTCAATGCTGAAAAATTACCCATGCATATATCTTGTAAATAAAAAAGATATAAAAATTATATTGCTTTAGCCTTATGAATTATCTGACCTTTCCATAACTCTTCACACAGCACAGAATGGGTGAAACATTGCAATAATAGGTCCTTCCGTTTTGAAGACATACTTTGAATTAGAAATTGTTTATTATTTATTTCTGTCCATATAGAGAACTTTATTATCTGTGTCGCAAATTAAAACATTTTCATTTTAAAGGTGGAAAGTGACATGATTGTAAACAGGTAACATGTCATAAGGCCTCACGCATAAGTTTATTTACTTCTATCAACTTTTTGTACTTTTTTTCTTTTAAGAAAAATACATATAATTTCTTGTCTCAAGTGTAGAATAAAGATGATGTTCCACATATAGGTGCAAAATGATTCTAAGAGTTATTCTTTCCTTAACTTTACTACAATTGACCAAAAAAATTATTCTATAATAAATAATAGTTTGAATGATTAAATCTTATAATGTCTAAATTGTGTTGCTTTGTAAATATTGGCTGGTTCAGATGAAAATGAGTTGAACCAAACGACCCCCAGAGAAGAAGTATGAGTAGCTCCCTGTTTATAACTCTTTGTAGAGTTGAGAGGAGTCAAAAGATGAAACACCAGTAATGAATTTACCCTCATTATTATGTGTTTTTTATCTTTGTTTAAATTTTACATTCATCTTTTAATTCTTTATTATAAAGAAGGGTTTCCAGAGAGAAGGGGGAATAAAGTAGAAATGCCTATGTTATAAAAATAATAATTAAAAAACATTCTTTTTTTTGCAAAAAGAAAATGAATCAAAACAAATTAGAGGTCTATAGAAAACCTAAATAAGATTCAAGAATTGATAAACTTTAAACATTCCTTACTTATAATTGACCTTATTTTGATTTTGTCACATCAAGCCTGTCAAAGTAGGGCCATGTTTAGATTTAAGAGCCATTTGATTTCAATTGTTCTCTTTAAACATTGTGTTTACTAGTATTGCTGTTAGTTTTCTATGTCATTCCCATATTTTGTAGACCATGAAACATCAAAGAATCCCTTTCCTTGCTGTTCATTCCCATCCCACCCTAGCTTTTTCCTTACCATTTTACTTGGGCTATTAGATGGACTCAGCACTTCCAATAAATGTAATACATATATTTCTTGACAACATATTAACTAATTTTTCCAGCAGCTAAAATGTCTAGATAAAATTGTCCTAAAAACTACAATAAAGCTTAGGAATCTTTGAAAGATAGATTTTAAAATTAGAACTTTATTTCCTTGCTGATATTACTGAAAGTCTGTATGCTCATTTTCTTCTCCTTTGATAGGTTCTGTAGCAGAATAGAAAGTCCATGGGGTCTGAAGGTAGGAAGAGTTGGGAGAACTAGAAGCAAAATGGGAAAAGAAATGAAAAATTTTCAAGAGGGTTTGGAAAAGGCAATGCAGAAGCTATTTGAAGAAATGTCACTATAAAATATACTGTGAAATGGAAAAAAGGATTTAACTCATTAAAAGATATATTTGATAAAATGGGGGAAAAAGCAACTCCCAGAAAAACAGAATTTGTGAAACAGAAAAAGAAAATAACTTCTTAAGAACAAAATTTGTGAAATGGAAGAAAGTTCCATATAACAAAACAACTCATTTAAAAATTCAATTGGACAAATAAAAAAAAAAAAAGAAGTTAAAAAGGTAAATGAAGAAAATAATTCATTAAAATTCAGAATTGAACAAATGGAAATTAATAACTCAATAAGGCAACAACAATCAGACAAGCAACCCCCCCAAAAATGTAAAATAGAAAAGAATGTAAAATATCTAATTGGGGAAACAACTGGCTTGGAAAATAGATTTGGGAGAGACAATCTAAGGATTATTAGTCTCCCTGAAATACCTGATGAAAAATGAGACTAGACATTATCTTTCAGGAAATCATCAAAGAGATCTTCTCAGATAGCATAGAAATAGAAGTTAAAATGCCCATTGAAAGGATTCACTCCGTACTTCTTTAAAGAATTCCCAAAACCATAACTTCAAGGAATATCATGGTTAAATTTGAAAACTATTGGACTAAGGAAAAAAATATTACAAACAGCCAGAAAGAAACAATTCACATACTGAGGAGTCACAATAAGAATTACACAGAACCTAGCAGTTTCCATTTTAAAGTATCAAAGACCCTGGAATCTAATATTCCAAAAGGTGAAGGAACTTGGAATGCAGCCAAGAGTAAATTACCCTACTAAAGGAATTTTTTTTTTTTTAGGGAAGAGGATGGACATTCAATAAAACTAGTGAATTTCATTTATTTTTGATGAAAAGACCAAAGCTAAACAAAAAAAAAATTGGCCTCCAAATATAGAATTCAAAAGAAGCATAAGAAAAAGGCAAAAAAATCTCTTGAGAACTGTATTCCTGTTATAGATATACATTGAGAATACATATATAATCTGATTTTACTGTTATAATATAAAAAGAAACTAGAGATGGAAAGGGCATTGTAACAGAAAAAAGGAGAAAGTGGAGGTAAAGTGAGAGAAATTACACATCAGGAAGAGACAATTAAAATATATTATAATTAAGGGAAAGAAGGGAGGTGATGAATATTGTGTGAGTCTTACTCTCATTAAACTTGGCCCAAAGGAAAAAAAAATATGAGATATATTTGTTTTCACCAAGAAAAAAATCTCTCATCTTAAAGAAAGTGGGAGGGGAAAGGAAAAGTGAAAAGGAAGGCTGAAAAGAAGGGCAAAGAAATATTAGAGGAAAGTAAAAAAGGGGGCTCTCTAAAAGGGGGAGGACTGCTTGAGGCAAGTAGTGCTCATAAGAAAACTATTGGGGAGTAAAGAAAGGGAAAAGGGAAAGAGAAAAATATAATTTGGGGTTAATAAGATGACAGGAAATACAGAGTTAGTAGTTTTAATTGTAAATGTGAATGGGGTGAACTCTCCCATAAAACGTAAGCAGATAGCAGACTGGATTAAAAACCAGAATCCTACAATATGTTGCTTACAAGAAACACATTTAAAACATAGCAATACATACAGAAAAAAAGGTAAATGGCTGGGGCAAAATCTACTATGTTTCAGGTGAAGTAAAAAAAAAGAAAAAAAAAAAAAACACAGGGGTAGCTATCCTGATCTCAGATGGGGCAAAAGCAAAAACTGATCTAACTAAAAGAGATAAGGAAGGAAACTATATCTTGTTAAAGGGTACAATAGATAATGAAGCAATATCAGTATCAAACATATATGCACCACGTAGTACAGCATCTAAATTCCTAAAGAAGAAGTTAAGAGAGTTGCAAGGAGAAATGGACAGCAAAACTATAATAGTGGGAGAGCTCAAGCTTGTACTCTCAAAATTAAATAAATCAAACAACAAAATAAATAAGAAAAAAGTTAAAGTTAAAGCGGTAAATAGAATCCTAAAAAAAACAAAAAAAACAACTAGATATGATGATCTTTGGAGAAAATTTAATGGAGATAGAAGAGAGTACACTTTCTTCTCAGCAGTTCATGGAATGTATTCAAAGACTGACCATATATTAGATCATAAAGACCTCAAAATCAAATACAGAAAAGCAGAAATAGGAAATGCATTTTTTTCAGATGATGATACAATAAAAATTGCATTCAATAAAGGATCAGGGAAAATAAACCAAAAAGAAATTGGAAACTAAATAATCTCATCCTGAGGAATGAATAGGTGCAACAGCAAATCATAGACACAATAAATAATTTCATCCAAGAGAATGATAATAGAAAAAGAATAAATTAAAAACACTCAATAAAATACCAAACTTGAAACTCTAAAAATAAAAGGAGAGAGAAATAAAATTGAAACAAACAAAAAAAAAACTATTGAATTAATAAGTAAAATTAAGAGTTGGTTTTATGAAAAAAAAACAAACTAGATAAATCTATAGTTAATTTAATTAGAAAAAGGAAAGAAGAAAACCAAATCGTTAGTCTCAAAATGAAAAGGGCGAACTATCCACCAAGGAAGGGGAAACTATCACAATTATCAGGAGTTACTTTGTCCAACTTTATACCAATAAATTTGGCAACCTAAGTGAAATGGAGGAATACCTACAAAAATATAGATTGCCCAGACTAACTGAAGAAGTAATAAATTACCAAAATAGTCCCATTTTAGAAAAAGAAATAGAACAAGTTTTTAATCAACCACCTAAAAAAAAATCCCCAGGACTGGATGGATTTACCTGTGAATGCAACCTAACTTTTAAAGAACAATTAACTCCAGTACTATATAAACTATTTGAAAAATAAGGAATGAAGGACTCCTACCAAATTCTTTTTATGACACAGGTATGGTACTGATACCTAAATCCTGTAGGACAAAAACAAAAACAGAGAAAGAAAATTATATCGCCTAATGTATATTGATGCAAAAATCATAAATAAAATATTAACAAAGAAATTACAGATAATCATCACCAGGATAATACACCATGACCAAGTAGAATTTATGCCAGGAATGCAGGGATGGTTTAATATTAGGAAAACTATTAGAATAATTGACTGTATCAATAACCAAATTAACAAAAACTGTATGATTATCTGAATGGATGCAGAAAAAGCATTTGATAAAATCCAACATCCATTCCTATTAAAAACACTTGAGAGCACAGGAAAAAATTGATTCTTCCTGAAAAACAGTCAGTAGCAACTATTTAAAATTATCAGCATTCATCATATGTAATGGGGATAAACTACAACCATTCCAAATAAGATCAGGAGTGAAGCAAGGTTGCCCACTCTCATCATTACTACACAATTTTGTATTAGAAATGCTAGACTCAGCAATAAGAGTTCAGAAAGAGATTAAAGGAATAAGAGTAGGTAATAAGCAAACCAAATTGTCATTGCAGATGATATGGTATACTTAAAGAACCCCAGAGAATCAACTAAAAAGCTATAAGAAATAATCCACAAGTTTAGCAAAGTTGCAGAATACAAAATAAATCCACATAAATCATCAACATTCTTATTTTTCATTAACAAAATCCAAGAGCAAGAAATACAAATAACTGTTGATAATGTAAAATATTTGCGAATTTATCTTACAAGAGAAAATCAGAAACTATATAAGCAAAACTACAAAATACTTTATACACAAATAAAGTCAGATCTAAGCAATTTGAAAACTATCAAGTGCTCATGGATAGGTTGAGTGAATATAATAAAAATGACAGGGGATGGAGCCAAGATGGTGGAGAAGTGTGCCTTCTCACACATGACTCTTTAAACTCCTCTCATACCCTCACTACTAACCTTTTAGTTCAGCCTCAAAAATAGCACTTGACTGGTGAAATTCATCAAGAGTAAAGGTGCAATGACTTACCAGCTAAAGATAATCTGGAGGAATGCCAGAGCAGGTTTGTTCTGATTGGTGGGAACAGACTAGCACCAGGTAGGGAGATAGGAAAGTCTGGCATCCTGAGAGTTCCACAGATAGGGGTAGCCTCTCTGGCTAGAACAGTAGTGGAAATGACTCTGCCATAGGCTGAGTGCTTTGCCTTGATTGAGTGGACCAACAGAGAGATTAGAACCAGAACTGTACCCCTCCCCCAAACTGGAAGAGACTCAGCCCAACTGTGCAGCTGCACACTGAAGCAAGGCCAAGGCAGCTGCAAATCTACATGGCAGGAGTGTGCAGCCAGGAGCAGCCTTTAATCTACACAGTGAGGGGCTTGGCCTGAGGCAACAGAACTTTCGTAGCACACCTGTGCTTCCAGGGCAGAGACACTTCCTGTCCATGCAGGGCTATTCGCTGGTCAGCTATTAATACCCAAAGCCCCACAGCCAGTTTTGGATTGGAATAGTGACATTTTCATTGCTCAGCCTCTTGCTTCTTGACAGTCATCAATCCACACAGCGGGGTTCTTACCAGGGCACCCCACAGGTGGGCCATGCAGGCTTGAGTCACTTCCATTGGGGAACTATTTCCCAGAGCACTCCCTTACCTGGCCACTCTTTGTAGCCAGTTGGGAGGCCATCCATACACCTATCCCTGTTCTGCAGAGGAAGCTGGTAACCACCTGGCCCTTGAGGCAGACACTACAGGCTTTAAAAAATGAATAAAAAATTGAAAAGGATGATTGATAGCTTCCATACAGAAAGAGAGCAGGTTTTCAACCCTGAGGAGACTAATAGCAGACAGTTTTCAGACAATTGTTGGTCCCCAAAACAAAAAGCACTCCTAGAAGAGACTATTAAAAATCTTAAAAGAGAGATAGAAGAAAAATAGGGAAAGGAAAGAGAAGCTATGCAAGAAAGTAACAACTTCCTTAACTGTGAATTGGAAAAAGTAAAAAACTCCTAGGAACTGCAGGGAAAAAAGAATTTGTGAATTGGAAAAGGTAAAGAACTCCCAGGAAAGTAGGATTTGGGATTTGTGAATTAGAAAAAGAAAAGAACTCACTAAAACAAAACAAAATAAAACAAAACAAAACAAACAAAAAAAAAAACAAAAAAAAAAAACAAAAAAAAAAACCAAAAAAATTAGTGAAATGGAAAAAAAAATCCCATAGAGCAAAACAATTCATTTATACAAAAAAAAAAAAAAAAAAAGTAAAAAGAAAACTAATGGAGAAAATAACTCATTGAAAATCATAAGAAATAGAAATGAATGATTCCCTGAGACATTAAGAATCAGTCAAGCGAAACCAAAAAAATGAAAAATTGGAAATATTTCCTATCTACGTGGAAAAACAACAGACCTGGATAATAGATCTAGGAGAGATAATCTGAGGATTATTGGACTTCCAGAAAATTATGATGAAAAAAGAGCCTAGATACTATTTTACAGGAAACCATCAAAGAGAACTGACCAGAGGTAACAGAAACAGAAGGGAAAATAGGCATTGAAAGAATTCATTGAAAACCTAAAAAAAAAAAAATAAATAAATAAATAATAAATAAATAAATAAATGGAATATTGTGACCAAATTTCAGAACTATTAGACTAAGGAAAAGAAATATTACAAGCAGCCAGGAAAAAAAAAAAAAAAAAAACAATTCATATACCGAGGTGCCACAATAAGGGTCACTCAAGATCTGACTGCATCTACATTAAAGGATCAAAGGGTCTAGAATCTGATATTCCAAAAGGCAAAAGAATTTGGAATGCAACCAAGAATAAACAACCCAGCTACTCTGAGTGTTTTCTTCCATGGAATAAGATAAACATTTAATGAAACAGATGAATTTCATTTGTTTCTAAGGACAAAACCAGATCTAAACAAAAAAATTGATCTCCAACCATAGGACACAAGAGAAGCAGAAAAAGGTAAAAGGAACTCTTGAGAATTGTATTTCTGTTGTAGATATACATAAAGTCCACATGTAAAATTTAATTTTACTGATATAAGATAAAAAAGGGAAGTAGAAATGGAAAGGGGATAATGTCAGAAAAAAGGGAAAGGGGGAGATAAAAATTGGGAAAATAAATTCCACAAAGAGGCAAAGAAAATCTAACATATCTGAGGGAAGTTAGAGAGGGGGAGGAAAATTGTGTGAATCTTACTCTCATCAGAGTTGGCTCAAAGAGAAAATAATTGATATATTTGTTTTACAGAGAATTTTCTCTTACTTCATAAAAAGGAGGAGAGAAAAAGGGAAATGGAAAAGAGTAATAAGAAAAGGGTACAAGGAAGGGAAAGGGATTCAAAGGGAAGAGGGAGGGATACTAAAGAGGAGCTCATAAGTTTAATACTGGGGAAGGGATTTGGGGGGGCAAGGAAAAAAAAGCATAATCTGGGGATAGTATGATGGCAGGAAATATAGAATTAGTCATTTTAACAGTAAATATGAATGGAATGAACTCTATCATAAAGCAGAACCCTACAATATGTTGTTTACAAGAAACACATTTAAATCAGGGAAATACATACAGAGTAAAGGTAAAAGGCTGGAGCAGAATCTATCATGCTTAAGGTGAAGTTAAAAAAAGCAGGGGTAACCATCCTTATCTCAGATCAAGCACAAGTTAATTTTTTTAATTTATTTTTTATTAACTTTTATAATTATAACATTTTTGACACTACATATGCATAGGTAATTTTTTTTTTTTACAATATTATCCCTTGTACTCCCTTCTGTTCCAAATTTTTCCCCTCCTTCCCTCTACCCCCTCCCCTAGATGGCAGGCATTCCCATATATATATTAAATATCTTATAGTATATCCTAGGTACAATATATATGTGCAGAACTGAATTTTGTTGTTGTTGCAAAAGAAGAATTGTATTCAGAAGGTAAAAATAATCTGGGAAGAAAAACAAACAAATAAAAAATGCTCACAGTTTACACGCATTTCCCAGTGTTCCTTTTCTGGATGTAGCTGATTTAGGCATAAAGAATGATATCATAAATAGATTAGAGGAACATATGATAGTTTATCATTCAGACTTGTGGAAGGGGAAGGAATTTGTGACCAAAGGAGAACTAGAGATTATTATCAATCACAAAAGAAAATTTTGATTACATAAAATTAAAAAACTTTTGTACAAACAAAACTAATGCAAACAAGTTTAGAAGGGAAGTAACAAACTGCGAAAATATTTTTACAGTTAAAGGTTCTGATAAAGGCCTCGTTTCCAAAATATCTAGAGAACTGACTCTAATTTATAAGAAATCAAGCCATTTTCCAGTTGATAAATGGTCAAATGTTATGAACAGACAATTTTCAGATGATGAAATTGAAACTATTTCCATAAATATGAAAGATTTCCAAATCACTGTTGATCAGAGAAATGCAAATTAAGACAACTCTGAGATACCACTACACACCTGTCAGATTGGCTAAGATGACAGGAAAAAATAATGAGGAATGTTGGAAGAGCTGTGGGAAAATTGGGATGCTGATACATTGTTGGTGGCATTATGAAAGAATCCAACTATTCTGGAGAGCAATCTGGAATTATGCCCAAAAAGTTTTCAAACTGTGCATACCCTTTGATCCAGCAGTACTACTACTTGGCTTACTCACAAAGAAATACTAAAGAAGGGAAATCTCTGTGTGCCAAAATGTTTGTGGCAACCCTAAACTGGAATGGTTGCCCATTAATTGGAGAATGGTTGGGCAAATTATGGTATATAAATGTTATGGAATATTATTTTTCTGTAAGAAATGACCAGCAGGATGAATAGAGAGAGGCTTGAAGAGACTTACATGACCTGATGCTGAGTGAAATGCACAGAACCAGATCATTATACACTTCAACAACAACACTGTATGATGATGTATTCTGATGGAAGTGCATAGCTTCAATAAAGAGAAGATCTAATTCACTTCCAATTGATCAATGATGGATAGAATCAGCTTCACCCAGAGAAGGAACAATGGGAAATGAGTGTAAACTGTTTATGTTTTTGTTTTTCTTCCCGGGTTATTTTTATATTCTGAATCCAATTCTTCCTGTGCAACAAGAAATTCGGTTCTGCACACATATATTATATCTAGGATAAACTATAACATATTTAACATGTATGGGACTGCCTGCCATCTAGGAGAGGGGGTTGAGGGAAGGAGGGGAAAATTTGGATCAGAAATGAGTACAAAGGATCATGTTGTAAAAAAATTACCCATGCATATGTACTGTCAAAAAAAGTTATAATTATAAAATTAATAAAAATGTAAAGTATCAAAAATAAATAAATAAATAAAGATGACAACAATCCCTAACTAATCTATTTATTTAGTGACACAACAATCAAACTCCCAAGTTACTATCTTACTAACCTAGAAAAAAATAACATCAAAATTCAGTTGGAAGAACAATAGGTCAAGGATTTTAAAGGAATTAATAGAAAAGCAAATAAAGGTAGCCTAACAGTATCATATCTAGAGCTATATTATAAAGCAGTGGTTATCAAAACCATTAGGTACTGGCTAAAAAATAGAAAAGTTGATCAGTGGAATAGGTTAGATTGACAGAACAAAATGGCCAATGACTATAGCAATCTAGTATTTGAGAAACCCAAAGTTCCTTCTTATTAGCATAAGTATTCACTGTTTGACAAAAACTGCTGGTAAAATTGAAAACTAGTATGGTGGAAAGTAGGCATAGACCCACACCTAATACTATATAACAAGATAAGGTCGAAATCGGTTCATGATCTAGACATAAAGAATGATACTATAAACAAACTAGAAGAATATAGGTTAGTTTACCGCTCATATTTATGGAGGAGGAAGGAATTTGTGACCAAAGATGAACTGGAGGTCATTATTGATCATAAAATAGATGATTTTGACTATATTAAGAGAAAATATTTTTGTATAAACAAAATTAATGCAGATAAGTTTAGAAGGGAAGCAATAAACTGGGAAAACATTTTTACATCCAAAAGATCTGATAAAGACCTAATTTCTAAAATATATGGATAATAGTTATTCAAATTTATAATAATTCAAACCATTCTCCAATTGATAAATAGTCAAAAGATATAAACAGACAATTTTCAGGTGAAGAAATTGAAACTATTTGTAGCCACATGAAAAGATGCTCCAAATCACTATTAATTATAGAAATGCAAATTAAGAAAACTCTGAGATACTAATACACACTTGTCAGATTGGGTACCATGACAGGAAAAGTTAATGATGAATGTTGGAAGGGATGTGGGAAAAGTAAGACACCAATACATTAGTGCTGAAACTGTCAAGAGATCCAATCATTCTGGAGAGCAATTTGGAACTATGCTCAAAAACTTGTCAAACTGTGCATACCCATTGATCCAGCAGTGTTTCTACTGGGAGTATATCACAAAGAGATTCCAAAGGAGGGAAAGGGACCCAAATGTGCAAAAATGTTTGTGGCAGTCCTCTTTGTAGTGGTAAGACATTTGAAACTGAATGAATGCCCATCAATTGGAGAATGGCTGAATAAAATATGGTATATGAATGCTATGGAATACTATTATTCTGTAAGAAATAACCAGCAGGATGATTTCAGAGAGGCTTGGAGAGACTTACATGAACTGATGTTAAATGAAATGAGTAGAACCAAGAGATCATTACACACACAGCAACACCAATACTATACCATGATTAATTCTGATGGACATGGCTCTCTTGAACTTTGAGATGATTTGGATCAGGTCTACTTGTGCAGTGATGAAGAGAGCCATCTATACCCAGGAAGAGCTGTAGGAGGAGAGTGTGGAACAGAATATAGCATTCTCACACTCTCTGTTGTTATTTGCTTGTATTTTGTTTTCTTTCTTACTTTTCTTTTTTCTCCCTTTTTGATCTGATTTTTCTTGTGCAACAAGGTAATTGTATAAATATGTATGCATACATTGTATGCAGTCTGTATTTCAACATATTTAACATGTAGTGAACTACCTGCCAGCTAGGGGAGGGGCTGAATGGAAGGAAGGGAAAATTTGCAACAAAAGGTTATGCAATGGTCAATGTTGGAAAAATTACCCATGCATATGCTTTGTAAATAAAAAGCTTTAATAAAAAAGAAGAAATGATTCACTCACCATCTTCCTACCTAAGCCTATCCTAATTTTCTCTGAACTTTATAGAGTGGATTCTTCCTTCTTCAAATCTCATCAGTTTCTACATTCTACCCATTTAACTTTACTATATACCACAATTCTTTACTCTTTCTTAATTCACAATCCATGATCTATTTCAGGCCTGCACAACTTTAGAAGTTACTTTGTTTCCTTCTGATGCCATCTTTATTTTTATGAGTTTTCTATACAAATAATTTTCTGAATTATGAACCTTGTTTTGTTAGCCCAATCCTGATAATAAGCTGCTTAAAGATAGAAACTCCCTCTCACAGTGTAGGGAAGTGTATATTGATGAAATATTGCAGATGATATTTTCAAGAGAAGGCCTCTGACACTGAATAAAATGTATGACTTAGAAAATAGCTATATAGAGAGATGATAACTAGATAAATATATATTAAGAGATTGGATGTAAAAAATTATATTACCAATATCAACATTATTGAATTTTCTAGTTCTTTAAGATAATTTAATTAAAAATCTAAGAGTAGCCTTTTTGATATTTAGGGTCCTTTTAATCCAGGGTCATATTGGTCTGTTTGCAATCTCCTATGGTATATTATATTCTGCCTGATTTGTCCATTTGTTAAGCTGATTAATTTAGGGGGGGTTAATTTTTTTCAAAGATAAAAATTTACTTAATAGTAATACTAATAAATGAACTTAAGACCAATGTGAAATTTAAGCTTTAAAGCAGGTAATCAAGCTCACTCATTTTCCAAATGAACAAACTGAGACCCCAAGAGATTTTGTGATTTATGCCAGAATGCACAGCTAGTTATTTAGCTTTCATTTTTCTTAACTAATACTCATTTGTTCTTTTGTTTTATACCACAATACAAACAGACAATTAAGTAAATCAAAAGTTGTTTGCTTTTTTCTTCATTCCCATTATCAGAATTTGAATATTATGGAATATTATTGTTCTGTAAGAAATGGCCAGCAGGATGAATTCAGAAAGGCCTGCAGAGACTTACATGAACCAATGGTAAGTTAAATGAGCAGGACAAGAAGATCATTATATACTTCAACAACAATACTATATGATGATTAATTCTGATGGACATGGCCCTCTTCAACAATGAGAGGAGCAAATCAGTTCCAATAGAGCAGTAATGAACTGAACCAGCTACATCCAGCAAAATAACTCTAGGAGATGACTATGAATCATAGAATTCTCAATACCTCTATTTTTGTACACCTGCATTTTTTATTTACTTCACAGGCTAAGTGTATACCATTTCAAAGTCCAATAATTTTTGTACAGTGAAATAACTGTTTGGACATGTATACATATATTGCATCTAACTTATACTTTAACATATTTAACATGTGTTGGTCAACATGCCATCAGGGGGTGGGGGTGGGGGGACAGAGGAGAAAAGTTGGAATAAAAGGTTTTGCAACTGTCAATGCTGTAAAATTACCCATGCATATATCTTGTATAAAAAGCTATAATAAAAAATAATAAAAATCTTGCCTTTCAAGGAGTGAATAATTTAAATAATTTCAAATGTTCAAATAATAGCTCCTCGCACTGGATACTGTCCTTCCGGTGGATTATAAAACCTGTCTGCTGGAGCCAATGCATCTTTGTCAAAAATTAAAAAAAACTAATGATATAGAGAACTAAATTTACAAGTTCTCTAAGGTTACCCATGGCTACACTTTTCTTTTGTTTTTGAAGTATTGTCTTTTTTTTATTAATTTTATAATTATAACATTTTTTGACAGTACATATGTATAAGTAATTTTTTACAATATTATCCCTTGTACTCCTTCTGTTATGAATTTTCCCCCTCCTTCCCTCCACCCTCTCCCCTAGATGGCAGGCATTCCCATACATATTAAATATTTTATAGTATATCCTAGGTACAATATATATGTGCAGAATGGAATTTTGTTGTTGTTGTTGTTGCTGCAAAGGAAGAATTGGATTCAGAAGCTAAAAATACCCTGGGGTGAAAAACAAACAAACAAAAATGCTCACAGTTTACACTCATTTCCTAGTGTTCTTTCTCTGGGTGTAGCTGATTCTGTCCATCATTGATCAATTGGAATTGGATTAGCTCTTCTCTATGTTGAAGGTATCCACTTCCATCAGAATACATCCTCATACAGTATCATTGTTGAAGTGTATAATGATCTCCTAGTTCTGCTTGTTTCACTCAATATCAGTTCATGTAAGTCTCTCCAAGCCTCTCTGTATTCCTCCTGTTGGTCATTTCTTACAGAACAATAATATTCCATAATTTACCCAACCATTCTCCAATTGATGGGCATCCATTCATTTTTCAGTTTCTAGCCACTACAAAAAGAGCTGCCACAAACATTTTGGTCCCTTTCCCTTTTTTAGTATTTCCTTGAGATATAAGCCCAGGAGTAGCACTGCTGAATCAAAGGCTATGCACGGTTTGATAACTTTTTGGGCATAATTCCAGATTGCTGTCCAGAATGGTTGGATTCTTTCACAACTCCACCAACAATGTATCAGTGTCCCAGTTTTCCCACATCCCATCCAACATTCATCATTATTTGTTCCTGTCATCTTAGCCAATCTGACAGGTGTATAGTGGTATCTCAGAGTTGTCTTAATTTGCATTTCTCTTATCAATAGAGATTTGGAACACTCTTTCCTATGAGTAGAAATAGTTTCAATTTCATCATCTGAAAATTGTTTGTTCATATCCTTTGACCATTTATCAATTGGAGAATGACTTGATTTCTTAGGAATTAGAGTCAATTCTCTGTATATTTTGGAGATGAGGCCTTCATCAGAACCTTTAACTGTAAAAATGTTTTCCCAATTTGTTACTTCTTGAAGGAGTGTCTTAATGTCTCTGTTTCTTTTCTCTACTATTGCCTGATCTTGAGGATTAAAACCTATGCCAATGGTGTGTAAAATTTTATACTGTGCACAAAAGTGTGCAAAATGTTTAGAAGTATATGCAGGTCCATTATCTGTTTTTATTTCTTGTGGCACACCCATAATTGCAAATGCTTGGATAAGAAATTCAATGACCACTTGGGCTGTCTCTTTTGTTGTTGGCATTGCAAAAGTGAATCCTGAAAAGATGTCTATTACAACATGGATAAAAGACAGATGACCAAAAGATTTATAATGGGTCACATCCATTTACCAAATTTCATTGGCAGCCATGAGGGTTCTTCCCTGGAGGGAGTGTAGAAGCATGGAAAGGAAGGCAAGCTGTACAGCTTTTTACTATGCTCCTCTTTTGTTATTCCAAACTGCAAATGTAAAGCTTGAGCAGCCTGATGATATTTAAAATGAGATTCTTGGGCTTTGTGACCTAAAGGACTACTGGCTAATATAGTTAAAAGGCTATCTGTCTTTGAATTTCCACCAAAAATAGGACCTGGAAGTCCAGTATGTGAGTGCATATGCAAGATATACATCTTATCTGGATGCTTTCTCACTTTGATGAAATAGATGTTTGCCTTTTTTAACCAAGGTCTCCATTGGGTCCTAGTTTGACTGAGGTTGCATACATTCAATGATTAAGGCTAGATAGCAATTGAGGCAAAGAATCTCTTCTTTCATCTAGTCCAAAGAAATCTAAATAAGTAAATGAATTTGAGAGGGGAAGACCCTCCAGATTTCTGGCAAAAGCAGAAATAACTGCTATTTACATTTTATTTCAATCAGTACCCAAAAAATGACCAAATGGGACTTGGCTTAGTAAATTGGAATCAGATTGATTTTGATATAAAACATGATCCTTTAGAAATCTAGCCAGTAAACCCCAAGATTTCTGGGGTGCAAGTGAAAAAAATTGTTTTTAAGAGTTTCTGTAGGTAAGGTCTCAGACTGAGAAGCTGGAGAACAACGTCAAATACTTACTGGGAAAATCTATAGACCTGGGAAATAGATCTAGGAGAGAATCTGTGGATCATTGGACTTCCCGAAAACTATGACCAAAAAAAGAGCCTAGATTCTATTTTACAGGAAATTATCAAAAAGAATTGTCCAGGGATAATAGAAACAGAAGGGAAAATAGGTGTTGAAAGAATTCATCAAATACCTTCTGAAATAGACCCTAAAAAAAGAACACCACGGAATATTGTGGCTAAGCTGCAAAATTACCACACAAAGGAGAAAATCCTGCAAGCAGCTAGAAAAAAACAATTTAAATACCAAGGTGCCACAATAAGGGTCACACAAGATCTGGCTGCCTCCACATTAAAAGATAGAAGGGCCTGGAACCTGATATTCTGAAAGGCAAAAGATCAAGGATTGCAACCAAGAATAAACTACCCAGCTAAGTTTAGCATCTTTTTTCCATGGAAGAAGATGGTCATTCAATGAAATAGAGGAATTCCATATGTTTCTAAGAAAAAACCAGACTTAAACAAAAAATTTGATCTACATCCACAAGACTGAAGAGAAACAGAAAAAGGTACACAGAACCCTTGAGAACTATATTTCTGTTGTGGGTATATAAAAAATACTCAAGGATAATTTGATTTTACTGATATAAAAGAAAAAAAAGGAGGGGATGTAGTAAAGGGGAGGGGGTAGTATCAGAAAAAGGGGAGGGTGTGATAAAAAGAGGGAAACTACATCCCAGGAAGAGGCATAGAAAATACAACATATCTGAGGGAATTTAGAGAGGGGGAGAATCATTGTGTAAATCTTACTCTCATCAGAAGAGGCTCAAAGAGTAAATAATTGTCATATTTGTTTTTCAGAGAATTCTCTCTCACCTCATTAAAAGGGGGGAGAGGAAAAGGGAAAAGGAAAAGGAGAATAAGGGAAGGGACGTGGAGGGAGGGGGAGGGATACTAAAAAAAAAAAAGGGAGGGCTGCGTGTCACAAGGGGGGTCTATAAATTGAATATTGGGGAAGGGGTTCAGGGGGGTCAAGGGAAAAAAGCATAATCTGGGGATAAGATGATGGCAGGAAATACAGAATTAGTAATTTTAACTGTAAATTTGAATGGGATAAATTCTCCCATCAAACAGAGACGGATAGCAGACTGGATCAAAAGTCAGAACCCTACAAAATGTTGTTTACAGGAAACACACTTAAAGATACATATAGAGTAAAGGTAAAAGGTTGGAGCAGAATCTATTATGCTTCAGGTAAAGCCAAAAAAGCAGGGGTAGCTATCCTTATCTCAGATCAAGCAAAAGCAGAAGTTGATCTAATTAAAAGAGATAAGGAAGGAAACTATATCCTGCTGAAAGGTAGCATAAATAATGAAGCCATATCAATACTAAACATATATGCACCAAGTGGTATAGCATCTAACTTTCTAAAGGAAAAATTAAGAGAGTTGCAAGAAAAAATAGACAGTAAAACTATAATAGTGGGAGATCTCAACCTTGCACTCTCAGATTTAGACAAATCAAACCACAAAACAAACAAAAAAGAAATTAAAAAAAGTAAATAGAACATTAGAAAAACTAGGTATGATAGACCTTTGGAGAAAACTGAATGGCAATAGAAAGGAATATATTTTCTTCTCAGCAGTTCATGGATCCTATACAAAAATTAACCATATATTAGGACATAAAGATCTCAAAATTAAATGTAAGAAGGCAGAAATAATAAATGCCTTCTTCTCAGACCACAATGCAATAAAAGCTACATTCAGTAAAAAGTTAGGGATAAATAGACCAAAAAGTAATTGGAAACTGAATAATATCATCTTAAAGAATGACTGGGTGAAAGAGCAAATTATAGAAACAATTAATAATTTCACCCAAGATAATGACAATAATGAGACATCATACCAAAATCTGTGGGATGCAGCTAAAGCAGTAATAAGGGGAAATTTTATATCTTTAGAGGCTTATTTGAAGAAAATAGAGAAAGAGAAGATTAACGAATTGGGCTTGCAACTTAAAAGGCTAGAAAAAGACCAAATTAAAAACCCCCAACCAAAAATTAAACTTGAAATACAAAAATTAAAAGGAGAAATCAATAATATTGAAAGTAAAAAAAAACTATTGAATTAATAAATAAAACCAAGAGTTGGTTTTATGAAAAAGCCAATAAAATAGATAAACCTTTGGTAAATTTGATCAGAAAAAGAACGAGGAAAATCAAATTGTTAGTCTTACAAATGAAAAGGGGGATCTTTCCACCAATGAAGAGGAAATTAGAGAAATAATAAGGAGTTACTTTGCCCAACTTTATGCCAATAAATTTGATAACTTAAGTGAAATGGATGACTTCCTCCAAAAATATAGGCTTCCTAGATTAACAGAGGATGAAATAAATTGCTTAAATAGTCCCATTTCAGAAAAAGAAATAGAACAAGCTATTAATCAACTCCCCAGGAAAAAAATCCCCTGGACCAGATGGATTTACATGTGAATTCTACCAAACATTTAAAGAACAAATATCCCCAATGCTATATAAACTATTTGAAAAAATAGGGAATGAAGGAGTCCTACCAAACTCCTTTTATGACACAGACATGGTACTGATACCTAAACCAGGTCGATCAAAAACTGAGAAAGAAAATTATAGACCAATCTCCTTAATGAATATTGATGCTAAAATCTTAAATAAGATATTAGCAAAAAGACTTCAGAAAATCATCCCCAGGATAATACACTATGATCAAGTAGGATTCATACCAGGAATACAGGTCTGGTTTAATGTTAGGAAAACTATTAGTATAATTGACCATATTAATAATCAAATTAATAAAAACCATATGATCATCTCAATAGATGCAGAAAAAGCATTTGACAAAATCCAACATCCATTCCTACTAAAAACTCTTGAGAGTATAGGAATAAATGGATTATTCCTTAGAATAATCAGGAGCATATATTTAAGACCGTCAGTAAGCATAATATGCAATACAAATAAAATGCAACCTTTCCCAGTAAGATCAGGAGTGAAACAAGGCTGCCCACTATCACCATTACTATTCAATATAGTACTAGAAACGCTAGCCTCGGCAATAAGAGCCGAGAAAGAGATTCAAGGAATTAGAGTAGGAAATGAGGAAATCAAACTATCACTCTTTGCAGATGACATGATGGTATACTTAGAGAACCCCAAAGACTCTGCTAAAAAGCTATTAGAAATAATTCAGAATTTTAGCAAAGTGGCAGGATACAAAATAAATCCACATAAATCCTCAGCATTCTTATATATCACCAACAAAATGCAACAGCAATAGAATTCCATTCCAAACAAATGTTGAGAGTATAAAGTATTTGAATACTCCATATATACTCCAAAGAATAGTCAGGAATTATATGAGAAAAATTACAAAACACTTGCCACAAAAATGAAGTCAGATTTAAATAATTGGAAAGACATTCAGTGCTCTTGGATAGGCCGAGCGAATATAATAAAGATGACAATACTCCCCAAACTAATCTATTTATTTAGTGCTATACAAATCAGACTCCCAAGAAACCATTTTAATGACCTAGAAAAAATAACAACAAAATTCATATGGAAGAATAAAAGGTCGAGAATTGCAAGGGAACTAATGAAAAAAAAGTCAGAGGAAGGTGGTCTAAGTGTACCTAAAGCTATATTATCTAGCAGCAGTCACCAAAACCATTTGGTACTTGCTAAAAAATAGAACGGTAGATCAGTGGAACAGATTAGATACAAAGGACAAAAAAGGGTACATCTATAGCGATCTAATCTTTGACAAACCCAAAGATACCAACATTAGGGGCAAAAATTCATTATTCGGAAGAAACTGTTGGGAAAACTGGAAATTAGTATGGCAGAACTTAGATGTGGATCCACACTTAACACCATATACCAAGATAAGATCAAAATGGGTCCATGATTTAGGCATAAGGAATGAGATCATAAATAGATTAGAGGAACAGAGAATAGTCTACCTATCAGACCTGTGGAGGAGGAAGGAATTTATGACCAGAGTAGAATTAGAGATCATTATTGATCATAAAATAGAAGATTTTGATTACATCAAACTAAAAAGTTTCTATACAAACAATACTAATGCAAACAAGATTAGAAGGGAAGTAACAAATTGGGAAAATATTTTTAAAAGTAAAGGTTCTGACAAAGGTTTCATTTCCAAAATATATAGAGAACTGACCCTGATTTATAGGAAACCAAACCATTCTCCAATTGATAAATGGTCAAAGGATATGAACAGACAATAATCAGATGATGAAATTGAAACTATTTCCACTCATATGAAAGAGTGTTCCAAATCACTACTGATCAGAGAAATGCAAATTAAGACAACTCTGAGATACCACTACACACCTGTCAGATTGGCTAAGATGACAGGAACAAATAATGATGAATGTCGGAGGGGATGTGGGAAAACTGGGACACTGATACATTGTTGGTGGAGTTGTGAAAGAATCCAGCCATTCTGGAGAGCAATTTGGAACTATGCCCAAAAATTGTCAAACTGTGCATACCCTTTGACCCAGCATTGCTGTTATTGGGATTATATCCCAAAGAAATACTAAAGAGTGGAAAGGGACCTGTATGTGCCAAAATGTTTGTGGCAGCTCTTTTCATAGTGGCTAGAAACTGGAAGTTGAATGGATGTCCATCAATTGGAGAATGGTTGGGTAAATTGTGGTATATGAAGGTTATGGAATATTATTGCTCTGTAAGAAATGACCAGCAGGAGGAATACAGAGAGGCTTGGAGAGACTTACATCAACTGTTGCTGAGTGAAATGAGCAGAACCAGAAGATCACTATACACTTCAACAACAATACTGTATGAGGATGTATTCTGATGGAAGTGGAAATCTTCAACATAAAGAAGATCCAACTCACTTCCAGTTGATCATTGATGGACAGAAATAACTATACCCAGAGAAGGAACACTGGGAAGCGAATGTAAATTGTTAGCATTCGCTTCCCAGTGTTCCTTCTCTGGGTATAGTCTGTCTATCTACCCAGGTTACTTATACCTTCGGAAGCTAATAATTAATGTACAACAAGAAAATGGTATTTACACACATATATTGTATCTAGGTTATATTGTAACACATGTAAAATGTATGGGATTACCTGCCATGGGGAGAGGGAGTGGAGGGAGGGAGGGGATAATTTGGAAAAATGAATTAAAAAAAAAAGAATTAAATGTATGTGAAGTTCTTTGACACCATAAAAAAAAGAATATTAATAGCAGAAAGTATGGCTTCAGTGATGCTGGCCACTCCTACAGTTCTGAGCGCTAGAGGGGATTAGTAAGTGGATCAAGACAACCCATAGTAAAATGTGGAACATAAATTGTAGAATATAATTCTGATATTAGGGAGAATACAAAGAAGAATAAATTAGTCAAATAAGATATATTGAGATTCTCCAAAAAGTTTGTGGTCATGTGAGTGTTGAGAAGTAAGATGAGAATTTGGTGGTAAGTAGAATGGGTTCAAGGTTGCAACTGAGCTGATATAGGGGATGAAGAAAAGGTAAGAGTACAAAATACTTCCATGTTTTTGACTCTAGAATAATTATGGCCATCTCAATGGAGAAGCAGATTTACTGGGAAAAAAAGTTTTTCTCTATATTTCCATTCCCTAGTACTTCACATATAGTAGGTTCTTACTGATTTTTATTCATTTCAAATTATGTATAAGTTGAATTTGATTGTGTGTAACACCTAAAGGAAATGTTTCATAGGCATCTGGAAATGTGGGATCAGTGCTTCAGGTAGATATTGAGTTTGAGTATATGGAATTTAGGAATAATGTATGTTTTAGGAGTAGATACTAAGATTTCCAAAAGGTATATAAAGAGAAGAGGATGAGGAAACTTTGGTGCTTAGCATACTCATTAAATTCAGAAAAAGTTAACAGTGAAGTGAGAGATATGCTTGACTTGTCTTAAGCAATTAGAGAAATCCACATGATTAATTTCTATTTCAGTTTTCAAAATGTGCTCTTTGCCTCAAGGTTTGAATAAGCATTTACATAATTTTAAAACATAAATAATGAAAACATTGCTGATTTAGAAAAGTCCTGCATTACATCAATGCATGGCTATCTTTTCCTCCCAGAAGAAACATCTTCCCTCTGAATCTTAACACTTCCTTTTCCCCAGTAAAATGGAGTTATAAGACAACACACTATAGACAAGGTCCATAATGGAAAGGCATTTTGATATTTTAAAAATGTGATTTGACAGATCAGGTAGTGTTTTTGAATTGAGCTTGTGAAAACTTTATGAATTTTTTATGATTAACTGTGTGTAATATTATTTGGTTACCAAAAGATAAATATTTCTAGAGAAGAAACAGAAGACAGATGGAAGAAATGCAGAAAAAATGGGAAAAAAAACCTGAGATAATTATATAAATCCCCAAACACTTTAACTTCCTTATGACATAGCTGTGCCTAGGAATACATTGCACTAAGTGAAAGCACTGATATTTGGAAAATTTGGACCATAAAATAGCAATTTGGATAATCTGCAACAAAATTTTCCATTTTAGGGCCTGATATCTCAAATGTCTGCTTGCATTAATCAAATTGACAGCACAATTACCAGATGTTCTATTTGCTTTGTGTTGTGTAGACACAAATATGTTTACATATTATGAAATGAAAACTCAGGATATAAACATAGAGATTTTCTTTTTGTTTTATTTTGTTCTAAATTGAATGGATTAACTAGTGCTTTTGAAGACTTCAGTCTGTTTTGACTACTTGACTTCTATTTCTTGTTCTCTTGCATTGTGCTCTGGAATTAGCTAGGATTTTAAAGGACTGATACTGATATCCATAGCTGGCTTCTCTAACTTTTATTGTTTTCTTCATTGTTTCCTGACAGTAGCATCCTAAGTCTATTCTTTTGCACTTAGCTACTAAGTACAACTTGATCTCTTATTGGTTAACTATCTATGTGCTCTAAAGATCAAGGAATGAAATTAGTAGATGTGAAAGAGTCAGTCAGAGAGTGTAAATGACAGCTTTCAATTGTATGGGGTTAGGGATGATAGAAAGAATTGCAGATTCTCACCAAAGAAGTATTGACATTTCCTAATCAGAGAACATTTAGAAGAAGCTATAGGGAAAAAAAAAAGAGTAAAGAAAAAATAGTTTACAGCCAGGAAGGTTATCAGTATTTACTGAATTTGAATTGTTATAATGTCAAATGATTCTAATTTGAAGGGCTTTTACTTCATGGTTAGCTGTAGATGAAGAACCATAGTCCCTTAATCCCATCCTAATGAAGGACATGAAAGGAAACAAAAATCAAGATTACCCAAAAGCAAAATAAATAAAACCAAACATTTTTTAAAGGCAGAACAAAATTTCCAGAGTAACATAAGATAATAACCCGCAAAATTCTAGATAAATATGCAAATATGAAAGGGGAAAAGGACACAAAGAAAGTGATTTAATTTTGTTTCATCAAATTGCTATTTCACACACGCACACAGACACATATATGTAGTTTGGTTATTTTATGTTCATCCTTATACATAGATATATCTGTTTAGAATTTTATCTACTATTTAAGTTTTTCAAGTTGTAAAATTTAATGTAAGACATGAATAGGATGCACAGGATGGGAAGAAATGGATCTGTTTTTGGAAGAAATATGAAAATTGTTGAGGTCATGGATTCATTATTCTTTACCACCAACACAAAATTTAAAACAACCTATGTACTCTAAATTTCTTATATTAATACTGTGTTCTTAGTTCAGTTAGACTTCTATTCATAAATAAAAAAAAATCTATCCTTGTCAACTTTTATGATTTTTTTTGCATCTTTAATTGGCAGATCTTTCTCATAATATTATCTACATATTTCTCAGGTTTTAGGAGCTTTTTGTTTGTTAATTTTGCATTACTTGATTTTTCCCTCTTTCTTTCTAAGTAAACTGAAGCTTACATTCTTTCTTGAATCGAGAACACAAATAAAACCCAATACACATGAATCTCAAAATATTTTCAGCAGAATAAAAACAGTAAGGGGAACTACAACCATCCTTGAGATACCAGTCCATCCAAAACTAAAAGCAGCAGACATGTAGTGGATAATGAGAGCTGTAGATTTTGAACACTTAGATTATATTTAGTAGGTAAATTTGATGATAAGAAAATGTTGAGGGATAAGAGAATACATCTGTGACACAAAACATGATCAGACTGGTGGGGAAGGAAATATGTATGTTACTTATTTTTAGGGCAGATCAGTGGCTCAGTATATAGTCATTAACAGCTGAGATCAAATTTGTCCTCAGATATTTGCTAGCTGTGTGAACACAGACAAGTAAAAATCCTATCAGTTTTCTCATATGTAAAATGAGCCAGAGAAGGAAATGACAAATCACTTTGGTGGTGATCCCCACCAAAGAGTACAAGGAGTAATTGAAATGACTAAAAAGCCACAACAACAACTACTACTACTATTACTGTTAAAACTACTACTACTACTGCTACTGTGATGCCAGAGAAAATGAGGCAATCAGAGATTGGTTTTTAATCTTTACTGTGCAGTTTAAGGTTGTTGACCAGATGGGAGTCTTGTCTAAAGCATTTGGTGCAGCTAAACTGAGGCAGGGAACTTGTATAGGATTTTAGCCAATTAGGGTTTGCAAGCTGAATACATAACCTGGTATACAATCTCATAGATGGGAAAAGGTAGAAGGGGGGGGGGAGCGGCAAGGACACTGGGAGGATGGAAAAGCCATAATTCCCAGGAAAGATCATAACTTAATCCTGACAGGATACAGGTCAAGATAAGAAGGTCATGGACAGGAGACAGCAAGGTGAGGAGCAATACTCAAAAGGAGGGGGAATTTTCCTAGAAAGAATCAAGATAATGTATCTGGAGTTTAGGTAAAGATGATCAGAGCTTCACAATTTTTCCTGGGTTCTTTCTTAAAGTCAATTTTCCATTCTTAATAGCAAGGAAGAGGGTGTGGCTATGATTTTTTTTTTTCTATCCAGCACTCAACACTACATCTTACTTAAATTAGAATGATCATATAATTTCAAAGGATTAAAAATTTATAGCTGATGGTGACAACTACAGAATATCATTTTTTCCCCCTTTTTTGTGGTTGAGAGCCATCTTAATGGTCCATGACTTGAACTTGATGTTCTGATGCTTAATACCTGAGTGACTTAACAAGTCACAAACTCTTCCAGATTTGGTATTTACATCTATAAAATTAGACAAATAAACTAAAGCCACTCTGATATTCTTTACAGATCCAAATTTATAGCTGTACAATCAGCCACAACTGATTCTTTTCATCTGCCCTAATAGTTTGCGTAAGAATGGGCCTTTCACAACATATAACATAATGATGCATGAAGTATAATATTAATCTCAAGTTGCAAAAATAAAGAATGAAAAAGAAAAAAAAGAGATTAAAATTTAGAGGTAATTTCTCTTTTCAACTCTAAATATTGTTACCTGTTGATTTTATGGTCTTAATCCTCATCCTTCAACTTACTCCTCACTCTCATTTTCTTCATGGGCTTCACGTTCAACTATTAGATATTTAAGTATTTTCAATGCACAAGATCCTCACAATATCAAGATGGCAAGTTTATTCTCCATTTTGTTTTTTCTTTTTGGATAAATTCAGTATTTCATTTTCCTCTAATTCCCTGTAAAAACCATTTTTAAAATTTGGTGTTCAAAAAATGGAAAAACATATATATTCAACTGGGTAATTAAATCTATCTACAATTCAAGACAATAAGAGGGAAAGGGACTAAGACAAGAGAGCAGCAAGTCTACAAAATGGAATGATGATTGGGGGAAAGGGTAGTCAGAAAACCTTTTTGAAGTGAAACAGGGAGAAATGAGAGAGACAATAAATGGGAGAGGGAGGGATGAAAGGAAATACAGTCAGCGATAGTAACTATGGAAAAAAAAATTGAACCTAGTTTCTCTAATAAAGGGCTCATTACTCACAATGAAAACATCTATTCCCCCCCCCAGTTAATGTTCAAAAGTTAGGAAGAATTTCCATATAAAGTAATCAAAGTTGTCTATAGCCATATGAAAAAAAAAATTCTTACTATTGATTGGAGAAATTCAAATTAAAATAAATCTGAGGTAATACCACATACTTATTAGATTAGCTAACAGGGGGGCAGAGCTAAGATGTCAGAGAAGATACAGGTGAATTTGTAAGCTCCCTTCTACCCTCAATAACAATTAGTTAAATCAGCCTCAAAAATAATGCTGAGCTGATAAAAACCACAAGGATTAAAAACACAACTTACCAGCTGAAGAGAATCTGGAATTTCAACAGAAAAGGTTTGTTCCAAGGGGAGGAAAAAAAAAGACCAGCACAGACAGGGTTAGGAGCTAGCACACTGTGCTGATCGGGCTGGAAAGAACTCTGGGATCAGAGAAGCCACTGAGATAGAGGAGTCTGGCACAGGCTGTTAGCTCTTTTCTGCTTATAAAACAGCAGTTCAAAAGAGAAATCAAGCCACTTTAAAATATAAAGCCAGATCCTAAATTCACCCCAATCCAGAAGTGACCTAACAGATCTGGGCACGGCCTTCTACTGCCTGGGGCTTCTCCTTGGGGTAGTTGAGAGCCTGAACAGTGGGGACACAACCACAGGCAGCCTCCAATTCACATAGTGTGGGGTTCAGCCTGGAATTCTAGCAGCAGCGGAATTCCCAGAGAAGCAGAATCCCACAGAAGCGTAACCTTTGAAGTAGGGACAGCGGTTTCCAGGCAGACACTTCTGGTTTGAGCAAAGGGGCTTTTAATGTCAGCTAATATCCATGGCCCCATGGGAGGCATTGGCTGAGGGTTGTGATGCTTTCACTGTTCAGCCTTAAACCTTAGGGCAGTTGCTAGGCCACACAGCAGGGTCCTTCACTGGGTACTCCTCAAAGCTGCAGTGGCATTAACCACCACTGAGTCATTTCTGGGGAGGGGAGAAGGGAACTCTCTCCCAGAGCTCTCCCTTAGCTTAGGCACAAAATTCACTACATCCATCCCAAATGGGAGGAAGCTGGTAAATAAATAAATTTCTTACTCCAAGGGCAAACCCCAACAGATTTTTAACAATGAGTAAGAAGCTGAAGAGAACGATTGACACATTCTAGACAGAGAAAGAGTGGGTATCTAACCCTAAAGAAGCTAACAGCAGAATCTACAGATTCCCTAAAGGGGAATGATACCTGCCCCCCATCACATAACTCTCTCCTAGAACAGACTATTAAAAAATTAAGAGAGTTTGAAGAAAAATGGGGAAAGGAAAGAGAAGCTATGATAGAGAATAACAACATCCAGAAACTCAAGTTGGAAGAAATAAAGAATTCACAGAAGGTGCAGGGAAACAAAATTTGTGAATTAGAAAAGTTTAAAAACATCACAGGAAAGTAGGATTTCTGAATTGGAAAAAGAACATAACTCACTAAAAAAAAAATCGTGAAATGTAAAAAAAATCAACAGAGCAAAATAATTCATTTAAAAACTCAAATTGACATACACAAAAGAACTAAAAAATCTGAATGAAGAAACTACCTCATTAAAAATCAGGACTGAACAAATAGAAATTAATTATTCATTGAGAAACCAAGAATCAGTCAAACAAAACAAAACAAAACAAAACAAAAAAAAAAAAAAAAAAGAAAGAAAGAAAGAAAAGAAAAGCTAGAGAATAACGTCAAATGCTTATTGGGAAAATCTATATAGCTGGAAAATAGATCTAGGAGAGATAATCTGAGGATCATTGGACTTCCCGAAAACTATGATCAAAAAAAGAGCCTAGATGCAATTGTACAGAAAATCATCAAAGAGAACTGTCCAGAGATAATAGAAACAGAAGGGAAAATAGGTGTTGAAAGAATTCATCAAACACCTTCTGAAAAAGATCCTAAAAAAAGAACTCCATGGAACATTGTAGCTAAGCTGCAGAACTAACAAACTAAGGAAAAAATATTGCAAGCAGCTAGGAAAAAAACAATTCAAACATCAAGGTGCCACAATAAGGGTCACTCAAGATCTGGCTGCCTTCCCATTAAAGGATCAAAAGGGCCTGGAACCTGATATTCCAAAAGGCAAAAGAACTTGGACTGCAACCAAGAATAAACTACCCAGCTAATTTTAGCATTTTCTTCCATGGAAGAAGATTGGCATTTAATGAAACAGAGGAATTCCATTTGGTTCTAAGAAAAAAAAAATCAGACTTAAACAAAAAATTTGTTCGACATCCACAAGACTCAAGAGAAGCAGAAAAAGGTAAAAAGAACTCTTGAGAACTATATCTCTGTTGTGGATATAAAGAAAGTCCACATGGATAATTTGATTTTATTGATATAATATTTTTAAAAAGGGAAGTAGTAAAGGGAAGGGGATAGTATCAGAAAAAGGGGAAGGAGAGATAAAAAGAGGGAAACTACCTCCCAGAAAGAGGCAAAGAAAATCTATCACATCTGAGGGAATTTAGAGAAGGGGAGAAACATTGTGTGAATCTTACTCTCATCAGAGTAGGCTCAAAGAGTAAATAATTGACATATTGGTTTTTCAGAGAATTCTCTCTCACCTCATTAAAAGGGGGGGAGAGGAAAAGCAAAAAGGAAAAGAAGAATAAGGGAAGGGTACAAGAAAGGGGAAGGGACTTAAAAGGAGGGGTGAGGGATACTAAAAAGGGAGGGCTGTGTGACACAAGTGGGGTCTGTAAATTAAATATTGGGGAAGGGATTCAGGGGGGTCAAGGGATAAAAAAAAGCATAATCAGGGCATAATATGATGGCAGGAAATACAGAATTAGTAATTTTAACAGTAAATGTGAATGGGATAAACTCTCCCATCAAACAGAGACGGATAGCAGACTGGATTAAAAGTCAGAACCCTACAATATGTTGTTTACAGGAAAAAAATTTAAAGCAGGGAGATACATACAAAGTAAAAGTAAAAGGCTGGGGCAGAACCTATTATGCTTCAAGTGAAGTAAAAAAAAAAAAAAAAGCAGGGGTAGCCATCCTTATCTCAGATCAAGTAAAAGCAAAAATCGTTCTAATTAAAAGAGATAAGAAAGGAAACTATATCCTGCTAAAAGGTAGCATAGACAATGAAGCCATATCAATACTAAACATAAATGTACTAAGTGGTATAGTATCTAACTTCCTAAAGGAAAAGTTAAGAGAGTTGCAAGAAGAAATAGACAGCAAAACTATAATAGTGGGAGATCTCAACCTTGCACTCTCAGATTTAGACAATCAAACCACAAAACAAACAAGAAAGAAATTTAAAAAGTAAATAGAACATTAGAAAAATTAGGTATGATAGACCTTTGGAGAAAACTGAATGGCAATAGAAAGGAGTATACTTTCTTCTCAGCAGTTCATGGAATCTTTACAAAAACTGACCATATATTAGGACATAAAAATCTCAAAATTAAATATAGGAAGGCAGAAAGAGTAAATGCTTTCTTCTCAGATCATGATGCAATAAAAACTACATTCAATAAGAAGTTAGGGGTAAATACACCAAAAAGTAATTGGAAACTAAATAATCTCATCTTAAAGAATGACTGGGAGAAACAACAAATTATAGAAACAATTAATAATTTCACCCAAGATAATTACAATGATGAGACATCATACCAAAATTTATGGGATGCAGCTAAAGAGGTAATAAGGGGAAATTTTATATCTTTAGAACTTATTTGAACAAAATAGAGAGGGAGAAGATTAGTGAATTGGGCCTGCAACTTTAAAAGCTAGAAGACCAAATTAAAAACCCCCAACCAAAAACCAAACTTGAAATACTAAAATTAAAAGGAGAAATCAATAATATTGAAAGTTAAAAAAAATTATTGAATTAATAAATAAAGCCAAGAGTTGGTTTTATGAAAAAGCCAACAAAATAGATAAACCTTTTGTAAATATGATCAGAAAAAGGAAAGAGGAAAATGAAATTGTTAGTCTTAAAAATGAAAAGGGGGATCTTTCCACTAATGAAGAGGAAATTAGAGAAATAATAAGGAGTTACTTTGCCCAACTTTATGCCAAAAAAATTGATAACTTAAGTGAAATGCATGATTACCTCCAAAAATAAAGGCTTCCCAGATTAACAGAGGAGGAAGTAAGTTCCTTAAATAGTCCCATTTCAGAAAAAGAAATAAAACAATCTATCAATCAACTCCCCAGGAAAAAATCCCCAGGACCAAATGGATTTACGTGTGAATTCTACCAAAAATTTAAAGAACAATTAGCCCCAATGTTATATAAACTATTTGAAAAAATAGGCGATAAAGGAGTCCTACCAAACTCCTTTTATGACATAGACATGGTACTGGTACCCAAACGAGGTAGATTGAAAACTGAGAAACAGAACTATAGACCAATTTCCTTAATGAATATTGATGCTAAAATCTTAAATAAGATATTAGCAAAAAGACTTCAGAAAATCATCTCCAAGATAATACACTATGATCAAGTAAGATTTACACCAGGAAAGGAGGGCTGGTTTAATATTTGAAAAACTATTAGTATAAGCGACCATATTAATAATCAAATTAATAAAAACCATATGATCATCTCAATAGATGCAGAAAAAGTATTTGATAAAACACAAAATTGATTCCTATTAAAAATTCTTGAGTGTATAGGAATAAATGGACTATTCCTTAAAGTAGTCAGGAACATATATTTAAGACTTTCAGTAAGATAAACTGGAGCCTTTCCAAGTATGCTCAGGATTGAAACAAGTTTGCCCACTATCAACATTACTATTCAATATTGTATTAGAAATGCTAGCCTTGGCAATAAGAGCCGAGAAAGAGATTCAAGGAATTAGATTAGGAAATGAGGAAATCAAACTGTCATTCTTTGCAGATGATATGATGGTATACTTAGAGAACCCCAAAGACTCTTCTAAAAAGCTATTAGAAATAATTCAGAATTTTAGCAAAGTTGCTGGATACAAAATAAATCCACATAAATCCTCAGCATTTTTATACATCACCAAGAAAATGCAACAGCAAGAGATACAAAGAGAAATTCCTTTCCAAACAAATGTTGAGAGTATAAAATATTTGGGAATCCATCTACCAAAGAAAAGTCAGTAATTACATGAGCAAAATTATGAAACACTTGCCACAAAAATAGTCATATTTAAATATTTGGAAATCATTTAGTGCTCTTGGATAGGCCGAGCAAATATAATAAAGATGACAATACTCCCCAAACTAATCTATTCATTTAGTGCTGTACCAATCAGCCTCCCAAGAAACTATTTTAATGACCTAGAAAAAATAACAACAAAATCATATGGAAGAATAAAAGTCGAGAATTTCAAGGGAATTAATAAAAAAAAAAGTCAGATGATGATGGCCTAAATGTACCTGATCTAAAGCTATATTATCTAGCAGCAGTCACCAAAACCCTTTGGTATTGGTTAAGAAATAGACCAGTTGATTAGTGGAACAGATTATGTACAAAAAAAGGGTACAACTATAGCAATTTAGTGTTTGACAAACTTAAAGATACCAACATTTTGGATAAAAATTCATTATTTGAAAAAAAAACTGTTGGGAAAACTGGAAATTAGTATAGCAGAAATTAGATATGGACCCACACTAAGCACCATATACCAAGATAAGATCAAAATGGGTCCAAGATTTAGGCATAAAGAATGACACCATAAATAGATTAGAGGAACAGAGCATAGTCTACCTCTCAGACCTGTGGAGGAGGAAGGAATTTATGACCAGAGGAGAACTAGAGATCATCATTGATCACAAAATAGAAGATTTTTATTACATCAAACTAAAAATGTTTCTGTACAAACAAAACTAATGCAAACAAGATTAGAAAGGAAGTAATAAATTGGGAAAATATTTTTACAGGCATCATTTCCAAAATATATAGAGAACTGACTCTAATTTTTAAGAAATCAAACCATTCTCCAATTGATAAATGGTCAAAGGATATGAACAGACAATTCTCAGATGATGAAATTGAAACTATATCCACTCATATGAAAGAGTGTTCCAAATCACTACTGATCAGAGAAATGCAAATTAAGACAACTCTGAGATACCACTACACACCTCAGATTGGCTAAGATGACAGGAACAAATAATGATGAATGTTGGAGGGGATATGGGAAAACTGGGACACTAATGCATTGTTGGTGGAGTTCTCAAAGAATCCAACCATTCTGGAGAGCAATTTGGAACTATGCCCAAAAAGTTTTCAACCTGTGCATGCCCTTTGATCCAGCAGTGCTACTACTGGGCTTATATCCCAAGGAAATACTAAAGACGGGAAAATGACCTATATGTGCCAAAATGTTTGTGGCAGCTGTTTTTGTAGTGGCTAGAAACTGGAAAACGAATGGATGTCCATCAATTGGAGAATGGTTGGGTAAATTAAGGTATATGAAGGTTATAGAATAGTATTGCTCTATAAGAAATAACCAGCAGGATGAATACAGAGAAGTTTGGAGAGACTTACATGAACTGATGCTGAGTGAAATGAGCAGAACCAGAAGATAGCTGTACACTTCAACAACAATACTGTATGAAGATGTATTCTGATGGAAGTGGTTATCTTCAACATAAAGAAGATCCAACTCACTTCCAGTTGATCAATGATGGACAGAAACAACTACACCCAGAGAAGAAACACTGGGAATTGAATGTAAACTCTTAGCACTACTGTCTGGTTAGTTATATCTTTGGAATCCAATTCTTAACATGCAACAAGAAAATTGGATTTACACACATATATTGTATATAGGTTATACTGTAACACATGTAAAATGTATGGGATTGCCTGTCATCTAGGGGAGGGAGTACAGGGAGGGAGGGGAAAATTTGAAAAAATAAATACAAGGGATAATGTTATAAAAAAAATTACTCATGCATATGTACTGTCAAGAAATTTGTAATCATAAAATTAATAAAAAAATTAAAATTAAAAAATAGATAATAGGACAGAAAAGGAAAGTGATATTTACTGTGGAGTTGTGAAGGGAAAATGAGACATTAATGCATTGTTGGTAGAACTGTGAACATATTAAACCATTCTGTAGAGCAATTTAGAACTATACCCAAAGGGCTATAAAAATCACATATAGCCTTTAACTTTTCAATACCAACACTAGTCTGTATCTGAAAAGAGATAAGAAAACAACAAAAAAATTAAGAATCAATAGATACAAAATTATTTGTATTTTGGTGACAATGAATTAGAAGTTGAGGGGATGCCCATCAACTGAGAAATGACTAAACAAATGTGATATATGATATGATAGAACACAATTCTATTGTAAGAAACAGTGTGCAGGATGTTCGCAGAAAAAAAACTGAAAAGACTTAAGGCAATTGTACTATGTACAAAGTAAGAACATTGTAAATGATTGGTTATGAATGACAACTATTTTCAGCAATTCAATGATCCATGATAACTCTGAAGGACTTAGGAAAAAATATGTTATCTATCCCTAGGGGAAAAAAAATATTGTTGTCTGAATACAGATTGAAGGATGTGTTATTGTTTTCTTATTTATTTTTTGTTTATTTTTTTTTTTTACTATTTTCATTTTTTGAGGGTATTTTTCTGGTCTATGTTTTCTTTCATAACATGAATCATATTTTGCATGATTACATATTTATAACCCATATTAAACTGTTTGTCTTCTTAATTGGAGTGATGAAAAGGAAAGAAAGGAGAAATTTGGAATTCAGAATTTTAAAAATTAATGTTAATATTGTCAAAATTTCTATTCAGTTCTGGTTTTTTCATCAAGAATTCTTGAAAGTTGGGGCAGCTAGGTGGTGAAGTGTATAGAGAGCACCTCTGAAGGCAGGAGGACCTGAGTTCAAATCTGCTCTCAGACACTTAACACTTCCTAGCTGTGTGACCTTGGGCAAGTCACTTAACCCCAATTGCCTTTGCAAAAAAAAATAAAAGAATTCTTGAAAGTCCCTCTTGTAAATTTTCCTAAACTAATTTATTTATTTAGTGCTATATCAATCAAACTCCCAATTAACAATCTTACTAACTTACAAAAAACAACAACAAAATTCATCTGGAAGAACAAAAGGTCAAGGATATATATATATTTATTTTTTATATATGTATATATTTTTTTGTGATGAAAAGCTTTATTGATTAGGAAAAGACACCAAGATGTCTTGGTGGGCAAGATCAGCTTCAAGAGTGAAGTGATGTTGCCAAGAGACATTTTTCTCAAAGCCTATTTTATAGAGATACAGAACAATAGAACAGAATTGCACCAGAAATGGTACATTCTTTAGAAAATCTTTTCTCCTGCTTCCAGAGGATGTGGGGTAAATCCATTTAAGTTTGTTTACATCACTTTGTAGGGCTATCCACCCTCATCATCTTCCCCCTCAAACAATAAGCACAATTTCTTTTGGAAAAGGGTTTGATGGTCTTAAATCTTCTATAGTTACTTCCTGCTGGAAAGGGCAGTAGAGTTCACCCTAAAGGAGAAAAAAGGGGAGTGGTACTTGGGGGCCAGAAGCAAGATCTGAAAGCAGCAGCTCTAGTGTCCAGTGGATGTGGACTTTGTATATCAGTTGTCTCAAGATTCCCAGGTCACAATATTCTAAGGATTTTTTTCCTTAGACTTAAAAAAGAGCTTTGTTATTTCCTTCCTCAAGGAAAATTTACTTTGAGGTTGCTCTTAGGGAGATAAATATAAAGATTGTGCAAAACTGTTCACAAATTTCCCATTATATTCTAGATATAAATAGTGAAGAGAGAGTGAATATATAGAGGTGTATACATTCTCCAGGAAGCAATATAGATTAGCATTCATAGAAGAAGGATTGCATTTACAATTAGGAATATCTTAAATGGCAAATTATCTATCTATCTGTCTGTCTATCTTTATCTCTGTGTTTATGTATCTATATCCAATGTATCTATCAATTATCTATTATCCATTTATCTAATGAAAAGTGTAATAAAAACCAAATATTATGGGAAAAAAAAAAAAAAAAAAAAGATCCCCAGGTCACAAGAGAAGTTGGAACTTTGCAGCCTGAAGCCTAAAGGAAACAAATCTCACCTGCAATCTGAAAATGCAGGGATCAAATATGAGCAAAAGAATAATAATCAGAAGATAAGTTAGTATAGGGGCCAGTAGTGACCATATCCAGGAACTCCACCCAGAGGAGAACTTGGTGGGGGGAGGGCATGAGAAACTGCTCATGGATGTCTTACATCAAGGCAGCCTTTTGTAAGATTCTCTCAGTGTGCGGCTCAACTTTCCTTGAGTTGTTAATATATATACAGTAAGAGGTATTGACTTGAGCACAGATCCCTCCACTTGAGGCAAGAAGATAATCTAAAGCCATGCCATTATCCAAAACCATATTAACCAACGAGTCAAGAGATTCCTGGATCTCTCTCAAGGAATGAGCCATTTTGTTGGCAAATTGGTGGATTGTGGCTGTCAGGTTGGAGAGAATGTTTTCATGCTCTTAAGTATCCAACCCAGGGAATTAGCATCCCAGCCCCTTTCTTCAAGTACCACAGAGCATTCTCCCAAAATCTCCACTTATGTCTCTCAGAGGAGTGGGGGCTGCATCTGGGGTACTGGCATTGTATATAATGAAAGGGGTAATCAAGTGGCCTAAAGTGCAAGACCCTTAGTGTTTGGAGGGCATTAAGCCCTTAAGAGAGAATCACAAGTGGGAGAGGGTTCCAATCATAGCCATTTCTCTTAACAGGCCTTTGAGAGGTACTGGAGGAGGAAAGCATATCCCTTAGGTGCACAAATGGTACTTGAGGTTAGATTCTGAAGCAGTCTCCTGGTTGCTTGGCCCCATAGATGAGTATAGTCGCAAAGCAATCTATCAATTGGAATATTAGTTTTCAAGAGGTTATGCAGAAGCTTTAAGGAAGGAGTCTTAGAAGCAAGGTGAAGGAGTTTGCCAGGATAATCCTGGAATGGGTTCCCCACAGTCACTTTCTGGGAAGGCGCATGATCAAAAGTGCACCCTCACCTGTGACCCTTTCACACAGCTGGTGCAAGTTGCCAAGGTGAAATTACAGTAGGCCTGAGAGAGATCACATTCATTTGCACCTACAGTGTTGGTATTACAGGTCAGTGTCCCCACATCAGGGATATGACCTGGCCATCATGGGAAACAGTGACATCCACTTTCTCTGTAGTGTGATGATATGTAGATGCAAGATTCTTCTCAGCCAGAAAGCAAGGCACAGTGGTGTCAGAGTAGTTCCTTTGAGGGTTAGCTAGTGCGAAGGGAGTGGCATCTAGGAAGGAAATAGTGGCACGTGGGAATGGGGCCTTTGCAAATAGTGAATTAGGCCGCATCTGTGGGCCACCCTGGGGGTGGTGATGGCATACCCAGCAATCCTGGACACCCCCATTACCTGCAGAGTCCCCTAGTCTGACCAGGAAGTTGTCACCCCAATGGCGAAGGCCCACAAAGTAAGACCAGGAAAGCTAGAGAGAGAGCAACAGAGAGGTAAAAAAAGCAGCATTTTTAAATCTAGAAATATAAATCCAGCTGGAGGACCCTTCCAGTTTAATTTCAGTTGGAGTGGTTTAGAATGACCTTGTATGGGCCTTTCCACTTTATGCCTAGAGGGTCGGATCTCTGGGGCTTCCAAGTTTTCAAATACACCATATCACCTGGATTGATGGAGGATGGGGTTTGGTTTGAAGCTTCCAGGGGCTTAGGGAGGTGCTCAGGGAGGTGCTCATTTGCATATTCAGAGAGTCTTTTGAAATGCACTGAGCTGAGTGGTGAACTCTGTGACTCCATGCAAATCAATCTACTAGAATGTCAGTAATTAAGAAAGGCCTCCCATACAAAAGTTCAAAAGGACTTAGTTTAATTATTTCCCAGGGGGCAATTCTAACTCTTAGTAGCCCCAATGGGAGATTCTTTATCCAGTCTCCCCTAGTCTCAAAACAGAGTTTAGTAAGGACCCTCTTAAGGGTATGATTCATTTTTTCTACCTTCCCAGAGGTTTGAGGATGCCAAGCAGAGTGGAGATGATAAGAGATGTTAAGTGCCTTGGCTATTCCTTGGGTTACCTGAGAAATGAAGGTCGGCCTGTTATCACTCTGCAAAGAGCTGGGCAAACCAAAACGTGCTATGATCTCCTTAAGCAAGCATTTAGATACTTCATGGGCCTTCTCAGTCCTAGAAGGAAAGGCTTCCACCCAGTTAGTGAATGTATCAACAAATACCAAAAGCAGCTTAAAACCTCTACAAGGGGGCATATGCATGAAGTCTAGTTGCCAATACTCACCAGGGTATGTGCCTCTCCTCTGGACTGGCTTTAGGAGAGGTGAGGGCTTAACAACTCCCTCAGGATTTTCCCTGGGCACAGACTGGGCAGGGCCAGCACGTCTGTTTGATTGTTTCTCCCAGTTTGTGGCCAATGAAAACGCACTTCACCAGGGAATGGAAAGTATTTCTCCCCAGGTGTGTGGCCTGGTGCAGACCAGAGATTAGTTTCCACTGACTTGCCTCCGGGATTAAGAGGGCGTTTGAAACCAATCAGAGGAGGAAAGGCTATACTCCCTTTCCTTTCCTTTGCAAGAGCTATTTCCTGTGAGCTATAGGAAAGAACAAAAGACTCAGGCAGCTGGGGTATTAAAGGTGTTATCAGTGGTTAAAAGAGCAGCAACTCTGGCAGCTGAATCTTCCAGCCTATTCCCCTTTGCTTGAGGTGAATCTCTCCTCTGGTGCCTTTTACAAAATATGACTGAGACCTCTCTAGGTTCACAGACAGCTTGCAATAGATGCAGAATTTCTCCCGCATGTTTAATGGGAGAGGTTTTTTTGCTGTCAACAGGCCCATTTCTTTCCAAATAGCTCCATGAGCAGGCAAAATATGGAAAGCATATTTGGAATCAGTGTAAATATTGACTCTCATCCCCTTCCCCAGTTCTAAGCCCTGGTTAATTCGGTGAGCTCCAATTCCTGTGCAAAAGTCCCAGGAGGCAATGGCTTGGCCTCCAGGGTGTTATGAAGAGACACCACTGCATAACCTGCCTTTCTCTCCATTCTTGAAAAAGCCAGACCCATCTGTGAACCACTCCCTGTCTGGGTTCTCAAGGTGGGTGTCCTTTAAGCCAGATCTGCTGCAGTATACAGAATCTATGACTTCCTCACAATTATGGACAATCTCTCCCAATTGAGAGATGTAAGAAAGAAGAGTGGCAGCATTTCAACTGTGACAGACTCAGAGAATCAGGTCAGGGGTATCTAGTAGGAGAGCCTGGTACCTAGTAAGCCTCCCACTCGAGAACCACTGATGCCCTTTGGTTTCTAGAATGCTTTGGAGTCTGTGGGGGGTTAAAACCTCTAATGGCTGACCCAGAGTCAGTTTGGAGGCTTCCTCAATTAACAGTGCTGTGGCAGCCACTGTGCTGAGACTAGAAGGCCATCCTAGGAAAACCTAGTCCAACTTCTTTGAGAAATAAGCCACAGGCCTGGGATCAGTCCCTAGAGGCTGAGTGAGGACTCCCAACACCTGCCCATGCCTCTCATCTACATACAGAGTAAAAGGTTTCTGTAAATTAGGCAAAGCAAGGGCAGGGGACAGTTTAGCTTACAGATTTTTAAAAGCCTTGACCTGCCCAGGTCCCCATTCAAGAGGAAGATTATCAAGACCTTGAGTAGAATCATAGAGGGGTCCGGGAATAATCTCAAAATTAGGAAAGAGATTATCTGGAGGTTAGAGCAGAGAGAATTGGGCTCCCAGGTTCATCATCATCAAATCACTACCCATCAATGAGCTGGAATGTGGAAACATGAGGTCCCCTAGACGGCAAGACAGGGAGAGGGTTTCCAAACAATTTCTATGTCTTTCTTCAATTCCCATCACCTTATGGGGAGAGAGGCAAGAGGGACCTGACCTGACTCTTGAACAGAACAGAAAGAGAAGCCCCCATATCAAAGAGAAATGAGATTAGCATACCTGCTACATCCAAAGTTACCCAAGGCAGCATGGCTTTGTTGATGGAGGAAGGGGGACTAAGCCCAGGGCCTCGCCAGTCCAAGTCTGGAGAGGCCTATAGGGCCAGGCTGGGGGCTGTGGTCCTCCCCTTCCCTGGACAGTTGCTCTTCCAGTTTTCTGTTTGTATGCATGGTGAGGGTCTGGAGGCCAGGTCCTCTGAGGAAAATTCCTTGTCCAGTGGCCATGTTGGCTGTACCTAAAGCACAAACTTTGGGGCCCCTTGAAAATAGCGGTAGCCAGAATCTGTGCCTGCTCTCTGTTCTTTACTCTGGCCTTTTGGTCCTCCTCTTGATCCCTGTTATTAAATACCCAAAAGGCAACTTCCAATAATTGAGTCATGGGAGTCTGGGGCCCTAGAGCCAGTTTCTGCAGCTTTCTTCTTATATCTGGGGAAGACTGATTGATAAAATGTATAGAAAGGACAGTAGTCCCCTCTGGAGAAGTGGGATCCAGTTTGGTGTACATCCTAATAGTTTTTACAAGGTGACCCTGAAATAAAGCAGCTGGTTGGGTGATTTCTCTAAGTTTATCGTAATTCACCTGCTTTTTAATCCTCTTTTTCCTGCCTTGAGTGAGGCAGGTTAGGAGATGATCCCTCTTCTCTCTATCCCCACTCCCCTCCTGATCTCCCCAGGACATGGTGCTGGGGAGCAATAGCTTTAAACCCCTCAATAAACTTGGTGAAATTCCAGAGTATCTGCCCAGTTTCTCCTTGATTGGACAAGGAGAAGGGCATTTGCACTCTAAGCATTCCCCTCCCAGGGTTGGCCATTTCCCTCATGGAGCAAAGCTTAGAGGAGGTAGTTAAGTCAGAGTACAGAGCCACAGCTGAAGCAGAATCAGGCTCTGGGGGAATCTGTGATCCCCCTGCTGATAAGGGGGCAGCTCTGGAGGCAAGTTAGGAGTGTCCTGCTGGGGGTCACACGGGGGGGGGGGTAGACAGTCCTTACTCCCCCAAAGGAGTGGAAAAGAGACGGTCCTTCAGGGTATCAGCTTTTGTCTCCAGTTCCCCCTCAGTAAAATTAACCAGAAACATCCTGCAAGTTAACTGCAATTTAGGATCCTGAGAAAGACCCTTGAAGGTCTGAACATAGGCAACTTCAGTCTACTTACCTTGTTTCCTGCAAAATAAGTATAATTCCCTAATAGTAGTGAAATTGATTAAGCCATAAATTGGCTATACATAGTGGTTGTCTAACTTATATTGAGGCCAGACAGTATGGCAAAAATGAATGAGCCTTTTCGATCTTAAATATTTCAAGCTGAATTTGTCCCTATTTTTCAAGAGACAGCCCAATGTTGAATCTTTAGGGATGGAGGAGAAGAGCTGGCCCATCTTTGCCACTACACAAGCCTGAAAACTTCCCACTTCTATAGCTTGATCCTCACTAGATATCGCTTATGAAGATCCAACAAATGCTCTCTTCAGTAAAAAGGCTGTATAGTTTAGAAATGAAGCCTTTATCAGATCCTTTGGATGTAAAAATGTTTTCCCAGTTTATTGTTTCCCTTCAAATCTTGTCAGGGCAGGGGTGGAAAATTTACAGGGAGGACTCTACCACAAGTTGGCTGCTCTGCTTTAGTTGCAAAGCATTAGATCATCAGAGAAGTTAAAGCCAAAGGTAGAGGATACTCCAAAAACACAAGAATCTAACATGATCTGGCTACACCAACACAGCACTGAAAGTGAGTGACTCAGCATAGACCACAACACAGCTGTGCAGCTACATTCTGCAGTACAGCACTTTTGCCAGGGACAGTCATACTTCTGCACAGCAAGGGAGCTCTCCTTGGGACAATCACAAATCTGCATGGTGGAGGGGACTCTGCCCGGGGCACCCACAAATCTGCACAGCATGGGGCTCTGCCTAAGGCAATAGAACTTCCACAAGGCAGAGACACTTCCCTTGCAGGACTCTTCCCAGGACAATTGCTAATCCCCACAGAGGAGTTCTGCCTGGAGGAGTGACACTTTCCTTGCTCAAACTCTATTCTCAGGGAAGTCACTAACCTGAACAGTGGGACTCTTCACAGGGCACTTCTGCAGCTCGGCCAGTGCTACCCAAGGCAGAGACACTTATGGTGCAGGGCTTTTCCTAGGACACTTCAGCAATTCCACAACACTTAGCAGCCCATTTGCAGGACAGCTACTGTCCATATATCAATCCCTACTCTGTAGAGAAAGCTGATAACACCCTGGCTCTAAAGGCAGACATAAAAAACTTCTTAAAAAACGAGTAAGAAGGCCAACCATATGCTAACCATTAATAACTTCCATACAGAAAGAGAGCAGGTTTTCAATCCTGAGGAGACTAATGGAAGTCTCCAGACAAAATGCCAAAGGAGGCTGTAACCTGATCCCCATCACACAAGGCTTTCCTAGAAGAAATTATAAAATATTTTAATAGAGAGCTAGAAGAAAAACGGGGAAAGGAAAGAGATGTTATGCAAAAGAATACAGAAAAGGCTTATAATTCACTTAAAGAAAAATTTAATGAAGTGGAAAAAGAAAACAACTTACTAAAATGTGAATTGGAAAAGGTAAAGAACTTCCAGGGAGTGCATGGAAACAGAATTTTGTGAATTGGAAAAGATAAAGAACTCCCAAAAAGTAAGATTCGTGAATTGGAAAAAGAAAATAACTCACTTAAAAAAAATAGTGAAATGGAAAAAAGTTCCATAGAGCAAAACAACTCATTTAAAAACTCAATTGGACATATACAAAAAGAAGTTTAAAAAGCTAATGAAAAAAATAACTCATTAAAAATCAGAACTGAACAAATAGAAATGAATGATTAGTTGAGACATCAAGAATCAGTTAAGCAAAACCAAAAAAAAAAAAAAAAAGAAAAGAAAAAATATTTAAAAAGTTAAATATCTACTTGGGAAAACAACCGACCTGGAAAATAGATCTAGGAGAGATAATCTGAGTATTGTTGGACTTTCTGAAATTTATGATGAAAAAAAGAGCCTAGATACTATTTTACAGGATATCATCAAGAGAACTGCCCAGATGTAATAGAATCAGAAGGTAAAATAGCCATTCAAAGAATTCATCAAACACTTTCTGAAAAAGACTCTAAAATAAAAACTCCAAGGAATATTGTGGCTAAATTTCAGAACTATTAAACTAAGAAAAAATATTACAAGCAGCCAAAAAAAATTCAAATGCCAAGGAGCCACAATAAGGATCACTCAAGATCTACCTGCTTCCACATTAAAAGTTTGAAGGGACTGAAATCTCATATTTTGAAAGGCAAAAGAACATGGAATGCAGCCAGAAATAAACTACCCAAGCTAAGCTGAGCATTTTCTTCCAGGGAAGAAGATGGACATTTCATGAAACAGGTGAATTCCATTTGTTTCTAATGAAAAAACTAGAGTTAAATAAAAAAAAAAAAAATTACCTTCAACTATAGGACTTAAGAGAAGCACAAAAAGGTAAAAAACACTCTTGAGAATTGTTTTTCTATTGTGGATATACATATAGAGTTCATGTATAATTTGATTTTACTGATATAAAAAAGGGAAGTAGAAATGGAAAAGGGATAGTATCAGAAAAAAAAAGAAAAGGGAAGATAAAAAGAGGAAAACTATATCCAACAAAGATACAAAGGAAACTGATCATATTTGAGGGAATTAAGAGAGGGGGAGGAACATTGTTTGAATCTTACTCTCATCAGATTTGGCTCAAAGAGAAAATAATTGGCATATTTGGTTTACAGAGAAACTTCTCTCACCTCATTAAAAAGTTGGAGAGGAAAAGGGAAAGGAAAAAAAATAATAATAGAAAGGTATAAGAAAGGGGAAGGAATTTAAAGGAGTTGGGAGAAATCCTAAAGAGGGAGAACTGTATGAGGCAAGTGGTGCCCATAACTTTAATATTAGGGAAGGGGTAAAAGGGGTAAGAAAAAGAAAAGGATAATCTGGGGATCATAAGATGGCAGGAAATACAGAATTAGTCATTTTAACTGTAAATGTGAATGAGATGGACTATCCCATAAAATGGAGGTGGACAGTAGACTGGATCAAAAGCCAGACCCCTACAGTATGTTGTTCACAAGAAAAACATTTAAAGCATGGAAATACATACAGAGTAAAGATAAACAGCTGGAGCAGAATATATTATGCTTCAGGTGAAGTAAAAAAAAAAAAAAAAAAAAGCAGGGTTAGTCATCCTTATCTCAGATTAAGCAAAAATAAAAATGATCTAATTAAAAGAGATAAAGGAAACTATCTTGCTATAGTGTAGCATAGACAATGCAGCAATATCAGTACTAAACATATATTCATCAAGTGGAATAGCATTAACTTCTTAAAGGAGAAGTTAAGAGAGCTGCAAGAAGAAATAAAAAGCAAAACTACAATAGTGGGAGATGTTAAACTTTTACTCTTAGAATTAGATAAAACAAATCATAAAACAAATGATCAAGAAGTTAAACAGTTAAATAGAATATTAGAAAAATTAGGAGGGCAGAGACAAGATGGCGGAGAAGAAACACACGACTCTGTGAACGTCCTCACTCCCTCACAACCAATTAGATAAATTAAGCCTTAGAATAAGCCCAGTACTGATAGATACCACAAGGACTGGAAGCACGACTTACAAGCTGAAGAGAATCTGGAGTTTCAACAGAAAAGGTCAGTTCCCAGGGGAGGAAGAAGAGAGGCCAGCACAGACAGCTGGATGCTAGCATACTCTGCCGATCGCACTGGGAAGGGTTGCACGTCACAAGGGGGGTCTGTAAATTAAATATCGGGGAGGGGGATCAGGGGGGTCAAGGGAAAAAAGCATAATCTGGGGATAATATGATGGCAGGAAATACAGAATTAGTAATTTTAACTGTAAATGTAAATGGGATGAACGATCCCATCAAATGGAAACGGATAGCAGATCGAATCAAAAAGCAGAACCCTACAATATGTTGTCTACAGGAAACACACTTAAAGCAGGGAGATACATACAGAGTAAAGGTAAAAGGTTGGAACAGAGCCTATTATGCTTCAGGAAAAGCCAAAAAAGAAGGGGTAGCTATCCTTATCTCAGATCAAGCAAAAGCAGAAGTAGATCTCGTTAAAAAAGATAAGGAAGGAAACTATATCCTGCTGAAAGGTAGCATAAATAATGAAGCCATATCAATACTAAACATATATGCACCAAGTGGTATAGCATCTAACTTTGTAAAGGAAAAGTTAAGAGAATTGCAAGAAGAAATAGACAGTAAAACTATAATAGTGGGAGATCTCAACCTTGCACTCTCAGATTTAGACAAATCAAACCACAAAACAAACAAGAAAGAAATTTAAAAAGTAAATAGAACATTAGAAAAACTAGGTATGATAGACCTTTGGAGAAAATTGAATGGCAATAGAAAGGAATATACTTTCTTCTCAGCAGTTCATGGATCCTATACAAAAATAGACCATATATTAGGACATAAAGATCTCAAAGTTAAATGTAGGAAGGCAGAAATAATAAATGCCTTCTTCTCAGATCACAATGCAATAAAAGCTATATTCAGTAAAAAGTTAGGGGTAAATAGACCAAAAAGTAATTGGAAATTGAATAATCTCATCTTAAAGAATGACTGGATGAAAGAGCAAATTATAGAAACTATTAACAATTTCACCCAAGATAATGACAATGATGAGACATCATACCAAAATCTGTGGGATGCAGCTAAAGCAGTAATAAGGGGAAATTTTATATCTTTAGAGGCTTATTTGAAGAAAATAGAGAAAGAGAAGATTAACGAATTGGGCTTACAACTTAAAAGGCTAGAAAAAGACCAAATTATAAACCCCCAACCAAAAATTAAACTTGAAATACAAAAATTAAAAGGAGAAATCAATAATATCGAAAGTAAAAAAAACTATTGAATTAATAAATAAAACCAAGAGTTGGTTTTATGAAAAAGCCAATAAAATAGATAAACCTTTGGTAAATTTGATCAAAAAAAAGAAAGAGGAAAATCAAATTGATAGTCTTACACATGAAAAGGGGGATCTTTCCACCAATGAAGAGGAAATTAGAGAAATAATAAGGAGTTACTTTGCCCAACTTTATGCCAATATATTTGATAACTTAAGTGAAATGGATGACTTCCTCCAAAAATATAGGCTCCCTAGATTAACAGAGGAGGAGATAAATTGCTTAAATAGTCCCATTTCAGAAAAAGAAATAGAACAAGCTATTAATCAACTCCCCAGGAAAAAATCCCCAGGGCCAGATGGATTCACATGTGAATTCTACCAAACATTTAAAAAGAACAATTAGCCCCAATGTTATATAAATTATTTGAAAAAATAGGGGATGAAGGAGTCCTACCAAACTCCTTTTATGACACAGACATGGTACTGATACCTAAACCAGGTAGATCGAAAACTGAGAAAGAAAATTATAGACCAATCTCCTTAATGAATATTGATGCTAAAATCTTAAACAAGATATTAGCAAAAAGACTTCAGAAAATCATCTCCAGGATAATACACTATGATCAAGTAGGATTTAATCCAGGAATGCAGGGCTGGTTTAATATTAGGAAAACTATTAATATAATTGACCATATTAATAATCAAATTAATAAGAACCATATGATCATCTCAATAGATGCAGAAAAAGCATTTGACAAAATCCAACATCCATTCCTACTAAAAACTCTTGAGAGTATAGGAATAAATGGACTATTCCTTAGAATAATCAAGAGCATATATTTAAGACCTTCAGTAAGCATAATATGCAATAGAAATAAACTGCAACCTTTCCCAGTAAGATCAGGAGTGAAACAAGGTTGCCCACTATCATCATTACTATTCAATATAGTACTAGAAACGCTAGCCTCGGCAATAAGAGCCGAGAAAGAGATTCAAGGAATTAGAGTAGGAAATGAGAAAATTAAACTATCACTTTTTGCAGATGACATGATGGTATATTTAGAGAACCCTAAAGACTCTGCTAAAATGCTATTAGAAATAATTCAGAACTTTAGCAAAGCTGTAGGATACAAAATAAATCCACATAAATCCTCAGCATTTTTATATATCACTAACAAAATGCAACAGCAAGAGATACAAAGAGAAATTCCATTCCAAACAAATATTGAGAGTATAAAGTATTTGGGAATCCATCTACCAAAGAAAAGTCAAGAATTATATGAGAAAAATTACAAAACACTTGCCAAAAAAATAAAATCAGATTTAAATTATTGGAAAGACATTCAATGCTCTTGGATAGGCCGAGCGAATATAATAAAGATGACAATACGCCCCAAACTAATCTACTTATTTAGTGCTATACCAATCAGACTCCCAAGAAACTATTTCAATGACCTAGAAAAAATAACAACAAAATTCATATGGAAGAATAAAAGGTCGAGAATTGCAAGGGAACTAATGAAAAAAAAGTCAGAGGAAGGTGGTCTAAGTGTACCTGATCTAAAGCTATATTATATAGCAGCAGTCACCAAAACCATTTGGTATTGGCTAAGAAATAGACTGGTAGATCAGTGGAACAGATTAGATACAAAGGACAAAAAAGGGTACATCTATAGCAACCTAATCTTTGACAAACCCAAAGATACCAACATTAGGGATAAAAATTCATTATTCGGAAAAAACTGTTGGGAAAACTGGAAATTAGTACGGCAGAAATTAGATATGGATCCACACTTAACACCATATACCAAGATAAGATCAAAATAGGTCCATGATTTAGGCATAAGGAATGAGATCATAAATAGATTAGAGGAACAGAGGATAATCTACCTCTCAGACTTGTGGAGGAGGAAGCAATTTATGACCAGAGGAGAACTAGAGATCATTATTGATCACAAAATAGAAGATTTTGATTACATCAAACTAAAAAGTTTCTGTACAAATAATACTAATGCAAACAATATTAGAAGGGAAGTAACAAATTGGGAAAATATTTTTAAAAACAAAGGTTCTGACAAAGGTCTCATTTCCAAAATATATAGAGAACTGACCCTAATTTATAAGAAACCGAACCATTCTCCAATTGATAAATGGTCAAAGGATATGAACAGACAATTCTCAGAGAAAGAAATTGAAACTATATCCACTCACATGAAAGAGTGTTCCAAATCACTATTGATCAGAGTAATGCAAATTAAGACAACTCTGAGATACCACTACACACCTGTCAGACTGGCTAAGATGACAGGAACAAATAATGATGAATGTTGGAGGGGATATGGGGAAACTGGGACACTAATACATTGCTGGTGGATTTGTGAAAGAATCCAGCCATTCTGGAGAGCAATCTGGAATTATGCCCAAAAAGTTATCAAACTGTGCATACCCTTTGACCCAGCAGAGCTACTACTGGGCTTATATCCCAAAGAAATACTAAAGAGCGGAAAGAGACATATATGTGCCAAAATGTTTATGGCAGCTCTTTTTGTAGTAGCTAGAAACTGGAAGATGAATGGATGTCCATCAGTTGGAGAATGGTTGGGTAAATTATGGTATATGAAGGTTATGGAATATTATTGCTCTGTAAGAAATGACCAGCAGGAGGAATACAGAGAGGCCTGGAGAGACTTAAATCAACTGATGCTGAGTGAAATGAGCAGAACCAGAAGATCACTGTACACTTCAACAACAATACTGTATGAGGATGTATTCTGATGGAAGTGGAAATCTTCAACATAAAGAAGATCCAACTCACTTCCAGTTGATCAATGATGGACAGAGGTAGCTACACCCAGAGAAGAAACACTGGGAAGTGAATGTATATTGTTAGCACTAATATCTGTATGCCCAGGTTACATGTACCTTCGGAATCTAAAGTTTATTGTGCAACAAGAAAATGATATTCACACACATGTATTGTATCTAGACTATATTGTAACACATGTAAAATGTATGGGATTGCCTGTCATCGGGGGGAGAGAATAGGGGGAGGGGGGATAATTTGGAAAAATGAATACAAGGGATAATATTATAAAAATATATATATAATAAAAATTATTAATTAAAAAAAAAAGAAAAAAAAAGAAAGAAAAATTAGGCATGATAGATCTTTGGTGAAAACTAAATGGAGACATAAAAGACTACACTTTCTTCTCAGCAGTTCATGAAACCTATACAAAAATTGACCACATATTAGTATATAAAGTCCTCAAAATTAAATGCAGAAAGGCAGGAAGAGTAAATGCATTCTTTTCCAATCACGATTCAATAAAAACTACATTCAATAAAAAGATAGGATTAAATAAGCCAAAAAGTAATTGAAAACAAAATAATCCCATCCTAAAGAATGATTGGGTGAAACAGCAAATCATAGATACAATAATTTCACATAAGAAAATGACAATGATGAGACATCATACCAAAATATGTGTCATGCAGACAAAGCTGTAATAAGGAAAAATTTATATTTTTAGAGGCTTACTTGAATAAAATAGAGAAAGAGAACATCAATGATTTGGCTTGCAACTTAAAAAGCTGGAAAAAGACCAAATTAAAAACCCACAATCAAATAGCAAATGAGAAATTCTAAAAGTAAAAGGACAAATTAATAAAACTGAAAGTAAAAAAAACCAAAACAAAACAAAACAAAAAAACTAAGAATTAGTTTTGTGAAAAAAACAATAAAATAGATAAACTTTTGGTAAATCTGATTAAAAAAAGGAGAGAGGAAAATCAAATTGTTAGTCTTAAAAATGAAAACAGAGAATTTTCCACCAATGAAGAGGAAATTAGGACAATAATAAAGAGTTACTTTGCCAATCTTTATGCCGATAAATTTGATAACCTAAGTGAAATGCATGACTACCTCCAAAAATATAGGCTTCCCAGATTAACAAAGGAGGACCTAAATTGCTTAAATAGTCCTATTTCAGAAAAAGAAATGGAACAAGCTATTAATCAACTCCCTAAGAAAAAATCCCAAGGACCAGATGAATTTGCATGTGAATTCTACCAAAAATTTAAAGAACAATTACCTCCTTTGTTATATAAACTATTCAAAAGCATAGGGAATAAAGGAATCTTACTAAATTCCTTTTATGACACAGATATGGTACTTATACCTAAACTAGGTAGGATGAAAACAGAGAAAGCAAAGTATAGACCTATTTTCCTAATGAATATTGATGCTAAAATCTTAAAATAAAACATTAGCAAAAAGACTACAGGATAATACACCCTGACCAAGTAGAATTTATGCCAGGAATGCATGGCTGGTTCAATATTAGGAAAACTGCTAATATAATTGACTATATTAATAACCAAATTAACAAAAACCATATGATCATCTCAATAGATGAAGAAAAAGCATTTGATAAAATCCAACATCCATTCCTATTAAAAACATTTGATAGTATAGGAATAAATGGACTTTTCATTAAAACAATTAGTAGCATCTATTTAAAACCATCAGTACACATCATATGTAATGGGGATAAACTGAAACCATTCCCAATAAGACAATAAGATTAGGTGTGAAACAAGGTTGCCCACTATCACAATTACTATTCAATATTGTATTAGAAATGCTAGCTTCTCCAAAAAGAGTTGAGAAAGGAATTAAAGGAATTAAAGTAAATAAGAAGGAAACCAAATTATCATTTTGTTGATGATATGATGGTGTACTTGGAGAACCCCAGAGATTCTACTAAAAATCTATTAGAAATAATGCACATATTTAGCAAAGTTGCAGGATACAAAATAAACTCACATAAGTCATCAGCAGTCTTATTTATCGGTAACAAAATTCAACAATTAGAGTTAAAAAGAGAAATTCCATTTAAAGTAACTGCTAATAGTCTAAAATATTTGGGAATCTATTTGACAAGGGAAAATCAGAAACTATATGAACAAAACTGCAAAACACTTTCCACACAAATAAAGTCAGATCTAACCATTTGGGAAATATTAAGTGTTCTTGGATAAGATGAGCAAATATAATAAAGATGACAATACTACCTAAACTAATCTGTTTATTTAGTGCTATACCAATCAGATACCAAAAAAGCAATTTAAAGACCTAGAAAAAAATAAGACCAAAATTAATCTGGAAGAACAAAATATAAAGACTTTCAAGAAATCAAATGAAGGTGACCTAGCTGTACCGAGTTAAAACTATATTATAAAACAGTGGTTATCATTTTTTTATTGGCTAAGAAATAGACTAATTGATCAGTAGAATAGGTTATGTTCACTGGACGAAATAGTCAATAACTTTAATAAAACAGTGTTTGACAAACCCCAAAACTCCAGCTTTTGGGATAAGAATTCACTGTTTGACAAAAGCTACTGGGAAAATTGGAAATTTGTATGGCAGAAACTAGGCATTGACCCACACTTAACACCATACACCAAGATCAAGTCAAAATGAGTTCATGACCTAGGCATAAAGAATGAGATTATAAATAAATTAAAAGAACATAGGATAGTTTACCTCTCAGATCTTTAGAGGAAGAAAGAATTTGTGACCAAAGAAGAACTATAGGTCATTATTATCACAAAATAGGAAATTGAAAAGTTTTTGTACAAACAAAACTAATGCAGAAAAGATTAGAAGGGAAGCAATAAAGTGGGAAAACATTTTTATAGTCAAAGGTTATGATAAAGGCCTCATTTCCAAAATATATAGAGAATCGACTCTAATTTATATGAAATCAAGCCATTCTCCAATCGATAAATGGTCAAAAGATATGAACAGACAATTCTCAGATGAAAAAATTGAAACTCTTTCTAGCCATATGAAAAGATGCCCTAAGTCCTTATTAATCAGAGAAATGCAAAATGAGACATCTCTGAGATACCACTACATACCTGTCAGATTGGCTAGAATGACAGGGAAAAGTAATGCAGAATGTTGGAGAGGATGTGGGAAAACTGGGAAACTGATACATTGGTGGAATTGAGAATACATACAGCCAGTCTGGAGAGCAATTTGGAACTATGCTCAAAAAGTTATCAAACTGTATATATTCTTTTATCCAGTAGTTTTATCTACTGGGCTTATATCCCACAGAAATATTAAAGAAAGGAAAGGGAAACTCTATGTGCAAAAATGTTTGTGGCAGCCCTCTTTGTAATTGCCCAAAACTTGAAACTGAGTGGATGCCCATCAATTGGAGAATGGCTGAATAAATTGTGGTATATGAATGTAATAGAATATTATTGTTTTGTAATAAATGACCAGCAGGATGTTTCAGAAAGGCCTGGAGAGACTTATATGAACTGATGTTTAGTGAAATGAGCAGGACCAAGAGATTATCAAATACTTCAACAACAGTGTTTTATGATGATCAATTCTGACAGATATGGCTTTCTTCAACAATAAGATGAACCAAATCAGTTCCTATTGAAACTGTGCAGTAAAGAATAGAAGCAGCTACACACAGAGAACAAACTCTGGGAAATGAGTGTGAACTACTACATGGATTTTCCAATCCATCTCTTTTTGTCCGCTTGAATTTTTTATTTCCTTCACATGTTAATTGTACATTATTTCAAAGTCCGATTCTTCTTGTACAGCAAAATAACTGTATGGATATATATATATATATATATATATATATATATATATATATATATATATATATATATATATATATATATACACACACACACACACACACACACACACACACACACACACACATACACACCCATATAGTATTTAACATATACTTTAACATATCTAATATGTATTGATCTACATGCCATTTGTGGGAGGGAATAGGGTTCAGATTGGAAAAACTGGAACAAAAGATTTTGCAGTTGTCAATGATGAAAAATTACCCATTCATATATCATGTAAATAAAAATATTATTATAAATATTGTAAATATATATAAAAAGATTATTTAAAAAAAGAAAAAAAAAGAATTGTTTCAAATGAATAACAAAAATGAATGGTTAATCAAAATCATTATAGTTTCCCTTTACATGTATAAAATATGGGAGATATTCAACATTTGAAGGGCTAAGAAACACAAGCAATTTATTATAATTCTATCCTCATTTCTTACCTTGTTGTAGTACTTTGGAACTTCTCTGACATTTTCACCATGGTCCTTTAAATAATTTTTGATAAAATACTGGTCATACTACAAAATCCTATTAACTGTCATATGCTAACTAATGCTATCCACTGGCCCTCTGTTTGGACACTGCAGCGATGACCTTCAAAACCTTGTTTTAGGGAGGGAACTCATGTCAGAATAACTTACTTGTCATAAGTAAGTTTGCATACTTTGCATACCCTAGGACTCCTCTGATTTTTCCATCATGTTCCCTGTTTTTATACGAAGTTAGGGAGAAATTGTGTCAAAGTTTAGGGTTTTTTCATGATTCTGTTTTTCATTTTGTAACATTTTTTCCACAGCACAACAAATATTATGTTTAGAAGAACTATACATGGTTAACCTATATTAATTCTTTACTGTCTTGGGGAAGAGAAGGAAATGAGTAAAAAATTTCAAACAAAAGGCTTTTGACAAGGTGTGTATTGAAAACTAACTTTTCATGTATTTAGAAAAAATGAAAACTACAAATAAAAAAATGCAACAATTTAGGCAACAATAATAATGAAAAATTCGAACTAATCAAATGGAACTTTTATAAAGCATCCAAAATAATAAAATTAAAAAATTAAAACATAAAAATATCTATAAATAGAAAACAAGGTTAAAAATCTCTTTATAAAAATAACCTAAAATATCTCAAGGGAAGATAGTTTAGAAATTATTGAGCTATATAAGAATGGTTGGATAAGTTATGTTATATGAATGTAATGGAATATTATTGTTTCATAAGAAATGATCATCATGCTGAAGTAAAAAAAAAATGCAGGGGTAACAATCACAATATCAGACAAAACATAAGTAAAAATTGATCTAGCTAAAAAGATTACTGGGGAAACTACATTTTCCTAAAAGATACACAGGCTATGAATTAATACTAAAAAATCCTAGCTCATTTCTTTATTAAAGACCTTATATTGTAAACTGACACAAATTCATAAAACAAAATAGAGAGCTATTACTCAAATGATAATTACTTATGAGTTGATATTGGTTGATTATTGGATAATTGATCTTATTGATCAAGCAATATGAATAGGTCTTTTTCAGAATTAGAAATCAAAGCTTTCTACACTCATGAAAAATGTTTTAAGTCACATACTATGAGTATGTCTCACAACTACTAGCAGTAACAATGCTAGAAGGTATTTGGGAAAAAAGATAGATTGATGAATCTATGTATGTATGATGTATGTATGTATGATGGAGATGTAAAGTGATCCAACAATTCTGGGAAAAAGTTGAAACTAGATCTAAAGGGCTAAAATTGTGAATTTACCCAGGAGTATTATTATATTTATAGCTATTCTTTTTGTTGTGGCTTCAACCAATTGTAAATTGAGGAAATACCTATCAGCTGAGGAAGGGTTAAACAGGTTGGATTACATGATTGTGATGAAATACTAGTATATGTCTAGAAATATTGAGGGAGCAGATTATGAAGGAGGGAAAGAAAACTTGAGAAGACATATGAATTGATACAAAGTGAAGTAAGTAATATCAGCAGATTTTAACAGGAATATTATAATAATGGTAAATTATTAAAGATTTAGTTTCTTTGATCAATACAATGATCAAAGACAATTTGAAAGGACTTATGATGAAAAATGTTATTCCACATGAGAGAGAGACCTGATGAACGGAGTACAAGTTGAAGTATAATTTTTCTCTTTGTTTTATTTGCTTTTTTGCACCATGGCTAATATGTAAAGATGCTTTGCATAATTTCATATGTGCAGTTGATATCATATTTCTTGCCATATAATGATGGGGGAGGGGAAAGGTGGCAGGGAGGGAAAAAATTTGGAAGTCACAATCTAAAAAACAGTTTAAAAAGAAACAATTTTTAATATTTCTTAATCTATATAGTACTCCACTATTAACTCAATTTATAAATATAAATGCATATACATATATCTTAATTCTTTGTTTCTATAGGTAATAATGTCTGACATTTCATTCATTATTTTATCCATGTAACTTTCCACTCCTCCTTTCATTCATTCAGCAAAGTATTTATGGAGTGCTGGCTGGGTGCATAACACTAGGCCAAGCACTCTGTGAGATAAAAATATAACAAAGTCCTTTCTTTATCTATATTACAATTACCTTGAAGGAATATGATTAATAATACTGAAGATGCCCTCACCTTCCAGGCAGATGCAATGAAAATGATAGCTGACTTTTGTATATCAAGTTGCTTAACCAAGGTAACTGAATATATAAACCTCAAAGTTTATCAAATCTAACACACTTGTCAATAATCTTTTCAAGTTTAATTCAATTGATAAACCTTAAATACTACCACTCTTAAGTAGAACTGTGTTTTTCTCTAAACTTTCTGGTTTAAACATTTTTGAGGAGTGGTAGTGGTGAGAGTGGGGCTGAATAAAATTATTTTCCTTAAATGCTTTCTCTCTGATTCTTTAAGAAAGAAATATCCAATTCAGGTTAACAAGGTATTGGATGGAACAGGGTTTGTGACAATATCATTAAGAATACTAACAAAGTAAAATTTTTTCCTAGTAAGCAGAAATGTGGATAATTATGAATTGGCTCTATGTCAAAATTTTATAGGAAGGCTAGTTAATTTATGAGGAATGGATAGAAACATAAATCACCTGTTAGACAATGTCTCTAAAAATGTAAGGAATAGGTTCTCATCCTGTAGTTCTGCCACCATCTATAACTTTTACCTCTATAGGACTTTGAAGTCTTTCATATATAATTGAAAAGTTAGAATTAGATGAAGAACTTTATAGAGAATTCTATCCTTGGTTCTTTGCTTCTGGAAATTGATATCTAGAAGGGCTAACAAGTATAATGACTTGGCAAAATAGTTAAGATTAGATAATGTGCCATTATTGATATTTCTGTATTGGTAATTGGGTTCCTTCAGAAAACACAAACGATTTTTCACTTGTATTACAGAAGTTATTTATAAGTCTCAAAGGCAAAAGATAAAAAATTCATGGTTATTGTTCTCAAGAGAGTCATGATCTAGTAGGAGAGTTTGTTAAAAAATATTGGAAAATGGGAAAAAAAAAAAAAAACATTAGATTCCAATTTCAAATCCTGTACTCAATAGGGTTAAGCAGAAAACAAGTTTTTCATTTAATTGAGACATAATTTGAAAGTAATTTGTGAAAATCAGCTGAAATGTTGTCTGTGAAAACTTTTGGGGGAGCCTTATTAATTGAAAATGTAACCTTAAAAGCCCTGAAAATATTAGTGCAATATTAATTACTTCAGAGATGGTTGCTTATTAACATAAAACCATAAGAAAGTACTAAATAGCCTTGAGCAGAATTAAACTTGAAAATCCCAATGAAGAAAAACTTAATTAAGACTGCTTCCTGATGAAACAATTGTTTCATTAATAGGATATGAGCAGAAGACAAGTCTTCAGGGTAATTTTAAAATAATGCCAATTGCATAACATTTAGATTATAATATTTGGGATAGTTCTTCCAAGTAGAAACGTAATATATGTTCTACCTTAGCTCTGTTGTGTGTGCCCAAATATATATTGGAATAGGTTTGTGAAGGAGTTAAAATAAATGAATTCAAATTCTGGATCTATCCTTTTTATATTAGGGAAAGCTGATGCATGCTTTTGTGTGCTTCACTTTCTTCATCTTTAAAATAGAAATTTTATTTATGTATATATATATATATATATATATATATATATATATATATATATATATATATATATATATATATATATATATATATAAAACTATATATAACTATATTTACATAAACTTGTGCTAGCTATTTCAAAAAAATTGATGTCAGCAGCGAATGAGAGATCATGTGTGATTGTATAAAATAATACATAATATATAAAATAATGTATTTTTGTGTTTATATATGAATGCCAGACATTTCAATTATGGCTATTCAATTAGAAAATTGTTGATATTTTTTTCATTAGAATAAATATATTTAAATAATTAACATTTTCATATTCAAGAACATAAAGTAGCAATCTATAAATATGTTGGTCTAGTTTCCATCTGAGATTTGGCAAATTAGAATTTCAATTTAGAAGACAATAATCCCATAAAGATAAGCTTGATACACAAAAATCATAAGAATGTAAAAGACAACCAAGTAAGGAATGTGCATTGACCAGTTAAATTTAAATTTATATATATATATATATATATACACACACATTTTATATATTTTATACATATAACATATGTTATATATATATAATATATACACATTTGTATATATACATATATATATGTATATATATACATATATATATGTGTGTATATATATATATATATATATATATATAGTTTTATATATTTATTGCTGTCTATCTTTTAATGTTTGTCACTGGAGGCAAAACTGTATGCAAAACCATGGTTTTGATGGTATTAATCCTCTCACTGGACATTTGATTAAGGAAACACTCTGAGTATCATATTTAGCCTGTTATAGTCAACAGAGTAGAGATGTAGATAGAAGGAAAAAAGAAAAGGGTAAATCAAACCTTCTGAGCATCATATATATAGAGAGATGGAAGAGATGTTATAAATTGTTTAGGCAAATTTCCTTATACTATAGATGAAGAAATTGAAGCCCAGTTAGATGAAGAGTGAATTGATCAGGATAGTAACTAAGTAGCAGATCTGGGTTCTATTTTTTTTTGTTTTTGTTTTTGTTTTTGTTTTTGCTACAACATTTTAATTCTCCTATTTCAGAAACATTTTTCTTTATGAAAGCAATTTGATTCTCAAATTTTGAAATTAAAACAAAAAATTCCCTAGAGGGAGACTGATTTAAGAGTTCATGGCTCTGTGGAATTTGAATGTGTTGTGGCTGTACTTTGTTTTTATTTTTAAGATGATTTAAGGATATGAATAATTTACATTGGGGTGATACAAAAGAGGATATGAATGCCTTTTAAGTTTTAGTGGCTCCATAATAGAATTCTGATTTTACTTTATTTGCATCTTCTTTCCTTTGACTATGAAAAAATCATAAATGTTCATTTTACCTGAGGGTTCCCTCTCCCTCTGCCTCTCCTCCTTGCTACCTCCCCTTCCCCCTCTCCCTCTTCCTCTCTCTCCTTCCCTCTATTTCCATTTCTTTCTCTCTCTCTCTTTCTCTCTCTCTCTCTTTTTACTGAAATACACACACACACACACACACACACACACACACACACACACACACACACACTACAGAGAAACAGAAACATGTACACATAGATTTTGTTTTGATTCATTCCAAAAATCCGGCAAGAATTGAGAAATCAGATATAGATCAGATGATCAGAATTAAACTTGAAAATCCCAATGGATAAAAATTTAATTAAGAATGCGTCCTGGGAATTCTGGCCAAGATGGTGGCGTGGAGGCAGATAGCTGCCTCAGCTCTGCATTTTCTCTCAGGACTTACTTCATGACAAGCCTTGGAGTTAATGCTTGACCAGAAAAGAAACCCACAAATAATCAGCAACAGAAGAAATCCTTGAAATTCCTCAGAGAAAATGTGTGTTTGCTCAGGGAAGGGTCAAACAGACTGGGCCCAGACTGAGGGCAGGCAGTGAGAGTAAGACAGGCAGCTCACACTGCAGACCTGAGGGGGGAGGGGTAGGATCTCTTCTGTTTCTGTGAAAAGACTTTTACCCCAGAGTGGATGTTCCCTCTTGGCAGCAAGCCAGGAGCAGCAGAGAAGGTATAATTACCAGAGGTGAAGAATAAAACCCCGGAAAGCTAGCATCTTGGGACCGGCCATTTCCACCCCCACCCGGAGTGACTCAGCACATTCTTAGAGCCTCAGAGCTCAGACACAGCACAGACATCGCTGTCCTGTTAGCACCTTGCTGCTGTCTCCCCCAGTCTGTAGAGGAAGCTCTGTAACACCATCCAGCCCCCCCCCCCCCAGAAACAGACCAGTTGTTTCTCTTGTCAATTTGTTTTATTTGATTCTGCTCTGACAAAATAAACAAAAAATTTAAAAGGGTTTTAACCATTCACAGCTTCTGTATGGAGAGAGAGCAGACTTCAAATACTAAGAAACTAAAAGCAGATTGTCTCCAGAGAAATCCCCTAAGGGGGATATGATCTGCTCCTCAATACAAAAGAATCTCATAGAGGAAATCAAAAAGGCTCTCACAAGAGAGCTAGAAGAGAAATGGGAAAAGGAAAGGGAAACTTGGCAAGAGAGTCTGGAGAAGTCATTCCATGCATTTAAAGACAGAGTGGATAAAGAAAACAAATCATTGAGAAATAAAATTAGTGAATTAGAAAAGGTAAACAACTCTAAGGAAAACAATATTAGGGAGCTGGAACAAGAAAACAGCTCTCTAAAAAATAAAATGGATGAAATGGAAAAAAATTCCATAGAAGAAAAACTCAATTTGGACAATTACAAAAAGATATAAAAAAAAGTGAGTGAAGAAAACACATCATTGAAAATTAGAATCGAACAAGTAGAAATGAATGAATCAAGGAGAAACCAAGAAGTAGTCAAGCAAAACCAGAGAAATGAAAAAATTGAAAAAAATGTCAAGTACCTTATTGGAAATACAACAGACCTGGAAAACAGATCCAGGAGAGACAATTTGAGAATGATTGGACTCCCTGAAAAATGTGAGGAAAAAAAGAACCTGGACACTATTTTCCAGGAAATTATCAAAGAGAACTGCCCAGAAATTTTGTAAACAGAGGGTAAAATAAACATTGAAAAAATTCATCAATCACCTACTGAAAGGGACCCTAAAATCAAAACACCAAGAAAAATAGTGGCCGAGTTCAAGAACCATCAGACAAAGGTCTGCTAGAAAAAAGCAATTTAGATATGGAGGAGCCAAAATAAGGATAACCCAGGATCTAGCAATGTCCACATTAAAAGAAGAAAGGGCCTGGAACATGATATTCCAAAAGGCTAAGGAACTTGGTATGCAGCCAAGAATAACTTACCCAGCAAAAATGAGCATCCTTTTCCAGGGAAGAAGATGGACATTTAACGGAATAAATGAATTCCATCTATTCTTGATGAAAAAACCAGATCTACACAAAATGTTTGATCTTCAAATACAGAACTTAAGAGATTTCTAAAAAGGTAAAAAGAAATCTTGAGAACTATATTTCTGCCATAAAGATATGTAAAGAACACATGTATAATTTTTCCTATAAACTAGAGGTGGAAAGGAAATTATATCATAAAAAAGGGTAAAGTGGTGGTAATACATCTCATGAAGAGGCAAAGGTAACCTATTATATCTGAGAGAAAGAAAGGAGGGAGATGAACATAGTGTGTATCAATAAACATATTTGATTTATGGTGAAACTTCTTCCACATCATTGAAAAGTGAGAGGGAAGGAGTAAGCTAAGGGGAAGGCAATAGAGAAATTGTGAGAAAAAGGGGTAAAATAGGAAGAGGAACTTTAAGGAGGGGGAGGGATACGGGGAGGGATACTAAAAAGGGAGGACTGTGAAAATCAAGTGGTATTCACAAGTTTAATACTGGGTAGGGAGGTAAGAGGAAAGGAAAGAAGAAAAGCATAAGCAGGGGTTAACAGGATGGCAAGCAATATAGAATTAGTCATTCTAACCATAAATGTGAATGGGGTAAACTCCCTCATAAAGAGGAAGCAGTAGTCAGACTGGATTAAAAGGCAGAATCCTACTATATGTTGTTTAAAGGAAACACACTTGAAACAGGGTGATACATTCAAAATAAAAGTAAAAGGGTGAGCAGAATCAACTATGCTTCAAGTAAAGCCAAAAAAGCAGGGGTAGCCATCTTCATCTCAGATAAAGAAAAAACAAAAATTGATCTAATTAAAAGAGATAAGGAAGGGCATTATATCCTGCAAAAGGGTAGCATCAATAATGAAGCAGTATCAATATTAAATATATATGCACCAAGTAGTACATCATCTAAATTCTTAAAAGAGAAATTAAGAGAGCTGCAAAAAGAAATAGACAGCAAAACAATAATAGTGGGAGATCTCAACCTTGCACTCTCAGAATTAGAGAAATCAAACCACAAAATAAATAAGAAAGAAGTAAAAGAGGTAAATAGAATACTAGAAAAGTTTGATATGATAGATCTTTAGCAAAAGCTAAATGGAGACAGAAAGTACTATACTTTCTTCTCAGCAGTTCATGGAACCTATACAAAAATTGATCATATACTAGGGCATAAAAACCTCAAAATCAAATGCAGTAAGGCAGAAATAGTAAATGCATCCTTTTCAGACCACAATGCTATTAAAATTACATTTAATAAAAAGCCAGTAAAAATAGACCAAAAATAATTGGAAACTAAATAATCTTATACTAAAGAATGATTGGGTAAAACAGCAAATCACAGACATAATTAATAACTTCACCCAAGAAAATGAAAATAATGAGACATCATGCCAAAATGTGTGGGATGCAGCCAAAGCAGTAATAAGGGGTATTTTTATATCTCTAGAGACCTACTTGCATAAAATAGAGAAAGAGAGGGTCAATGAATTGGGCTTACAACTAAAATTGCTAGAAAAGGAAAAAATTAAAAACACCCAGACAAACACAAAACTTGAAATTCTAAAAATAAAAGGTGAGATTAATAAAAGTGAAAGTAAAAAGCTATTGAATTAATTAATAAAACTGAGAGGTGGTTCTATGAAAAAATCAACAAAATAGACAAACCCTTAGTAAATCTGATTTAAAAAAGGAAAGAAAAAAATTGTTAGTCTTGAAAATGAAAAGGGAGAACTCACCACTAATGAAGAGGAAATTAGAACAATAGTTAGGAGCTACTTTGCTCAACTTTATGCCAATAAATTTGATAACTTAAATGAAATGGAAGAATACTTTCAAAAATATAGCTTGCCCAGATTAACAGAGGAAGAAGTAAGTAGTCTAAATAGTCCCGTTTCAGAAAAAGAAATAGAACAAGCTATTAACCAACTCCCTAAGAAAAAATCCCCAGAACCAGATGGATTTACATGTGAATTCTACCAAACATTTAAAGAACAACTAACTCCAATGCTATGTAAACTATTTGAAAAAATAGTGGATGAAGGAGTCCTACCAAATTCCCTTTATGACACAGAAATAGAACTGATACCTAAACCAGGTAGATTGAAAACTGAGAAAGAAAACACTAGACCAATCTCCTTAATGAATATTGATGCTAAAATCTTAAATAAGATATTAGCAAAAACACTTCAGAAAATCATCCCCAGGTGACCCGACCTGCGGGTCTTGAACTAAGGGGGTCTGAAGCCGCGTGTCAACCTGTAAGCAAAGCTAATAAGGCAACAACCTGGGAATGGGTGAAGAAAGCAAGAGGCAGAGACAACTCTGTGCAAAGCAGAATAGCTCATTTATTGGAGGAAAGTACAAGGCTTATATATGTTTCCAGAGTATAGGTTTGATAAAACAGTTCTGTGACTACATGACTAGGGGAACGTTTGGTGGTTAAGGAACATCTGGTGGTTGATATGTGTGACCTTGTGATATTTTATGGCAGGATGTTCTCATGCTTCACTGTATTGCTTATCAGTTCTTGGTATTTGGGGTGTGGGGCAGATGCTCCAGCATGTCCCCCTTCTTGAATTAGAAAATAGGAGGGAAGGCATTTTGACTCAGAAGAATCACGTCTAGCCAATTTGAAATTTTAATTATTATAATCCTGTTGTTATGGTTTTTCTCAATTCTATGCATAGGGAGGAGAGCACTGAACAGAGTGGAGAATTAGCAGAGGCTTCTATCCCTAGGCTCAGATGGTCCACTGCGACCAACAGCTATGGGGAACACCAATTTTTGTTGAGTTTGTCTGTCTTTGTTAGGCCATTGAGTCATAGGTGGTCCTGTCTATTCTATGGTAGGCAGAATTCCTAATGACCATATGTATTGCAGGCCGATTTGAGACGGGTATCAAGCATACAGTCCTGATGATCTTCTGGTACTCGTGTGTTGCTGAGGTCAGTACCTTTCTGCCTTTCAGGGAACAGCCAGTGCATTATGAGTTTTGCATCTCCATCTCCGTATTTCTCTCCCCTAGCAAGAGTATGAGAAAGCCTGGCCTTTTATAAAGGCTTATCAGCCAATTAGAGGTTAGAATTTGAGGGACTAATTCTTATGAATATCATTTTGCCTTCTCTCTTATCAAAGGTGGGAAAAAAGATTTTTGTGAGAGTAAAGGCCAATGCCTATTGATGTACAACAATTTGCATTACATCAGATAACTGTGAGATTTTATTTAACATTATCCAATCCAAACTTTCTTGATGCCGCCAAGCAGCATTGTTTTTTATCATAAATTGTGGTAGACTCGCAGCTAAAAAAGCTACCTCCTGTTGTATTTTATATATTTGCATTTCCTCTATCACATTAAGAGCCAAATTAACCAATGATATAGCTGTATCAAAAGAACTATCTCGTTTCATTCTAGTTAATTTTCTTATCATGTCTATAGACAAAGAAGGATTTTTACCAAAAAATTATTTAAGGGTTTGGCACATACATCTGTGCAGGTGCGGGGTACGGGAGGGCTTCACTAGTTGAATCGTTCTGTATCGTCTGTATCTTGACAGTTCTTTATTAATTGTCTATGCCCAGGGAGGGAGCCACTCTTCTCTGGAGCACAAACATCTCTAGGAATGGCTAGTTCCTATCATCTAGTGTCAAAAATATACAGAGTTCATGGAATGGTCAAGTTCCCATAAATTGGAAGCTGAGGCCTGTTAGATTTGAGTGAGCTTATAATCCTAATATGAAATTTTAAATTTCTTAATCATTTGGCCTTAAGATCACGAAAATAATAAGAGGACTGAGCTAGTGGGGTGAAATTAAAGTAAATTAATTTCATTTTCCAATACATAAGACAATTACACATACATAATATAACTAGAAAGAGTAATAATAATACTATGGGTATAGCTAAACTATTAAAATAAATGGTAGCGCTACCTGATCTAAATAAGAAATCATACCAATGGTGGTTAGTATCTGATGTCACTAAATGAGAGGCCTCGATAAGTTGTCCTGCAGCTATAAGAGTCTGTATTCGATGTTCATTTAATGCGCGCTGATTAGACTCTAATAGTTTCTTTATAACTAAAGATCTGTTTAGGATATCCATATATATGAAGTAAAGCAAAGTAATTAGGTAAGACAAAAGGTAACACATGAAATTAACACATAAGAGCCCATATCTTAACTTGACAATACACAATAGTTCCAGTACACCAAAAAGAAGTACACATAGCATTTTCAGATCATTGTTTTTCCATGCTTCTGCTAAATTAAACATATAATCCCACATTGCAACAATCTCTGAGCATTTTCTTTTTGTATCTAGGTATACATATTTTGTAAAGAGCATTTGGTCCACTTAAATATTTTACTAATATTTCCAGTAAAACCCAAACTAGTAATAATACTATCATTAAAAATCTGTAGAAATTGGCCTTGATATTTTAATGTATTTTGGTGGAGTAGGATCGTCGTAGGCAACTATTGAGCATTTACAGTCAAAGCCTGAGAAACATCTTGTCCAGCACTGCGCAGTCTGCTGGCCAAGGTCTCAAGGTCTATTGAATTAACTATACCCAAACCAGTTCCAGCACCACCAAATAAAGTGTCATACCAGGTTCTTTTCTTTCTAACACAATATGTCAGAGGAGGAAAAGTTACATTATTGGTACAAGTTTTAGGAACTCTTATGATTGATGGAGGATGTTTTGTAGGAGGGGGAGGTGTCAGTAATAGATATTTTATCTAATAGTGAGGTTTCAATACCGCTATCAAGATTTTACATGCACAGTTTATCAGTTGCTTTTCAATGTTTGTCTCAGCTTGTTCTCTGCATTCAGTTGGGAAGTCCACACCCTCAGAGTCCACTCTCTTTCCTATGTAGCACTGCTGTATCTGGATCTGGAACAGTCCTTTCCAGCTCAGGGTCAGCTTGTCCTCCTTCCATGTCCCAACCAGGACCCTGTCTCCAAGCTAGAACTCATGCACTGTTGAAATCCTAAGGGAGGAGTCTGAGCATTAAGCCTGTTTAGTTATAAAGTTTTCAGATGTTACAGTAAAGACATAACATATTTCCTTAAAAAACAAATCCTTGGTTTCAAATATTGGATACAAGGAAGAATTTTGAATCCCTTTAAATCAGTTTGCTTTCTTCAACCAGAAACAGCTGCAGCTTCCTATTGCTGCTCTACCCCTGCAAAAATACGTTCCGTCTCACAGTCACCTCTCCGTGACTACCTTTTCCAACAAGTTCCTTCTTTTCCCCACTGATTTCTTCTTGAAATCATTTGCTCCCACTAATAAATCCTTCTTAAATCACCTTTATTCTCCTGTCCCATCTCTCTGTTTCTCTCCTCCCAATGCCTACTTGCTCAAACTTTCTCCGACATACTTTAAATACTTCCAAACCAATAACTCTTCTGACTAGATGCTTTCATTTAAACTATCAATTGCTTTTGTAAATCAATCTCTCTTGTCCCTTGTCTTTAATCACCCCCTTTTTTAAAAAACTTTAAACTTTAAGATTCATAACCATAATGATAACAAATTACCCAATGTTTCAGAAGCAAACCAAATAGTTTTTTTTTTTTTTTTTTTTTCTGCCTGAGTGCTTCAAGGCCACTAGTAAGAAGCTTCCCAGGCGGTATTAAGCAGATAAGATTGTAATGCCGTTACTCCCCCAGGCTTTGAAAATCTGCTTTTCAGAGAAAACTTTCCCACCAGTTTAAAATAGTCAAGTTTTTTCTTTTGTTTTACCCAGGCTCTGCATGCTTTTAAGTTAAGATCCACTCCATTCTTTTTACAGAGTTTATATAATTGTGAAGCATATACTCCTGAATCTGTTGGCTTGATATGGGCTTTAACTATTTTTTGTCCCATGCCTCATCTAACTGCATCTAAGCAGTCAGGCTGTTTGCTTCTTCTTGATTTTAAAAATCAAGGAGCGCATCTTTCTCTGTTCATTTTTGTAGAGGGAATTTTAAGAGGCAATGTGTGGGAAGGGATTGCATAGAGGCAGCACGAGACAGCGGCCGTAGATAAGATTCTGCATTGATAATTAATTGTCTTATTCCGCCGTCAGAAGCGGCACTTTCTACAACTTCATTGATTAAAGTCCAATAAGGGAAAACATTTATGGGGACGGAATCAGGTCCTTCTCGTTTAAGAACTTCATTCAGATCACAACCTACTCTCTGCCACTTAGCGGGGTGTATTTCTGGACCGTTTATTATAAACCAGGGACAAATTTTGTCAATATAGATAAAGAATTTTATAAGATCCTTTTTCTTAACTTTTAAGCCTCTTTCTCTAAAGCTTTCTTTGAGATCTTATATAAAAGCTTGTTCTTTAGAGAGTTGGGAACCCATGAATGCGGCAGATGGCGTACTCACCGTTCGCAGTCTTTTGATTGCTCAAGTAGGGAGGTCTGGCCAGACGGGTCTGTTCCTTCTCCTCGCCGATCTGCCGGGCTGCCGCGAATCTTCAGGTCCCTGTTCGAGGGCGCCAATTGACCCGACCTGCGGGTCTTGAACTAAGGGGGTCTGAAGCCGCGTGTCAACCTGTAAGCAAAGCTAATAAGGCAACAACCTGGGAATGGGTGAAGAAAGCAAGAGGCAGAGACAACTCTGTGCAAAGCAGAATAGCTCATTTATTGGAGGAAAGTACAAGGCTTATATATGTTTCCAGAGTATAGGTTTGATAAAACAGTTCTGTGACTACATGACTAAGGGAACGTTTGGTGGTTAAGGAACATCTGGTGGTTGATATGTATGACCTTGTGATATTTTATGGCAGGATGTTCTCATGCTTCACTGTATTGCTTATCAGTTCTTGGTATTTGGGGTGTGGGGCAGGGGCTCCAACACCCACGGAAACACACTATGATCAAGTAGGATTTATACCAGGAATGCAGGGCTGATTTAATACTAAGAAAACTATTAGTATAATTGACCATATTAATAATCAAATTAATAAAAACCATATGATCATCTCAATAGATGCAGAAAAAGCATTTGATAAAATCCAACATCCATTCCTACAAAAAATGCTGGAGAGTATAGGAATAAATGGACTATTCCTTAAAATAATAAGGAGCATATATTTAAAATTGTCAGTAAACATCATATGTCATGGCAATAAACTGGAACCTTTCCCTGTAAGATCAGGAGTGAAACAATGTTGCCCACTATCACTATTACTATTCAATATAGTACTAGAAATGCTAGCCTCGGCAATAAGAGCCGAGAAAGAGATTCAAGGAATTAGAGTAGGAAATGAGGAAACCAAGCTATCACTTTTTGCAGATGACATGATGGTATATTTAGAGAACCCTAAAGACTCTGCTAAAATGCTATTAGAAATAATTCAGAACTTTAGCAAAGCTGTAGGATACAAAATAAATCCATGTAAATCCTCAGCATGTATATGCATTACCAACATAATCCAAGAGCAAGAGATAAAAAGGGAAATTCCATTCAAAATAACTGTTCCTAGTATAAAATATTTGGGAATATATCTACCAAAGGAAAATCAGTAATTATATGAGCAAAATTACAAAACACGTACCACAAAAATAAAGTCAGATTTAAATAATTGGAAAGACATTGAGTTCTCTTCCATAGGCTGAGTGAATATAATTAAGATAACAATACTCCCTAAACTAATTTATTTATTTAGTGCTATACCAATCAGACTCCCAAGAAACTATTTTAATGACCTAGAAAAAATAACAACAGAATTCATATGGAACAACAAAAGGTCGAGAATTTCAAGGGAAGTAATGAAAAACAAATTAAATGAAGGTGGTCTAACTGTACCTGATCTAGATTTATATTATAAAGCAACAGTCACCAAAACCATTTGGTATTGGCTAAGAAATAGACTAGTTGATCAGAGCAATAGGTTAGGTTCACAGGGCAAGATAGTGAATAAAAATAGCAATCTAGTGTTTGACAAACCAAAAGATCCCAACTTTTGGGTAAAGAATTCATTATTTGACAAAAACTGCTGGGAAAATTCGAAATTAGTATGGTAGAAACTAGGCATGGACCCATATTTAACACCACATACTAAGATAAGATCAAAATGCATCCAAGATTTAGGCATAAAGAACAAAATCATAAATAAATTGGAGGAAGATGGGATGGTTTACCTCTTGGACTTGTGGAGGAGGAAGGAATTTGTGTCCAAGGGAGAACTAGAGACCATTATTGATCACAAAATAGAAAATTTTGATTACATCAAATTAGAAAGATTTTGCACAAACAAAACTAATGAAAACAAGATTAGAAGGGAACAAACAAATTGGGAAAACATTTTTAGAGTTAAAGGTTCTGATAAAGGCCTCATCTCCAAAATATACAGAGAATTGACTTTAATTTATAAGAAATCAAGCCATTCTCCAATTGATAAATGGTCAAAGGATATGAACAGACAATTTTCAGATGATGAAATTTAAACTATTTCCACTCATATGAAAGAGTGTTCCAAATCACTATTGATCAGAGAAATGCAAATTAAGACAACTCTGAGATATCATTACACACCTGTCATATTGGCTAAGATGGCAGGAACAAATAATGACGAATGTTGGAGGGGCTATAGGAAAACTGGGACACTGATGCATTGTTGGTGGAGTTGTGAATCAATGCAACCATTCTCGAGAGCAATCTGGAATTATGCCCCAAAAGTTATCAAACTGTGCATACCCTTTGATCCAGCATTGCTACTACTGGGGTTATATCCCAAGGAAATACTAAAGAAGGGAAAATGACCTATATGTGCCAAAATGTTTGTGGCAGCCCTTTTTGTATTGGCTACGAAGTGGAAAATGAATGGATGTCCACCAATTGGAGAATGGTTGGATAAATTATGGTATATGAAGGTTATGGAATATTATTGTTCTCTAAGAAATGAACAACAAGAGGAATACAGAGAGGCTTGGAGAGACTTACATGAACTGATGATGAGTGAAACAAGCTGAACTAGGAGATCATTATACACTTCAACAATGATACTGTATGAGAATATATTCTGATGGAAGTTGATATCTTCAACATAGAGAAGAGCTAATCCAATTCCAATTGATCAATGATGGACAGAATCAGCTACACCCAGAAAAGGAACACTGGGAAATGAGTGTAAACTGTGAGCATTTTTGTTTGTTTGTTTTTCTTCCCAGATCATTTTTACCTTCGGAATCCTATTCTTCCTTTGCAACAACAACAACAACAAAATTTGGTTCTTCACATATATATTGTACCTAGGATATACTATAAGATATTTAATATGTATGGGAATGCCTGCCATCTAGGGGAGGGGATTTAGGGAAGGAGAGGAAAATCTCGGAACAGAAGACAATACAAGGCATAATGTACTGTCAAAAAATGTTTTAATTATAAAATTAATTTATATATATATATATATATATATATATATATATATATATATATATATATATATGTATACAAATATATTAGAATGCTTCCTGATGAAACAATTTCTTCATTAATAGGATGTGAGCAGAAGACTAGTAGTTAGGGATCAGAAATCAGATATAGTTATTTTGTTGCCACAAAATTCAGATTCTCTCTTTTTTGATCCTTATTTATTATAATGATAATATTTTATTCAATGCACTGAAAGACTTCTCTATATTTTAAGATCATAGGTAGCATAGATACACTTATTCTGAGAAAAAAAACCACTTAGGATATGTGTAAATGGAACACTTAAAATGGTCAACTTCTGAAGGTAGCTCATTTGCTGATTTGATTGTTAATTAAGAATACTAATTGTTTTTCTTCTCCTTTCACTGTCTTCCCCAAAGCTATTTTTATTACTTAATCCCTGCCCCCATTTCAGTACTTACTATTCCAGGTGGTGACATAATAAACTCCTGTGCATTTAATTGTCATTCCATAATTGATATTGTTAGATATATACATCCCATATATTTCAATCATATAAACATTAATTACGCAACTACTATGTGTCAGACATTTTGCTGAGTGCTAGGAATGCAATTATTAGGAACAAAGACAGTTCTAGCTTTCAAAGAGATTACAGTCTAATAGAGGAAGAAACACACACACAAAAAAGCAACAGTGGGAAGGGAGAGTAGGGAAGAAGTGGGGGCTGAAGGGTCAGGAAACTGGAAAACATAAAGAGGCACCTGGTGGTAGAACATCTTGTACTTTGTATTTGATAAACAAACAAAAATTAAATGAAAAACAAAAACAAAATAGGCAATGCTGTAGATACAGCATGGAATAACCCCCAAAGTTCATTTTCTGCCCTTTTTAAATAATGACAGTGAGATGACTTTTGTATTCCCCCAGCAATTCTCCAATTAGAAGAAAGCTAAGGGAGATGGTTTCAGTAAAGATGTAAGTTAGCAGTATAATAATGAGATTAAAAGTGATGTTTAACTGCGAGAGCATATATCCAGTCCTACTTTCTTTGTTAATTTTAAGTCATATATCTCTAATTACGTGTATTTTGAAGTAGATGTCCAGTAGGCATTTCAAACTAATATGATTGAACAAGAACCTATACTTTCCCTCAGAAAAACCTTTTCTCTTCCCAACTTCCTTAATGAAGCTACCATTCTCCTAATCACTTTAGCTCAGAAACTCAGTTCCATATATCTATCCTCAATCCATCCTATTACAAAAATTCAGTCTGTGGTGAAACATTTTTATCTACACAATAGTTCTTGAATATGTCTTCTATTACTGATACAGTAATCACCCTGATTCAAGTCCTCTAACCTGAAATACTGAAATAGTCTTTAATATGATTTCATTGCCACAAGACTTTTCCTATTATAATCCATCTTCTACTTAGCTGCCAAGTTGTTTTTATTTTTATTTTTTTGTCTAAAACACAGGGCTGTTTGTCCCAATTTTTAAGTAAATCATTTTTCCCCCAGAATTATCTCAATATAGTGTAGGATGACAGAAGACAGAAGATTGCACTGAATGAAGTGGGAGATCTTGGCCTTTTAAAACTATGATCTTTAACAAGCCTCAATTTGACTGAAGCAATGTTCAAGCAGTGATAAAGTCTAGGTAAGAAATGAGGCTTGTATATTTGCAAAGTATGTGGTTATCTTAACCTAATTCACTTTTATGTCATAGCATCACTTCCTTAATGTCATGATCCTCTTTGAGATCAAAAGAAAAATAAAAATAGCAATAGCAACAATAGCAATTGGTCTGATTATTCTACCTCCTTTCTCAATGAGAACCTGTAAATCCCTATTTTTTCTAGGATTAATTAGAATATTCTATTTTGCATTTTATAAATCTCATAGCATGGACCCTTCCTAGTTGTATGTTCTTTTGCCCATAGTTCCCTTCTAGCATTCTATGATAAACTATATTTGCTTCATTGAAATTCCAAGAGCAAAATAACAATGCTCCATTATGAGTCACTTTACCTTTGCACTGGCAATTCCCTATGGCTAGAATGATCTGCCCATTACCTATTTTAGGCTCTTTGGCTTTCTTTGCTATTTGTTTAAATCCCAAATTTGCAGAAGAATTTTCTGATTCCTCATTTCTTCCTTTCCATTTTGGGTTATTCTAATCTGCTGTTAAATGTATTTTATGTATTTTTATCTGATTATTTAAATGTCTCAGAGTCAGTTCTAAAAAATTCTTATTATGTGCACAAATATTTGTGGCAGTGATTTTTATAGTGGCAAAAAACTGGAAACTGAGTGGATGCCCATCATTTGGAGAATGGCTGCATAAGTTGTGTTATATAAATGCTATTGAATATTATTGTTTTTTAAGAAACAATTAGCAGGATGGTTTCAAAGAGGTGTGGAGAGACTTACATGAACTCATGCTAAGTGAAATGAGCAGAATCAGAAGATTATAATAAATGGCAACAACAAGATTATTCAATGATAAACTCTGATGGAGGTGGCTCTTTCCAACAATGATAAGATTGAGGCCAGTTCCAATGATCTTTTGATGATGAGAGCTATCTACAACCTGAGAGAGGACTGTGAGAACTGAATGTGAATTACAACATAGCATTTTCACTTTTTGTTGTTTGCTTACATTTTATTTTCTTTCACATTTTTTCCTTTTTGATTTGATTTTTTTTTGAGCAGCAAGGTTATTGTAAAATATGTATGCATATATTGAATTTAAAATATAATTTAGCATGGTTAAAATTATCTTGCTAAACCAAAAAAATCAGATACAAAAGGGAAAAAATGAAAAATAAAATAAAAATTCAAGCAAACAACAGCAAAAAGAGAGAAAATGTTATGTTCTACTTCACGCTCAGTTCCCTCAGTTCTATTTTTTATCACAAGATCATTGGAACTGGTCTGAATCATCTCATTATTGAGAAAAGCCACATCCATCAGAACTGACCATTGGTTAATTTTGTTGCAGAATACAGTGATCTTTTGGTTCTGATCATTTCACTCAGCATCACTTCATATAATTCTCTCTAGTCCTCTTTGAAATCATCCTGCTGACCATTTATTTATTATTATTTTTATTAATTATTATTATAGCTTTTTATTTACAAGATGTATGCATGGCTAATTTTTCAGCATTGACTCTTGCATAACTTTCTGTTCTGACTTTTCACCTCCTTCTCCTCAACCCCTCCCCCAGATGGCAGGTAGCCCAATACATGTTAAATATGTTAATGTATATGTTAAATACAATATATGTGATACATATCCACAGAGTTATTTTGCTGCACAAGAAAAATCAGACTTAGAAATAAGGTAAAATTAACCTGAGAAGGAAATCAAAAATGCAAGCGGACAAAAAGAGAGGGAATTGAAATGCAATGTTGTACTTCACACTCATTTCCCAGAGTTTGTTCACTGGGTCTAGCAAGTTCTATTTATTATTGCACTATTGGAACTTATTTGGTTCATCTCATTGTTGAAGAGAGCCATGTCCGTCATAATTGATCATCATAAAACACTGTTGTTGAAGTATATAATGATCTCTTGGTTCTGCTTAGTTAACTCAGCATCAGTTCATGTAAGCCTCTCCAAGCTTCGCTGAAATCATTCTGCTGGTCATTTCTTACAGAAAAATAATATTCCATAATATTCATATGCCACAATTTATTTAGCCATTCTCCAATATATAGGCATCCCCTCAGTTTCCAGTTTCTGGCCACTATAAAAAGGGCTGCCACAAGCATTCTTGTACATACAGGTCCCTTTCCTTTCTTTAAAATCTCTTTGGGACATAAGCCCAATAATAACACTGCTGGATCAAAGGGTATGCACAGTTTGATAACTTTTTGAGCGTAGTTCCAAATCGCTCTCCAAAATGGCTAGATGTATTCACAATTCCACAAACAACGAATCAGTGTCCCAGTTTCCCCACATCCCCTCCAACATTCAGCATTACCTTTTCTGTTAACCTAGCCAATCTAACAGGTGTGTAGTGGTATCTCATAGTTGTCTTAATGTTTATTTCTCTGATTAATAATGACTTGGAGCATTTTTTTCATATGGCTAGAAATAATTTCAATTTCTTCATCTAAAAATTGTTTGTA